>NC_090031.1:27570048-27896715 GCF_037176765.1 Anolis sagrei | reverse complement strand
GAGATGGAGGTAAGACTGAAAGAAGGGCAGCACCTCACCTTTTCCGCTTCCAGTTCTCAAACACCTGTGGGTAGAAGGAGATAGACCAGGCCAGGAAGTAGATCCACCCGATCACCTGGTCCACGATTCTCACTGCCTCACTGTGAAGGACGAGGAAGCGGATCCTGGGCCTGTGAAAGACACGGCAACAGAGTGAATGGAAAAAACATATTTTGGGAAAGCCAGGCAGCTTCGTCTTTATTGGGGAGCTCACCTGGTTTGGCCTGAAGCGTTGCTCTGAAAGTACGATGAGAGAAGAGTGGGGCTCCAGATAACTCCCTCTTATAGTTTTTAAACTGCCTTTCCTCCAAAGAAAGAAGGAAGGAAGGAGGAGAGAAAAGTGGAGCTCCAGATAACTCCCTCTTATAGTTTTTAAACTACCTTTTCTTCAGAGAAAGAAGGAAGGAAGGAGGAGAGAAGAGTGGAGTTCCAGATAACTCCATATAGTTTTTAAACTTCATTTCCTCCAAAGAAAAAAGGAAGAAAGGGGGAGAGAAGAGTGGAGCTCCAGATAATTCCATCTTATAGTTTTTAAACTACCTTTTCTTCAGAGAAAGAAGGAAGAGAGGAGGAGAGAAGAGTGGGGCTCCAGATAACTCCCTCTTATAGTTTTTAAACTGCCTTTCCTCCAAAGAAAGAAGGAAGAAAGGAGGAGAGAAGAGTGGAGCTCCAGATAATTCCATCTTATAGTTTTTAAACAATTTTTCCTTCAAAGAAAGAAGGAAGAAAGGAGGAGAGAAGAGTGGGGCTCCAGATAACTCCATCTTATAGTTTTTAAACTACCTTTCCTTCAGAGAAAGAAGGAAGGAAGGAGGAGAAAAGAGTGGGGCTCCAGATAACTCCATATAGTTTTTAAACTACATTTCCTTCAAAGAAAAAAGGAAGAAAGGAGAGAAGAGTGGAGCTCCAGATAATTCCATGTTATAGATTTTAAACTGTCTTTCCTTCAAAGAAAGAAGGAAGGAAGGAGGAGAGAAGAGTGGAGCTCCAGATAATTCCATCTTATAGTTTTTAAATTGCCTTTCCTTCAGAGAAAGAAGGAAGGAAGGGGGAGATAAGAGTGGAGCTCTAGGGACCTCCATTTTATAAATTGCCTTGCTTTCGGAGAAAGGAGGGAGGAGGGAAGAGAGAAGAATGGAGCTTCAGAGACCTCCATTTTATAGTTTTTAAACTACCTTAAGGCCTTCGAAGAAAGGGGAAAGGAAAGAAGAATCAACCCCAGGAAGCTTACCCGGTTTGGTTGGAGGCATTGCTCTGAAGGTAGATGGTCACCTGCCCGACGTTTTTGGCTCTCACCCGGAAGTGCCCTGTCCGCAGGCCTGCTGCGACGATCACCTGGAATAGATACATTGGAAGATTTTGTTTTGAAAGCAAAAATGAGAAATAAAATCAAGAGCTCGATGCTCCTTCGTAACTTACTTCCGCTGGCAGTTCGACAATGGTGAGGTTCTCCTTGGATGAATATGTCACGTTGAATGAGATGCCCAGCGTCTCGTTGAGCGGAGTGCTGAGACAGAGAAGCAATAGATGGCAAAGGAATACAGTGAATTACCGCATTTTGGTGTATAATACTTGCAGCTTTCAGAAAAAAGCAGGGTGCGACTGTTACGTGATGAAAACAAAATCTGCCTTTGATTCTCTGGTTTCTGTTCTTGTTGTTTTGATAAATAAAAGAGGAGGAGGAGAAGGGATGATCTGTTTGGTTGGTTTTTTTAAAACTGCAGAGTCATTTAGGGCTGATTCTCATTTCCTTTCCTCTTTCTTCAATTTAAAAATGACACAATGGAGGTCTCTGGAGCTCCACTCTTCTCTTCACCCACCTTCCTTCTTTCTCAGAAGGCAAGGTAGTTTAAAAACTATAAAATGGAGGTCTCTAGTGCTCCACTCTTCTTTCCTTCCTTCTTTTTCCAAAGGCAAGGCAGTTTCAAAACTAGAAAATTGAGATCTCTGGAGCTCCACTCTTCTCTCCTCCCACCTTCCTTCTTTCTTGTAGTTTTAAAAACTACAAAACTAAGGTCTTTGGAGCTCCATTCTTCTCTCCTTCCTTCTTTCTCTGAGCCTTTAAGACAGTTTAAAAACTATAAAATAGCGTTTTCTGGAACTCCACTCTTCTCTCCTCCCACCTTTCTCCAAAGGCAATGTGGTTTAAAAGCTATAAAATGAAGCTCCACTCTTCTTTGGAGCTCCACTCTTCTCTCCTCCCTTCTTTCTCTGAGCCTTTAAGGCAGTTTAAGAACTATACAACAGAGTTTTCTGGAACTCCACTCTTCTCTCCTCCCACCTTTCTCCAAAGGCAATGTGGTTTAAAAGCTATAAAATGAAGGTCTTTGGAGCTCCACTCTTCTCTCCTCCCTTCTTTCTCTGGGCCTTTAAGGCAGTTTAAGAACTATACAACAGAGTTTTCTGGAACTCCACTCTTCTCTCCTCCCACCTTTCTCCAAAGGCAATGTGGTTTAAAAGCTATAAAATGAAGGGCTTTGGAGCTCCACTCTTCTCTCCTCCCTTCTTTCTCTGAGCCTTTAAGGCAGTTTAAAAACTATAAAATTGAGGTTTCTGGAGCTCCACTCTTCTCTCCTGCCTTCCCCCTCCTTTCTATAAATGCAATGCAGTTTTAAAACTATAAAATGAAGACCTCTGAAGCTCCACTCTTCTCTTCTGCCTTCTTCTTTCTGTCTCCAAAGGCAAGACAGTTTCAAAACTATAAAAAATATTGTCTGGAGCGCCTCTCTTCTCTCCTCCCACCCTCCTCCTTTCTCTGAATGGAGGTTTCTGGAGCTCCACTCTTCCTTCCTTCCTCCAAGGCCTTAAGGCAGTTTACAACTCCTTCCACCTTTCTCCAAAGAACTTACAAAAACTCACCTTAAGGTCACTGGGATGTCCTTTGAGCTTCCATTTTCTAAGGAAACCTGTTCAGGCACGTTGAGAATTGCAGTTCCTTTAGACACAAGCACAACAAAACTGTGATTCCAAATACAAATACGGGTCTTTCTAGGTCCTCTGGTGCAGTGAGTCTTAAATTATGGGTCGGGGCCCCTTTATATATACATATATGACACAAACACACACATATATATCTGCTCCATGCACTTCCTCTTATTTGCATTTTCAAGCAGGAGATGGAAAACTGTTGTTACAAAATAACACCATAGATTAGATTATAGTGTGCATAGCCAACATAATGCATAATATATACAATATATTATAATATAATAAATTGTATATATTGTATTACAAATTATATTGTATCTGCTACATACACTCCCTATCATGTGAATTTTCAGGCACATAATGGATTGCTGTTGCAGCAAAACTAAACCAGAGAGAGAGAGAGAGAGAGAGTATATTGTGAGTCCCCTTGGGGAGATAGGGTGGGTTATAAATATATTATATTATTATTATTATTATTATTATATACACGCATGTTAAATATATACACACACATATATACATATATACATATATGTATGTATATGCTGAAATCATTTATATATACATATAAACATACATACACCCTATATATATATATACACACACACACATAATATTATATCTGTTACATATACTTCCTCTTTTATGCATTTTCAGGCACAGAATGGATAACTGTTGCAGCAAAATAAAACCATATATGTTATTACTATATATATATATATATATAGAGAGAGAGAGAGAGAGAGAGAGAGAGTATATAATATAAAGTATATAATATATTTAGTGTATAATATATATAATGTACTAGCCGCCCCCTGCCACATATTGCTGTGGTCCAGTCTGTGTAAATGTATGTGTATATATTTGTGTATATGTGTGTGTGTGTGTGTGTGTGTGTGTGTATATATATATATATATATATGTATATGTGTGTGTGGTTTTGTGAATGTGTTGTAACTTTTTTTTTGCTTTTTAAGCCCCTTCAGCTGTATTTTTAGTGTTTTTATGAGTGATGGTCACTCATTGGCCTGATAGATGTATAATTTCCAAATTTGGTGTCATTTCGCCCAGTGGTTTTTGAGTTATGTTAATCCCACAAATGAATATTACATTTTTATTTATATACTAGCCGTCCCCTACCAGGTGTTGCTGTGGCCCACATGGGGGTTCTGTGTGGGAGGTTTGGACCAATTCTATCATTGGTGGGGTTCAGAATGCTCTTTGACTGAAGGTGAACTATAAATCCCAGCAACTACAACTCCCAAATGTCAAGATTATATTTTCCCCAAACTCCACCAGTGTTCACATTTGGGCATATGGAGTATTTGTGTAGAGTTTGGTCCAGATCCATCATTGTTTGAGTCCACAGTGATCTCTGGATGTAGGTGAACTACAACTCCAAAACCAAAGGACACTGCCCAGCAAACCCTTCTAGTATTTTCTGTTGGTCAGGGGAGAACTGTGTGTCAAGTTTGGTTCAATTCCATCATTGGTGGGGTTCAGAATGCTCTTTGATTGTAGGTGGACTATAAATCCTAGCAACTACAACTCCCAAATGACAAAATCAATTTTTTGAGTGAAGGACATACATTGGGTCGTTAGGTGTCTTGTGTCCAAATTTAGTGTCAATTTGTCCAGTGGTTTCGGAGTTCTGTTAATCCCACAAACGAACATTACATTTTTATTTATATAGATAAAAAGTAAATAATAAATTTAGTATATAATATATATAATGTATAATATTTATTATATATATGTATACATATAACATTATATTATACACACATATATTGTCACAAAATAACACCAACTGTCTATTATGATTATAATTATTACTATTATTATTGGCCTTAAGCCTTCAAACACTTCTCCAAAGCCCTCTGTGCGATCCATTAGACAAGCCACCAAAAAAAGTGTGACTCATTAAGGAAGTCATGAGACTCTTTTCAAAGGACCTGCCTTTTAATGATTTCGACATATACATATACATGTGTGTTTGTGTGTATTTTGTGCTTTGAAAGCTGGATTCCCAGGAAATCCCCAGGAAAAGAGAACTCACCGCAAACAGCCGGCGATGCAAGGGATAAGCAGAACAAGCAGAAGCAAAGGCCAACTTCATTCTTCTTCATGGTGACAAGCTGCTGACGACTGTGAAATAATAAAAAAGAAGAACATCTGGTTTGCTGGAAGGAAGCAGAGAGGCGGTATTAGGCAGAAATGGAGGACAAAGGTTGGGTGGCCATTTGTCAGGAGGGTTTTGATTGTGCTGATTGGCAGAATGGGGTTGGACTGGATGGCCCTTGGGCTCTCTTCCAAAACTAATGATAATGGTAATGATGATAATAATTTAATAAAAAAAATCTTCCTGGCGTTAGGGGATTGGAGTAGATGATCCTTGGGATATCTTCCAACTGTATGAGTCAAATAATAATAATAATAATAATAATAATAATAACAATAAATATAAATATAATACAATTCAATAATAATATTAATATTCATTCAATAATAATAATTCAATAATAATATTAATTGTAATTCAATAATAATAATAATTCAATAATATTATTAATTGTAAAATAATAATAATAATAATAATAATAATGGATAATAATATAATAGTAGTTCTATCTTCCCTCCTGGCGGAAGGGGGTTGGACTGGATTATCTTTGGGGTCCCTTCCAACTCTAAGAGCCTAAAGGTAATAATAATCATCATCACCCACATCATCATTATAAAACAACTGATAATGGATAGTAATAAAATAGTTATTATTATTAGTAGTAGTATTATAGATAATTGTATAATAGTAATTCTACCTTCCTGGTGGAAAGGGATTGGACTGGATGGTCCTTGGGATTCATTCCAACTCTAAAAGTCTAATTATAATATATAATAATATAATGGATAATAATATGTAATAGTAATTCAATAATAATAATAATCATATAGGAAATAATATAACAGGAATTCTATTTTCCTTCCTGGCAGGAGGAAGAGGGTTGGACTGGATGGCCTTTGGGAGTCCCTGCCAACTCTAAGAGAATAATAATAATAATACGTAATAATAATAATAATAATAATAATTCTATCTTCTTTCCTGGCAGAAGAAGGTTGGACCAGATGGCCTTTGAGTCCCTTCCAACTCTAGAAGTTTAATAATTATAATTATTATGATATAATAATAATAATAATAATAATAATATAACAATATAATCATACAGGGAGCTGGAATGGATGGCCTTTAGAGATCCCTATATATACACAGACACACACATTATATATACATATATATATACACACACACACACACATACACACACACACACACAGACACATATAAATAATAATAGAGGGGGCTGGGCTAGATGGCCTTTGGGGGTCCCTAGCAACTCCAGGGGTCTCATACTATATATAAAACATATAATACTAACAATATATAATAATAATATACAGTAACGATAACAGCAACAATAGAGGGGACTGGACTAGATGGCCTTTGGGTTCCCTTCCAACTCTAGAAGTCTAATAATAATAATAACAACAATAATATAATAATAGAGGGGGATGGAATAGATGGCCTTTGGGAAGTCCCAAGCAACTCCAGGGGTCTCATTATATATATATATATATATATATATATATATATATATATATAAACATATAATACTAACAATATATAATAATAATATATAACAATAATAATAACAATAATAATAATAGAGGGGGGCTGGGCTAGATGGCCTTTGGGTTCCCTTCCAACTCTAGAAGTCTAATAATAATAATATAACAATAATAGAATAATAGAGGGGGTGGTATAGATGGCCTTTGGGGATCCCTTCCAACTCTAGAAGTCTAATAATAATAATAATAACAATAATAATAATAATAATAATAGTGGGGGATGGAATAGATGGCCTTTGGGAGGTCCTTAGCAACTCCAGGGGTCTCATAATATATATAAAACATATAATACTAACAGTATATAATAATAATATACAATAATAATAACAATAATAATAGACGGGGCTGGGCTAGATGGCCTTTGGGGGTCCCTTCCAACTCTAGGAGTTGGATTCCAGAGAAATTTGCATAAAATTATTTAAATATTGCGCATGAAGTGGCCCTCTCTAGAGATTCGGGTCCCACCTCGTTAGCATATGCAAATTCTCCCCAATCCCCCCATCCCAGACTCTTCTGAGGCCAAGGAAATCAAAGGAGGGCATGTGAACTACAAGCCCCATGAGGACATGCGGCACCCCGTCGCCCAAAAGCGGCCCCCTTATGCCGCGATGCACGCCGGGAGTTGGAGTCCTTTCGAACTCACAAGGTATCACTATTGTTGGGTTACCTCCTCTCATGGCAAGGCCGCAGCGGCGCGAGAAAGACTTTTTCTTTTTCTGTCAGGCCGCGAACGCCTTTTGCGCCTATCCCACTTCCGGTAGGCGTCGCTAAGGAGACGGCCGACTATAAGGGCCTCCTAGCGCTTGCCGTAGGCGCCATCTTGGGCGTGAGGGAACCCAGTAAAAGAAAATGACACACTCAAGCTGGCGGCCACGAAGACCTCCTCCTGCTATAAGCCACCGAGGGGAATGAGACGCTCGACGTGGTGACGTCAATCCGCCATCTTGGGCGTGACCAAACAACTCAGGTAAAGTTTCACACCCAAGATGGCAGCTACGGGAGTCCTCCTTCTGCTATAGGCCACTGAGGGGAATGAGACTCTGGCCGTGTTGACTCGAATCCGCCATCTTGGGCGTGGCGCTTAGTCCAAAGTTCAGTCAGGAAAGGGCCTTTATCTCCTCAACTGGAACTCTTGGTTCTGGGTTTGTATAATAATAATAATAATAATAATAATATAATTAAGTAATGATATATAATATAATCTTCGATATAATAATAATAATAATAATAATAATAATATAATTCAATAACGATGCAGAATATAATATTCAATGTTGGGTTTGTATAATAATAATAATAATAATATAAATCAATAATGATATAGAATATAATCTTCAATATAATACTATATAATTCAATAACTATGCAGAATATAATATTCAATGTTGGGTTTTATAATAATAATATAATTCAATAATGGTATGGAATATAATCTTTGATAAAATAATAATAATAATATAATTCAATCAATAACTATGGAGAATATAATTCAGTGTTGGGTTTGTATAATAATATATAATTCAATAATGATATAGAATATAATCTTCAATATAATAATATATAATTCAATAACTATGCAGAACATAATACTCAATGTTGTGTTTGTATAATAATATATTTAAATAATAATATAGAATATAATATTCGATATAATAATAATATATATAATTCAGTAACTATGCAGAATATAATATTCAATGTTGGATTTGTATAATAATAATATAAATCAATAATGATATAGAATATAATCTTTGATATAATAATAATATATAATTCAATAACGATGCAGAATATAATATTCAATGTTGAGTTTGTATAAAAAGGTAAAGGTAGTCCCCTGACATTAAGTCCAGTCATGTCTGACTCTGGGGTGTGGTGCTCATCTCCATTTCTAAGCCGAAGAGCCAGCGTTGTCCATAGACACCTCCAAGGTCATGTGGTCGGCATGACTGCATGGAGCGTCGTTACCTTCCTGCCGAAGCAGTACCTATTGATCTACTCATATTTGCATGTTTTCAAACTGCTAGGTTGGCAGAAGCTAGGGCTGACAGCGGAAGCTCACGCCGCTCCCCAGAATCGAACTTGCGACCTTTCGATCAACAAGCTCAGCAGCTCTGTGCTTTAACCCACTGCGCCACCGGGTTATAATAATAATAATAATAATAATAATAATATAATATAATATAATTCAATAATGATATAGAATATAATCTTCAATATAATAATAATATATAATTCAATAATGATGCAGAATATAATATTCAATATTATAATATATGCAATAATACATAATTACACTTATGTAGAATACAGTTTTCAATATAATAATAACAATAATATGCAATTCAATAATTATGTTGAATACAAACTTCTATACAATATTAATAATATTGTAGAATAATGAGGAGCACCTGGTGGTGCAGTGGGTTAAACTGCTGAGCTGCTGAATTTGCTGACTGGAAGGTTGGAGGTTCGAATCCAAGGAGCGGGGTGAGCCCCTGTTGTTAGCTCCAGCTTCAGCCAACCTAGCAGTTCGAAAACATGCAAATGTGAGGAGATCAATAGGTACTGCTTCTGCTGGAAGGTAACAGCGCACCATGTAGTCATGCCGGCCACATGACCTCGGAGGTGTCTACGGACAACACCAGCTCTTTGGCTCAGAAATGGACATGAACACCATCCTCCAGAGTCAGACACAAGGGGAAATCTTTACCTTTACTTAATGAATAAAATATTTGGTCTAATAATATATAATTCGATAATGATGTAGAATACAATATTCGATATAATAATAATAAAATGTAAATAATAAATAATTACAATAATGTAGAATACGATATGATGATGATTATTATGCAAAAAGACATTCATATTCTCCCCTGTTTTCTCATTGCAGAGAATGCAGGCGCCACGGAGAGAGGAGGACAAGGCTTCGAATGCTGTGGGGTCTCCCTGCATTTTGGGCATTGACTTGGGAACAACTTCGGTGAAGGCCGTCTTAATGGAGGAGACACGCCAAGGGCCAGCGGTCATTGCAAGCTGCACCGAAGCCACCGGGGCCGCCATAGAGAGCCATGACATTTCTGGACCGAAGGTAAAACATCACTGAGATGGGAGATACCCCAAAGGCCATCCAGTCCAACCCCCTTCTTTTCTGACTTCATGCAGGAAAAGCACCATCAAAACCTTCCTGACAGATGGCCACACAGCCTCTGCTTCAAAGCCTCCAAAGAAGAAGATAATCAAGGGCAGGGTTGCTGTGAGTTTTCCAGGCTGTCTGGCCGTGTTCCAGAAGCATTCTCTCCTGACATTTCGCCCACATCTACGGCAGGCATCCTCAGAGGTGGTGAGGTCTGTTGGAAACTAGGCCAGTGAGGTTTATATACCTGTGGAATAATGTCCAGAGTGGGAGAAAGACATTTGATGACCAGTACTGAAATAAAGTAAATAAAAAGCAACACTCAGAAAAAAGGGGAGTTCCAGACAGGAAACAATCAGGGCCAGCTAACACCTCCCAACAAAGGATTCCCCCAAGCAGGAAGCAGCCATGCTTTGAAGCTGCAAGGCCATTCATTGCTAGTCAGGGTGGCCAATTGCAACGTTCATTGTAAAACAAACAAGAGTTCTTTCTCCTGTCCTGGACATTTTTCCACAGCTATATAAACCTCACTTGCCTAGATTCTAACAGGCCACAGCCTGCCATAGATGTGGGCGAAACATCAGGAGAGAATGCTTCTGGAGCATGGCCACACAACCTGGAAAACTCACAGCAACCCAGTGATTCTATTAAAGCCTTCAACAACAACAACAATAACAAGTTCCACCTTGTCTCCTGTGCTATTCTAATAATATAATATAATATATTGTATATACATATAATATTTATAATATAATGTAATGCAATATAATAATAATATTATATTATGATTATATTTTTATATTACATGTAATATTACTAATAATATTACGACGTAACAGTATGATGCAATACAGTAATGTTTGATGCTAATATTGTACTACACTAATAATATAATATATTGTATGTAATATATACCTTGTAAGCCGCTCTGAGTCCCCTTCGATGTGAGGAGGAAGGCATATAAATGCCGTAAATAAATAAATAAATAAATAATTGTATTTCCCGCTTCTCCTTTGCATTTAAGTCTAGCTGGATCATGGACAGAAGTCCATTGGATCCACCAAAGCATACTTTGGAGGATTTTCCACTTACTTCCCTTCCTTTTGTCCCGTTTTGGCCAGAGGGATGAGCAAGATGTCCGCCGAATCGTGGCCGCCCTGGACGCCTGCCTGGGAAAGCTTCCTCCGCAATCGTTGCAGCGCGTAAACCGCATCGGCATCTCTGGACAGATGCACGGTGTCGTCTTCTGGAAAACAAGCCGAGGTCAGAACTCTTCCTTCTTGTTCTTTGTCATCTGAGTCTATGTTTCCTCTTTCTTCCAAGCGTGGCTCATTTTGAAAGCCCAAACACACGCATGGGGTTTCCGAAGCGGAGCAGGTCTTGGGCCTAAAAGGATGTCTTTCTGATTCCTGGGTTTTAGGTCTTCGATAATAATAAACATGAGAAATGGTCATTGTTTGTTGTATAGGGTTTTACGACTGGTCCCATTAGAAACTGTATTTGGGAGTTAAAGGTAAACATTAAGTCTAGTCTGCTGCTCATCTCCATTTCTAAGCCGAAGTGCCGGCATTGTCCATAGATACCTCCAAGGTCATGTGGCTGACATGACTGCATGGAGCACTGTCACCTTCCTGCCGGAGTAGTACCTATTGATCTACTCACATTTGCATGTTTTCGAACTGCTAGGTTGTCAGGAGCTGGGGCTGACACACTGCTCCCCGAATTCGAACCTGTGACTTTTGGTCAACAAGCTCAGCAGTTCAGCAGTTTAACCAACTACACCACCGGGGACTATAACTATTATTATTATATTAATATCCATTATTATTGTTATTATTTTACATATTATTATTGTTCTTATCTCGTGAATAAAGGTAAAGATTTTCCCTTGACATTAAGTCATGACCATGCTATGGTTTTATATTATCTTAAAGTTTTTTAATTGTATTGTAGTTGTATTTTATGGTCTTGGTGCCGACTGTAAAGCAAGTTGCCTGCGGGTTGACAGGGACGGTATATAAATGTAGTAAATAAATAAATAAATGATTGCATGGAGTGCCATTACCTTCCTGCAGAAGCGGGTACCTATTCATCTACTCACAGTTGCATGTTTTCAAACTGCTAGGTTGGCAGAAGCTGGGGCTAACAGCGGGAGCTCACCCCCGCTCCCTGGATTCGAACTGGTGCCCTTTCGATCGGCAAGTTCAGCAGCTCAGCGCCGTAACCCACTGCGCTACTGAGGACTCCTTATTATACTTTATTAATATTATTATTCATTATCCATTATTATATATTATCTATTATTATTCATTAGTATCCATTATTTATTTATTTGTTTGTTTTATTATTATTATTATTATTATTAATTTTGAGTATGACTTGGATTCGAACTGCCAACCTTTTGGTCAGCTACTGCTATATTATTATGATTCCGATTTATTGTCGAAGGCTTTCATGGCCGGAATCATTGGGTTGTTGTAGGTTTTTCTGGGCTATATGGCCATGTTGGGCATGTTGTAGGTTTTTCTGGGCTATATGGCCTAGGAGAAAATGCCTCTAGAACATGGCCATATAGCCCGGAAAAACCTACAACAACCCAATGATTCTGATTATTTATTTAATTTCTATTTTGCTTTTCTCCCAGATCGGCACTCAAAAGAGTCAGACAGCATGTAAACAAAAACATTGCTTAGCATAAAACAGAATAATCAAAGCACAATATCTATACAAAAGGTAAAGATGACTCTGAGGGGTGGTGCTCATCTCCATTTCTAAGCCAAAGAGCTGGCGTTGTCCGTAGACACCTTCAAGGTCTTGTGGCCATTGGCATGACTGATTGGAGCATATCTATGCAAATAATAAACAAGTTCCATCTTGTCTCCCGTGCTATGCTAATAATATAATATAATATAATGTATTGTATATACATATAATATTAAAAATTATTATAATGTAATACAATATAATACTACTACTAATAATATATTATAATTATATATTTTATATTACACGTAATATTACTAATAATATTACAATATAATGGTATAGTACAATATAGTAGTTTATAATACTTATATTGTACTATGCTAATAATATAATATATTGAATGTATATATATCTTGTAAGCCGCTCTGAGTCCCCTTCGGGGTGAGAAGGGCAGCATATAAATGTCGTGAATGAATAAATAAATAATAAAAGTGAAAATATGTATGTATTTGGCCGGGCTGTCCACTTACACAGACAATATCGTCCAGCTCTTAAAACTGATGTTTTTCTCCTTTTGGAATTGAAAACAAAGCTACATATTTTTCTCTTTGCTGCAAATGGAGGCTTTTGTTGCTTTGTGTTTGTTTGTTTTTTAAAAGAAGAAACAAGACATTTTTTGTGGTTTTAATCTCTTTGTTATTTCTCCTTTCTGTGTTAATGGACATTTTAAAAGCTGGTCCTTTTCCAAAATGGCAAATGGATGCAGTTAAGGCAAGGAGTGCGGGATTTGTGTCTCTCGGGAAGCTTTACTTTTATTGTTTTACTGGAGATTGCTTTGAAATCTGCCTTCGAAAAGGCCTTTTGCTTCATTATTGTGTTTAATTGGTTGCAATTTGCATTTATTCTTGCAATACACACACACATATGAATGAATGTGGCCATCTATCTGAAATAGAGACAGAAAAGAAAAGGGTTTTGTTGGCTATGCACCTCAATGAGTCTAATAATCATTATCATCATAGATACTAATAATAATGGATAATAATATAATATTTCAATAATGGGTAAGCACCCTTCAGTCTCCTTGGGTGACAAAGGCAGAGTAAAATGAAATAAATAAAATAAATACATAATATTAGTAATTCAATTCAATTCAATTCAATTCAATTCAAGGGAGCTGGGGGTGGTAACGGCTGACAGGGAGCTCTGGCGTGGGCTGGTCCATGAGGTCACGAAGAGTCGTAGACGACTGAACGAATGAACAACAACAATAATAGATAATATATAATAATATATACTATATGTACAAATAACTTGTAAGCCACTCTGAGTCCCGTTCAGGGTGAAAAGGGTGGTATTTAAAAGTCCTAAATAAATTAAATAAATCAATAATGGATAATAATGAATAGTGATAGATAATATGTAATAATGGCTAATAATAATGGCTAATAATAATAATAATAATAATAATAATAATAATTGTTGTTGTTCATTCGTTCAGTCGTTTCCGACTCTTTGTGACTTCATGGACCAGCCCACACCAGAGCTCCCTGTTGGCTGTCACCACTCCCAGCTCCTTCAAGGTCAATCCAGTCAATAATAATAATAATAATAATAGTAATGTATAATAAGGAGCCCCCAATGACGCAGTGGGTAAAACCTTGTTGATCAAAAGGTCGCAGGTTCAAATCTGGGTAGCCGGATGAGCTCCCGATGTTAGCCCCAGCTTATGCCAATCTAACAGATCGAAAAGATGCAAATGTGAGGAGATCAATAGGTAACGCTCCGGCGGGAAGGTAACGGTGCTCCATGCAGTCATGCTAGTTACATGACCTTGGAGGTGTCTGCGGCATTGAATGTTTGCTGTTTGTATGTTGTGCCCCACCTTGAGTCTCCTGCGGGGTGAGAAGGGCGGAATATAAATGTAATTCAAAAACAACAACAACAACAATAGATAATAATGGATAATAATATGGTAGTAATTCTATCTTCCTGCTTGACAGATAGGAGTTGGACTGAATGATAAAAATAATAATATGTGATCATGATGATGATGATGCCAGGTAGGAAGGTACAATTCATTTGCTCCCAACAGATGGCCATTCAGCCTCTGACTGTATGATCCTATGTTTATGTCTATGTACGGGTCCAAATGACAGAAAAGGAGATTCCCCATGAATATGAGGAAGAACTTCCTAGCTGTTCATCAGTGGAACTCTCTGCATCAGAGTCCAGTGGAAGCGCCTTTTTTCTATGATTCTATGTTTGGATAAGGATTGTTCTCTATCGGATCCATTTCTTGCATTTGTTCTCCATAGCTGTCCTCCTTCCTGCTCAGTGAAGTTTATTTGTTAGCTGTTGCATTGCACAAAGTAGCCCTTGGAAGCACAAATACTCCATCACTTCTCGGTTTTCTCATTGCAGGGTGCAAGTGGGTGGAGCGAGACCGCAGGTGGCGCTTTGAGCCTGACGCAGTCAGCCCTTTGGTCACCTGGCAAGATGGCCGCTGCAGCAGCCACTTCCTGTCCTCCCTTCCAAAGCCAAGATCGCACCTCAATGTGGCCACGGGCTATGGCTGTGCCACCATCTATTGGTACTTAGCAAACAAGTACGGCAATGTTCCCTCCTTCACCATAGTAGCATTAATAACTTGTTATTAAGCAAGGGCCAGGAGCCTTTGCTAGGATTTCAAAATAATAATGATAATAGGTAGAGAAGAAATTGATAAGAAAATAATGTTAACAATAATAATAATAATTGGTAGAGAAGAAATGAGTAAGAAAATAATTTTAATAATAATAGTTGGTAGAGAAGAAGTGGATAAAATAATAATAATAATAATAATAATAGGTAGAAAAGAGTTGGACAAGAAAAAAATTAATTGATAGAGAAGAAATGGGTAAGAAAATAATGTTAACAATAATAATAATAATAATTGGTAGAGAAGAAATGGGTAAGAAAATAATGTTAATAATAATAGGAAGTGGTGGGTAAGAATATAATAATAATAATAATAATAATAATAATAGAAAAGTGATAGAAAGGTGGATAAGAATCATAATAATTGGTAGAGAAAAAGTGGGTAAGAAAATATTAATTTTCATAATTAATATTCACAATGTTTTGTAGAGAGTTATTAATAATAATTGGTGGAGAAGGTAGATAAGAAAACATTGTTAATATTAATCATAATTTGTAAAGAAGAAATGAGTAAATGGGTAAGATAATAATTGGTAGAGGATTGGGTAAGAAATAATAATAATAATTGGTGGAGAAGGTGGGTAAGAAAATAATAATAATAATAATAATAATAATAATAATAATAATAGGTAGAAATCGGCACGCATTATTCGCCGATACATCACAGAGTCCTAGACACTTGGGAAGTGTCCGACATGTGATCCAATTCAACAGCCTGCAGAGTGTCTGCTGTGGACTCATCTTGTTGTATTTCAAATAATAATAATAATAATAATATAGTACAATACACTGTCCTAGATGCTTGGGAAGTGTTCGACTTGTCATTTTTTGATACGAAATCCAGCATATAGATCTTGTTCGCTGTGTCATACTGTGGTTTTGTGTCAGTAAAATAGAAATAATTGGTAGAGAAGAATTGGATAAGATAATAATAATAATAATAATAATAATAATAATAATAATAATTAATAATTAATAATAATAATAAATAGTACATCACACAGTCCTAGATGCTTGGGAAGTGTTTGACTTGTGATTTTTTGATACGAAATATAGATCTCGTTTGCTATGTCATACTATGTTTTTGTGTCAGTAAAATACAAATAATTGGTAGAGAAGAATTGGATAAGATAATAATAATAATAATAATAATAATAATAATAATAGAGAAGAAATGGATAGGAAAATAATGTTAATAATAATAGGAAGAGAAGTGGTGGGTAAAATATAATAATAATAATAATAATAATAATTATTATTATTATTATTATTATAATTAGTAGAGAAGAATTGGATAACAACAACAACATGTAAATAAAAATATTCGAGACAGGGTCCCCATGTTGTGATCTGGTCATTGACCATAATAAACTTTACTTGCTTACTAACAACAACAACAACACAATTTGAAAAAAGTTCTGTTCCTGGTTTGAAAGTGTTTGAAAGGTGAAACATCAGGAGAAAATGCTGCTAGAACACCACGGCCAAAATATATATTGATTAACCTCTGCTTTTTCTTCTGGCTGAACAGCCCCGATTTCCTGAAGCCTTACGATGCGGCTGGAACCGTCCATGATTATGTGGTGACCATGCTGTGCGGACAGGAAAAGCCTCGAATGACCACCCAGAACGCGGCCAGTTGGGGCTATTTCAGCACCACCAGCCGGAGTTGGAATACCGACATGTAAGTTGCCTCTTTCCCAGCCTCCAGAGGAGTTGCAACTCCCATCATGCCCTGTGAATGGGGCCAGTAGACATTAAATAACACTACGTAACACTATGATTTCATTCCTGGGTTGTCAGTGTCATTTCCTAATTGATTCTGTCATAAAAACATGGGAAAAATGTATTAAACTGCACAAACTTTGTCTTTGCGTGAGGGACGGAGGAGGAATTGAGGTTTGAGTTGCTGTCACCTTTTTTGGTAATTATCTATTGTTTTCTGGAACAGAGAAGAGAAATATCTCAGCTGCGGTGTTCAATGAGAATTGCCGAGGGTAGGATTCAGCAGTGAAAGCAACATTTAAAGCTTTGCAATCTGCTGCCTGGTTACTGGTAGCAACATCTTGGATCCTGTGCTCAGTTGGGAGAGCTGTAGACACTGTTTGGAGTTTGGGATGGTTTCATTGGTTGTAAATTTGGTGATTGGATTGATTCAAAGGGATTCAATCAGAATTGCTGAGAGAATAACTAGGAGTAGGGATCAGGCAGCATTTAATGCTTTGCAGTGTGCTGGCCGATTGTTGGTGGCAACGTCTCGGATTCTGTGCTCACTGTTTGGAGTTTAGGACAGTTTTGTTGGTTGTATGTTTGGTGATAGGATTGAATCTGGATTTCAGTTACTCTTCTGCTTGTTCCTTAACAGCTTGTTATTATTGATAATTCATTGGCTGATCTTGAAGTATAAAGCTATGTTGACAGATATTCCAGGGTGAGGTGCTTGACAGTGTTAGTGAAAACCATTCAATAACTTGGGGCACTGCAATCCTTATATATATATATATATGTATATATGTTTGTTTGTTTGTTTATTTATTTATTTATGACATTTATATGCTGCCCTTCTCACCCTGAAGAGGACTTACAGAGCAGCTTACAAGTAAAAAGTAAATACAATATATTATTATTATTATCATAGCTCAATTTTAATATTTTATATTACATTGCACTATAACATTATACTGTAATATTATTAGTAATATTACATTTAATATAAAACATATAATTATAATATCATTTTATTATTATTATTAGTATATTGTATTACATTATTATCAATATTATATGTATATACTATATATTATATTATATTAATTATATTATATTATATTAAAGCACAGTGCAGGAGACAAGGTGGAACTGCCTTCCTGGCCCCTCTCTTCACTGATCTCAGATTGTATATATTTGCATATATTTTTATTTACAGTACTTATATTCTGCCCATCTCATCACGAAGGGGACTCAGAGCGGATCACAGAACACATATACGGCAAACATTCAATGCCATTATACACTGACAAGACAGACAACTTTCCCTTCTTTGGCATTTTAGAGGCTGTGTTTGGTTCTGGCCACAGGGAGTGTTGTCGCTCCACTTTCCCTGCCGAAGAGCTTTGTTCGTAAAATTCCTCCTCGATCAAATTACATTCCTGGCATTTCCTTATGGGTACCTTAAATACCTCCCCTCTTAAGCAGTACCTATTTATCTTCTCACATTGCTGTTTTCGAAACTGCTAGATAGGCAGAAGCTGGGATAAAGGCAGAAGCTTTGAACTGTCAACCTTTCGGTTGGCAAGATTTATTCCAGCTGGCGGTTAACCTGCTGTGTGCTAAAGCCTGGAGCATAGGGTATATAATAATATGGAATTAGATGATAATGGTGATGTTATTATTATTATTACTATTATTATTATTCTGGGGCATAATAATATGGCATTAGGGTACATCTAATAAAAATAATATGCATGTTGGACACATAATATGGAGTTAGTATTATTATTATATGGAATTAGGGTGCACTTAATAAAATAATATGCATTCAGGGTATATAATAGCATGGTGTTTTGGTGCAGCTAATAATAATATTTCAGGGGCATAGTAATGTGGATTTAGACTGCATCTAATAATAATAAAGAATTAGGATGCATCTAATAAAAATAATATGAATGTTGGACACATAATAATATGGAGTTGTTATTATTATTATTAGGGTGCACTTAATAAAAATAATATGCATGCAGGGTATGTAATAGCATGGTGTTATGGTGCATTTAATAATAATAATAATAATAATAATAATAATAATAATAATAATAATACTTCAGGGGCATAATCATGTAGATTCAGACTACATCTAATAAAAATATGGAATTGGGGTGCAACTAATAAAATAATATGCATGTTGGACACATAATAATATGGAATTATTATTATTATTATTATTATTATTTATTATATGGAGTTAGAGTGCACTTAATATGCATGCAGGGTATACAATATCATTGTGTTATGATGTATCTAATAATAATAATACTTCAGGGACATAATCATGTGGATTTAGATTGCATCTAATAATAATATGGAATTAGGGTGCATCTACAGTATTGGGTTTGGGTGGGGGGCATCTAACAATAATAATGATTTGAGCTTGGGAGCATCCAATAATATTGTAAAGTATGTAACAGTGTAGACTTAGGGTGCATCAAATAATAATATGGTATTAGGGTGTATAATAACATAGGTTTATGGTGCATCTATAACAATATGAACTCAGGGTGCATCAAATAACAGCAGTAACAACAACAGGAATTTAGGGTGCAGCAGCATTTTTTGGACAGAGAATGTTTAAGGCCTTAGAAAACTACAACTCCCAGGATCCCCTTGCAAGGAGCCATAGCAATTCAAGTGACGTCAAACTGCATTCGCTCTGTAGTGCAAATGCACCCAAATATTTGCAGAATATGCTCGCCTGCTACACGTAAGTCTGATGGAACTCGGGAAAGCCTTTTGAAGCAACCCGGCTTATTTTTTGCAGGAAACGGCATCCACAACTTCTTACATAGACCATGGATACAAGTTGGACCGCCAACTGGGAAGTCATGGCCAAGGGAGCCAGTCCTCTTTGCTAATTCATTTTGGTAGAAACCCTTCTGTCTGTTTTGTCTCTCGCCGTCTTCATTGCTAACCTGGTTTGGCAAAAGTTGTTAGTGGAGTGTTTCCCTTCTGATAATTGTGTTTGTTTGTTTACTTTCGGAAGACCTAACATTTCGGAATCAGTGCATGATAGTGGCGCAATAATCGCTTGCAGTTCTCCATCAGGGCTGTTCCAGTGTTTGAGAACGAATCTTGACATTAGAGAGAGTCCTTACGAGGCAGCTTTCAGCCCTATAACCACAACTCGAATATTCTACGTGTGGCTTTGTTTTGTTCAATTACCCAGCATGCCTGTTTCAAACTTGAGTGTCTGAGTAACATGCATGGATTGAGTAGCCTGAGTTGTCTCCTATCCTGCTCCCACCTACCGCTGATCTCTCCCTCCTGGTTTTAGCCTCCGGGAATCCGGGTTCCCTATCTGTTTGCTTCCGGAAGTGGTCCAGCCGGGCGACATAGCAGGGAGAACGGCCTACGCATGGCACGGGGTGCCAAAGGGGACCGAAGTGGGTGCTGCTTTGGGGGATTTCCAGTGTTCGGTACGCTCTTGTATGACCCAAGACACTGATGCCGGTATGTAAACCAAAGGGGGGGGGGGGGTGGCTTTAGGCCGGAATCTGTACTTCAAAAAGTTACATTCTGTCTGTCTCAGTGTCCTGAGTTGCCCTTCATAGACAACCTTTAGACAATGTTGAAAGTAAAAGAAAAATGCTTTACTTCAGCAAACGCAAAGTATAAGCAAATGCAATTGAAAAATGCAAAAGAAAGCAAGGAAGTCTTAATCCAGACACAAATTAAAGTCTCTTGCAAAGTCCCAAAAGAAACACCAGTCTTCCAACAGACAACGGGCAATGAACTATGTCCTTAGCAGCAGACACAAAGCAGATTCCGTTGGAGTGAAAACATCAGTATCAGGGTCGTTGTTACCAGCAAAAGCTGACTGCTCCTGCTTCTGATTTATAGCCCTGAATTCCCCACGTAGGAGGTTCTAGGGCATCTTCCAATTAGCTCAGCGTTTTTAGCAGCTATCCTCGGTCTCCCAATTAGCTCAGTGTTTTTAGCAGCTATCCTTGCTGAATGTCGTCTGTGCTCTGTCTCTTTTCGTCTCTCTAGAAATGTGGGCACTTTCAAACCCTCATCATCTGATTCTTCTTCTTCCTCCAATTCCTGAGCACTTCCCTGTTCCCCTTCCTCTTCCGAAGATGAGGAATCCCTAATAGTTCAAAAATGGAGATTTGGACTTTGTAGACTCATTCAGTTGGAAGAGACCACAACTTTTTACCTTAGCGTGTAGTCCTTGTACAGATAACTCCGGTTTTTGGCAGATCTATGGAATTTGCCTGATATGAACAGCAATAAAGTAACAAATGTAATACAGTGTTCCCTTGCTACTTCACGGTTCACTTTTTGCGGACTCGCTGTTTTATGGTTTTTCAATAAATACATTAATGTATATATTTATACTGGAGCTGCGCCTCTCCTTGCCACACGAACCGTGGGAGATGCCAGCCTGGGAAGCCACCTCCTGCAGGCACCCCACTCGTCCAGCTCCTCCTCCTCACCTTCTTCCTCCTCCTCTTCTTCCTCACTCTCCCCTGCAGATGGGAGCCCTTCCGGGTTGAAAGCAGGAGAAGGAAGGGAAGGAAGGAAGGGAAGGATGATGGACAAGTCTAGAGGGGCGAATGGCAGGTGGGTCGGGAGGGAGGGAGGAGGGGGGACCCACATGATGTTACGAGACCAACCTGGTGCAGGGAAAGAAAGGCAGGAGAGGTGTCAAGCTCCCTAAAAAGAAAAGGGTGTCAGGATATACTCAGCGGATGAATACACACCAAAAATGAAAAATGAAAGTAGGACTTGCGCAGCATCCTCTTGAGATGCTACTTGCCAATGTGAGATTGTGTGTGAGTATATAGTGTGTGTGTGTCTCTCTCTCTCTGTGTATGTATGTATGTATGTGTGTATATATATATATATATATATATATATATATATATATTGTCCTTACTTCGTGGATTTTCACTTTTTGCAGGTGATCCTGGAACGTAACACCCGCGATAAGTCAAGGAACACTGTAATGAAAGTAATAGTAAAATAATAAATGTAATATCTGCAGGGAGGTACAGAGGGGAACAGTGTCTGAATTCTCCTTTGCGTTGGGTATCTAATGTCCAGCCCTAGCCTAACTGATCAGTTGGTTTTCTCCATTATGGTGGTACCGGCTGTCTTTTTGTTTGCTGTCCTCCCAAACTTCCCTTTTTTGCACGGAATTAATGACGTGGTAGGGGAATATGTTGCCTTTGCCATTCACTTGTAACTCCTATCAAAATTGCTCCAGAATGGGCCATGTGTCAGCATAGGTTAGGAACGACAATCACAACAACCCAGCCAGGTTGCTCGATCCATTCTCTTCTCCTTCTCTCTCACCATGATGCCTCCATGAAAGAGGACCTGATGCCATGTTGACCTCTAAGGAGAGCGAACCCATGCCATCTTGAGCTATGTGTCATGATTTTTTTTTTTCTGATGAAGCTTTTTTTCATGTCCGGAGTGACTTGAGGAACTACAAGTCGCTTCTAGTGTGAGAGAATTGGCCGTCTGCAAGGACGTTGCCCAGGGGACACCCAGATGTTTTGATGTTGTTACCATCCTTGTGGGAGGCTTCTTTCATGTCTCTGCATGGGGAGCTGGAGCTGACAGAGGGAGCTCATCCTCGCTCTCCCCGGATTTGAACCTCCGACCTGTTGGTCTTCAGTCCTGCCGGCAGAAGGGTTTGTTGCAACTGATGATCCTAACCCACGCTGGCACCATGCTTCCTTCCTGAGTCTTAAGGACCTGATGAGTGGAGATTTGTTCTTGAGGCCCCAAAAGTATTTCTTTTCCTCCTAGTTCTCAACATTGGCACTTCCGCTCAGCTCACGGTTGCCATGCCTTCCGAATTCCGACCCGGAGACACTCCAGACCCAAATTCTCCAGTGTCATACTATCCCTATTTTGACAACCGCTATTTGGTGGTGGCAGCGTCCTTGAATGGTGGGAATGCGGTGGCGACGTTTGTGGACATGCTGCTAAGGTGGATGGCCGACCTAGGTAAGTAAAAACCGCATTTCTGAATGAGGAGATGCTTAAAATCACAGAGATAGGAGTTGGCTATCATGCAGTCCCGACCTTAGCATATTGGAATGTTCTCTTTGTTTATATCTGTATGTATTTTTTAAAAAACCAGATGTATACTATATTCAGATAGGATGCATACCCTTGTCATCACTCTCGATGACACTATGTAACGCGGTTTTTGTTCCTGGGCTATAAATGTTATTTCATAATTGGTTCGATCATAAAAACATGAGTAAAGTTTATTAAACTGACAAAGCTTTGTTTGTGTGGGACAACCTAGAGCTCATTTTGCAATAATTTTTCAATGAATATCTCATAGAATCATAAAGTTGGAAGAAACCTTATTTATTTATTTATTTATTTATTATTAGCCATCCCCTGCCACGCGTTGCTGTGGCCCAGTCTGTGTATATGTGTTTTGTATGTGTATATATGTGTGTGTATATTTGTGTATATGTGTATATATGTGGTTTTGTGCATGCATTGTAATGCATTTTTTATTTTTTTTGGCTTTTTAAGTCTCTTCCACTGTGTTTTTCAGTGTTTTTATGAGTGATGGTCATTCATTGGCCTGATAGGTGTATCGTGTCCAAATTTGGGGTCAGTTGATAATCCCACAAACGAACATTACATTTTTATTTATATAGACTAGCCATCCCCTGCTACGCGTCCCTATGACCCAGTCTGTGTATATGTGTTTTTTGTGTGTGTATTTGTGTATATATGTGTGTTTGTGTGTGTGTGTATATATATATATATATATGGGTGTATATATATGTGTGTTTATATGTTTCCATGCATATTGTGTATATTGTGTATATGTGTGTGGTTGTCTATATGCATATTTGTGTGTATATATGTGTGTATGTATGTGTATATGTATATATGCATATGTATATGTGTATATATATGTATATTTGTGTGTGCATGTGTCTATATGTGTATGTATATGTGTGTGTATATACATGTATATTTCTGTATGTTTGTGCATATATATACATATGAGTGTATGTGTATATGTATATATGGTGTATTTTGGGGTGTTTTAAGTCTGCTCTGCTGGGGTTTTGTGTGTGTGTGTGTTTTTTAGGGGTGATGGGCACTCGTTGGACTGTTAGGTGTATTGTGTCCAAATTTGGTGTCAATTCATCCAGTGGTTTTTAAGTTATGTTAATCTCACAAATGAACATTACATATTTATTTATATAGATTTACAACATTTCTACCCTGCCCTTCTCAACCCCCCGGGGGAGACGACTCAGAGCAGCTTACAATTCGATGCCGCAACAAATATGACAAATATAACAGTAGAGAGAGATACGTTTGGATAAGTAAGCTGGGCCAGAGCCATATAGGGTTTTATAGGCCAAGACCAGCATTTTGATTTGTGCTTGGAAATGGACCGGCAGCCAGTGGAGCTGATATAACAGGGGGGTAGTATGCTCCCTATATGGCGCTCCAGTGAGTAATCTGGCTGTCGCCCGTTGGACTAGTTGGAGTTTCCGAACAGTCTTCAAAGGCAACCCCACCTAGAGTGCATTGCAGTAATCTATTCTGGATGTAACCAGAGCATGGATCACCGTGGCCAGATCAGTCCAACCCCATTCTGCCAAGAAGCAGCAAAATTTCATTCAAAGCACCCCCAACAGATGGCCATCTAGCCTCTGTTTAAAAGCCTCCAAAGAAGGAGCAGAGAGTTCCACTGTTGAACTGCTCTCACAGTCAGGAAGTTCTTCCTAATGTTCAGATGGAATCTTCTTTCTTGTAGTTTGAGGCCATTGTTCCGCATCCTAGTCTCCAGGGCAGCAGAAAACAAGCTTCCTCCCTTCTCTGTAGGACTTCCTCTCACATACTTATCCATGGCTATCATGTTTCCTCTCAGCCTTCTCTTCTGTAGGCTAAACATGCCCAGCTCTTTAAACCGCTCCTCATAGGGCTTGTTCTCCAGACCCTTGAGCATTTTATTTGCCCTCCTCTGGACACATTCCAGCTTCTCAACATCTCCCTTCAGTTGTGGTGCCCAGAAATTGACACAGTATTCCAGTATATAATGGGGAATCATTCCCATCAACCTCTTTCATCTCGCCGAACGTCTCCTTTGGTGTGCGGCCTTGCAAGGAAAAAAATTGGAGGACTGCTCTGGATTCCACTGGGTCCATCACCAAACCTCACACCACTTCCGCACTTGTAAAATCAAGACTGTTATCAGTTCTGAGTTGTCAATTGTGTTTGATTTTCTATTATGCTATTTTGCTTTATTTATTTTATTTTGCTACTGTATGTATTTTATTCTGATGTAATTTCTGTTGTTTTGTATTTTGTATTTTATTTTGCTGTATTGTATCTTCGGGCTTGGCCTCATGTTAGCTGCCCTAAGTCGCCTCTGGGGAGACGGTGGCGGGGGGGGGGGGGCATGAATAAAGTTGTTTATTATTATTATTATTATTATTATTATTATTATTAATTGGCATGTAACCTATAGAGACTTCTATCATTACACATGGGCAGTTTCAGCATCCTGTGATAAATAGAAGTGGGTCAGGGGAAATCTTTCATGAACACTCCTCATATCTCAATTTGATAAGGTCCATAACGGGACAAAGTGAGGCCTAAATTGTTTGTTGAAAGACGGAAAAGGACCGTAAAGGTCCAGTCCTGCTTAGGGTTGGACTCTTCCCATCTTTAAGCTTGTATGTTTCTATTGTTTTAAGTAATAGTGCAGTGAAGAGAGGAGTGGGGAAGGCTGAATAAATGACTCAGAAGCACTCAAAACAATTAAGGGCTCGAAATGCGGACAGACGAGTGGGAAGCGGGAAAGCAATTGAAATGGTCAATTAAACCCTCATTAAGGCACTCTCTTCGAAGGATAGGCCGTTTGGTAGTTTTCAAGCTCTACATATGAAAGACTGATTGTCATGGTCAGAAAAGAAGAAGAAAGGAATGTGTGTACTGGGAGTATTGTGGCTTACGTGCATGAGGAAGAAGCCCATCATGGAAGCAAAGAAGGACGTATAAAGAATTTATTTGTGTTGTGGAAACCTTGTTATTGTAAATAGTGCAACTATATTATTTTACTACAAAGAAATCCCTCCGAAGGAAGAGATAGCACTGGTCTGTGTGTGTTCTTGTTCTTTTTGTCACTTTGGGCTACTGGTGCTGGGTCACGCTGCTGCTAATAAGTTACTCTGCTGTGCATTTATGTGGAGGATCTTTTGTTAATAAACCCACTCGCCAACAATAAGTTCCCTATAACAATGGCACTCCTTTCTCTCTCTGTCCCCCTCTCTCTCTGTCTGTCTCTCTCAGGGATCCAAGGCTCTGAACCAGAGATCTACCAGCGGATGATCAAGGCGGCTTTGGCTCAAGCCGAAACAGGCCTGTGCATCAGCCCCACCATCTTTGGGGAGCGACACTCCCCCGAACGGCTGGCCTCAGCGACAGGGATTGCAACCTCCAACCTCTCCCTGGGCCACGTGGTCCGAGCCTTGTGTCGCGGAGTGGTCCAGAACCTGCAGGCCATGCTGTCCTCGGATCGGCTGAAGCAGGCCGGAGTCCAGCGGATCCTGGCCGGCGGGAGCGGGATCTGCAAGAACGAGGTCTTGCGGCAGGAAGTGGAGAAGGCCTACCCCTTCCCGGTTGTCTACGGAAAGGATGTCGATGCTGCCATGGGGGCTGCCCTGGCCCTGCGGCAGAAGAAGTGACACTTTTGGCGGTTCTACTATAGGCTGCCGTAGGGTTTGCGTTGGAGGACCTAAGACAGACAAACTGCTCTTCCAGTTCTTTGTGCCTCCATCTCCCAGAAGCCAGTTTGAAGATGCCTGACTTAGAACATTTCTTAGAGAGGATATTGCTAATTCTCCATCACAATTCTACCATAGGCTACCATAGAATTGATGCTGGAGGACCTAGAAAGGCAAACAACTACCTTCCAGCTCTTTGAGTCTCCGACTCCCAGAAGTCCATGCCAGCCTGACCAATCATCAGCAATTTGGGAAGTTGGAAGCCCAAACAGCTAGAAGGCCATGGTTTAAGAATGAACATTCGTAGAAAATTCTTGAGAGGACCTAGAACACTCCTAGAGAAGATAGCTATAGTCTTCCATCACAATTCTACCATGGATACCATAGGGTTGGTGTTGGAGGACCTAGAACAGAAAACTACTGCCTTCCAACTCTTTAGGCTTCCGATTCCCAGAAGCCCTTTCCATCCTGACCAATGATCAATAATTTGGGGAGTTAGAAGCCCAAACAGCTAGAATGCCATGGTTTGGGGATGAACATTCCTAGAGAAGATATCTCTAGTCTTCCACCACAGTTTTACCATAGGTTTGGTGTTGGAGGACCTAGAACCAACAAACTGCCGTCTTCCAGCTCTTTGGGCCTCTGACTCCCAGAAGCCTTCACCAGCTTGACCAACAGGGATTTGGGGAAGTTGGAGGCCCAAACAGTTTGAGGTTACCTGACGTAGAACATTCCTAAAGATGATACCTCTGTTGGGCGAGTGGGCTTATTAACCAAATACCCCACCATGAATGTATAGCAAAGTAACTTATAAGCAGCACAACCCAGCTCCAGTAGCCCAAAGGGATAAAAAGAACAAAAACACACAGACCAATGCTCTCTCTTCCTTAGGAGGCTTTTCTTTATAGCAAAATCATATGGTTGCACTATTTACAAGAGCAAGGTTTCCATAACACAAATAAAGTTCTTTTCACTTCCTTTGCTTCCACGCTGGGCTTCTTTCTTATGCAGAGAAACCACTTGCTGTCACAGAGCCTCTTCTCACACCGAACTTACACAGGAGCTTCATACACAGTAGCCATCACACTGGAGCTTCACACAGGCCTTCAACCTGAGGCTTCTCTCACCAAAGCTTCTCAAACCAGGCCTTCTCAAACTGAGGCCTACTTTACACTGAGGCCTTCTCACACTGAGGGCTGTCTCTGATCGCGGCCTTTCTCACACTGAAGTCTACCTCACACTGAGGTCTACCTCACACAGGCCTTTCTCCCACTGAGGCATTCTCACCGAGGGCTATCTCAGATTGAGGCCTGTCTCCCACTGAGGCCTGCTCACACTGAGGGCTCTCTCTCACTGAGGCCTGCTCACACCGAGGGCTCTCTCCCACTGAGGTCTGCTCACACCGAGGGCTCTCTCAGACTGAGACCTCTCACACTGAGGCCTTTCTCCCACAGGCCTCACACTGAGGCCTACTAACTTCTCCCACTGAGACCTGCTCACACCGAGGGCTCTCTCAGACTGAGGCCTCTCACACTGAGGCCTACTAACTTCTCACACTGAGGCCTTCCTCAAACAGGGCTACTAAGCTACAGGCACACCTGGTTATATTGCTGAATCATTGTATCCATTTCTCCCTTTCAGTGCTTTGGAGTTCTGGGTTTTGGAAGACTAGAATGCCTCCTTTTTGCCATGTTCTTGGTTTTAACAAACTCTTGCGGATACTTTTCAATGGTCGTATTGCTTAAGATGCCCCGAGTTTCATGATTGGGAGCAAGATCACTATACAACAACAACAACATGATGTCATTGGAGCTTCCAAACCCGACACCACTGTTTATAATGCATTTCTCCCCACTCGGGAGGAAATCTGAATTGTCAGCTACTAAATGGAAGGAAGGAGGAAAATAATAACAATAATAAGTCGAAACGACGGATGGAAAACCATTTTTCCCCCCTTTTCGGCTGATTTGTTTGCAAAAAGCTTTTGCCGGGCTCCGGGGAATAGCCATCAACTTCGTCTTCCATCGCTGATGTCTTCCTCTATTACTCATCATTGCTTTCCTTGTCAATTGTCTGGACTCACTTTCCAAGCGAAAGGAGAGAGCAAAAGACGGAGGGAGAAGCCCGCTTTCCTTCGCCTCCAGGCAACGCCTTCGAGGAGAAGCTCGGAAGAGCCGTAAGTCCTGCCTTTTTGTACCTTCACACCTGTTGCTTTGAAAGTCCCTTAAAGGCACCGGATCACATCGTAATATCAGAAGCTCCTGTTGGTCCGACAGAGAATAATCCTTATCCATACCTCCACCAGAGTTTGATGCAGAGAGTTCCACTGGTGAACAGCTCTTCTTACAGCCAGGTTCCAAGTAGACATAAACATAATCATAGAATAATAGAGTTGAAGGCTGAATGGCCATCTCTTGGGAGGGATTGAATTGTGTCTTCTTGCTTGGCATCATCATCATCATATATTATTATTATTCAGTCCAACCTCCTTCTGCCAAGCAGGAAGATAGAATTAATTCATTATTATTATTATTATTATTATTATTATTATTATTATTATTCAGTCCAATCCTCTTCTACCAAGCAGGAAGATAGAATGTATGTATGTATGTATGCATGTATTATTATTATTCAGTCCAACCCTCTTCTGCCAAGCAGGAAGATAGAATTAATGTATTATTATTATTATTATTATTATTATTATTATTCAGTCCAACCCCCTCCTGACAAGCAGGAAAATAGAATTAATTTATTATTATTATTATTATTATTATTATTATTATTCATTCCAACCCCCTTCTGCCAAGCAGGAAGATAGAATTAATGTATTATTATTATTATTATTATTATTATTCAGTCCAACCCTCTTTTGCCAAGCAGGAAAATCAAATTAATTTATTATTATTATTATTATTATTATTATTATTATTATTATTATTATTATTCAGTCCAACCCTCTTTTGCCAAGCAGGAAAATCAAATTAATTTATTATTATTATTATTATTATTATTATTATTATTATTATTATTATTACTATTTGGTCCAACCCCCTTCTGCCAAATAGGAAGATAGAATTACTATCGTAGTAATCTAACCTTATTGTCTCTGAGGTTTACTCTTTCATGTACACGGATCCAACCTATCAACGTAGCTTGGACTGTTTGCATACGTATGTCTTTTGTTAGTAACATAGCCTCCTCTTCATCTCTGATGCTTACTCTTTGTGTACACCGTACCCTTCCTGCAATCCTACCTTAGACTTTGCATTTTGCCTCAAACCATTTAGTTTAGGGTGGGTGGCATGTCAAGGGCCTTGGAGGACCAGTGCATAGTTTATTTATTTATTTAGTACACTTGTATACCGCTAATATCTCAGCCTAAAACGGCGACTCATTGCGGTTTACAACATATTAAAAACAACAATAATTCCGATTAAAAATATAAAACACATACATATACAATATACAGTATTGGGCCACCAATACAGACCAATGCAGCTCTTAATTAAAATCATCATCCAATTTCGTTGTCTGTGATTGCCAGTCCTTGATCAAAAACTTCATCGCATCGGAATTAGCCGAATGCTTGCTCAAACATCCATGTTTTCAGTTTTTTCCGAAATGCCATCAGCGAGGTGGCTGATCTTATTTCTATAGGGAGGGCATTCCAAAGCCGCGGGGCCACCACAGAAAAGGCCCTGTCTCTCGTTCCCGCGAGCTGCACCTGTGAAGCAGGTGGGATGGAGAGAAGGGCCTCTCCCGAAGATCTTAGGGTCCTGGTGGGCTGATAGGCCGAGATACGTTCGGATAGGTATGTAGGGCCAGAACCGTTTAGGGCTTTAAAGGCCAAAGCCAGCAGGAACCCTGCTGTGATCCCTGATCATCTCTGGTTCCATCTTGGAGCCATTCCCGTTCCGTTTGCAGGAAACAGTGGAGCCTTTGGGGCCTTCTCCCTGTCGGTCCGCCATGTCGGGCATCCTGGGAAAGATGCGGAAGCTGGGCAGCTCGGAGCTGGAGGAGTCGGACGGCCCAGCGGAAGAGCACACGGATGGAGAGGACTCGGCTTCCGGGACCCCCAACAGCACCCTGCGGGCCGCCAAGCACAGCCTCTTTGCCCGGCGGGCCCGCTTTGGCATCGGGGATGGCGACATGGCCCCCATGGACTCCTTCTACCAGATGGACCAGCTGGTCTCCAGCCCCGTCATTAAGTTCAGCCTCAGCCTGGAAAGAGGGAAGTGCGGAAACCACTGCTCCAAGTGAGTCAAAGCAAGGAGAGGCGAGGGAACCAACGCATGGCCCCCAAAATAAGACTTCTCTTACAGGGCTATTATTCTGGGTGAAGAGGTGTAAACAAAGCGGAATAGAGAGGCATCATGACTTCTCTCAATCTAGACTCAATCCTTCTTTGGATGCAGCCCAAAATCTCATTGGCTTTTTTAGCTGCTGCGTCACACTCTTGCCTCATGTTCAATTTGTTGTCTACTATGGCTCCTTTTATGCTGCTTTGCACTGGATTATATGGCAGTGTAGACTCATTATTATTATTATTATTATTATTATTATTATTATTATTATTCAGTCCAACCCTCTTCTGCCAAGCAGAAAGATTGAATTAATTTATTATTATTATTATTATTATTATTATTATTATTATTATTATTCAGTCCAACCCCCTTCTGCCAAGCAGGAAGATTGAATTAATGTATTGTTGTTATTATTATTCAGTCCAAATCAGATAATATGGATCTGACGTGATAATCTGGATTATATAGTAGTGTAGAAGGAGTCTGTAACTCCAATATCTGTTCTAGAGCCAGGCGTCACCACTCCTGTCTGTGCATTTTTTCTGCCTACATTCCTGAAGGGACTGAGACAAAGAGAAATAATAATAAAAAAAATTATCAAGCCAAGAAAAGGCTTAGAAATAGAGGAGGGTTTGAGAGGGAGATGGAAATGTTCTAGTCAGAGCAACAAGGGAAGGTGTTAAATAAAAGAGGAGACATTTCAAAGGGCAGACATTGATGACCTCCCAGCTAGGAAGACGGGGAATTGCTGTGAAAGAGAAGTGGGAATGAAATAGTTTGTGGGCGTGTGCTTAAAAACCTTGACTATAAAATATCATCAGAGTGTGGCACTTGCCGATCTGGCAGGGCGGTGTGTTTGAATAAACCTATTGTACGTTATCTCCTTGCCTCATAGTGTCTAGTTGGATAGAGACCCTAGGGCAGCCATGGGAAAACCCTGTAACTTGGGGGTCGCATGGCAGGCCGGAGAGGGGTGGGTGGGCCAGGAGGGAGGGGGTTCTCCCCAAGCCCCCTCCCTGCCCTTTCCTCCCCTTCCTCTTCTCTTTCAGAGGCACAAAGTAAAAGAAATACAGGAAACATTTGGATCCCAAAAGGGTTGGCCTTGGTCAGGATGAGATGGTGGATGGGAAATAAAAAGTGTATCTGTGAGTCTCCATATTACCTACTCCTGATATAGCATCCTAGAGTTGGAAGAGACCCCCAAGGGCCATCTAGTCCAGCCCTTGCCATGCAGGAAGGCACAATCAAAGCATTCCCGGTAGACAGCCTCTGCAGAAAAGCCTCCAAAAAAGAAGGCTCCACCACACTCCCAGGCAGCCTATGCCACTCTCCAGGAAGTTCTTTCTAATCTTTTCAGTCAAATCTCTTTCCCTGCCATTTGAAACCATTGCTCCCTTGTGCACTGGTTTCTAGCGTAGTAGAAAGTCAGTTTCCCCCCTCCTCCTCAATAGGACGCCCTTTTAAATCTTGAAAAATGGGTTCTCATGTTCCCTCTCTATCTTCTCTTCTCCCAGCTAAACATCCCCCAGGAGGAAAGGGGGAAGGAAAAAGAAAAGGGAGGAAGAGAAGGAAAGATGGATGGAGGGAAGGAAGAGTAGAAGAGAATAGAGGGTGGGAGGGAGGAAAGGGAGAGATGGAAGGAAAGACAAAAGGGAAGGAATGAAGGAGAAAGGGAGAGAGGGAAGGAGAGAGGAAAAAGGGAAGTATGGACGAAAGAGTGGAAGGGAAGGGAGGGAGAAAAAGGAAGGGAAGGGAGGGAAGGAGAGAAGGAAGGAAAAACAAAAGGGAGGGAAGGAAAGAAGGATGAAAGGGTGGAAGGGAATATAGGGAAGGAGGGAGGAAAGAGAAGGAAGGAATGACGAAAGGGTGGAAGAGAAGGAGGGAGAAAGAGGGAAGGAAGAGAGGGAGGGAAGGAAAGAGAGAAGGAAGGAAGACAAGGGGAGGGAAGGATGAAAGGAATAGTGGGAAGGAGGGAGGAAAAAGAGAAGGAAGGAGAAAAGGGTGGAAGGGAAGGAAGGAGGGAGAGAAAAGGAAAGTGGTAAGAAAGGGAGGGAAGGAAAGAGAGAAGGAAGGAAATATAGAATAGTGTGAAAGAGGAGGGCCTGAGAAATTGTTTGCCCATACCTGCCCTAGAGATTTCGGGACTACGTTTTTAGAAAGGACACAGCAGTGGTTCTCAACATTTATCCTTGTTGACATTCCTTGTGTTTATTTTGGGCAATCAGCTCTCCCATCTGTTGAGGTCCTTTTGAGTTCTGATCCTGCCTTCTAGAGGATGACCATGGTTTATTCATTGTACCTCCTTCCTTTCCTGTATTTCCATAATTCTGAACCCCACTTTTCCTATGGCAGGCTCGTGTCCACAGCTTCCATTGGTGTCCGGGCCGAGAAGGCCTTCAAGATCTACAACCGTCGGCGCCTCTTTGACGCAGTGGCCCAGGGTGACCCTAGCGACTTGGATGACCTCTTCATCTATCTGATGGAGACCATGAAAAACCTGACCGATGATGAGTTCAAAGGTAAGTGGCAGAGAACAAAATGAGTCACGCAACAGTCAAGTATGAAGCTCAGCACGAAACCGCTCAAAGGACGGTGTGATATTCCCCCTCCAGCTCTATTGTCAGGAATACTTTTTGAACCTTAAAATGTTTTGTAGTCTGTTTTCAGTAGGACAAAGTATCTTAGGTACTTTCAGAGAAAGCAGTAGACACACTGACCCAAGTACTCAGCTTCACACATGAGCTTTAAACAGGAGGCTCTCAACCTGAGGCTTCTCTCACCAAAGCTTCTCACACCAGGCCTTCTCAAACTGAGGCCTACTAACACTGAGGCCTTCTCACACTGAGGGATCTCTCAGACTGGCCTCTCTCACATTGAGGCCTTTCTCCCACTGAGGCCTTTCTCCCACTGAGGCATTCTCACACTGAGGGCTCTCAGACAGGTTTCTCTCATTGTCCTTTCTCCCACTGAGGCTTCCTAATACTGAGGCATCTCTCACATTGAGGCCTTTCTCCCACTGAAGCCTTCTCACACCGACAGCTCTCTCACACTGAGGCCCAAGTACATCACATATATTCAGCATTCACTCACATTCAACATTCATACTCACAATCATTCAGTTGATTAGGCTTCTTGGGAGGAAGGAGGTGGGTATTTAAATGCTAAATTTCATTCACATACACTCAACATTCATACTCACCATCCTTCATTTAGTTGATCAGGTTTTTTGGGAGGAAGGAGATGTTCAAATGCTGCATTCCTCACAATTCTGGCACACTTTGAGAAAGAAAGAGGGTCTCCTTTTTGTGGGACGTTGTTGTTGTTATCTATTTACTGGTCATTCAGCTCAGACTTGCTGGCCTCATCAATCCTGGAACAGATAAGTTGTTTAACTTCTTTCTTAAGTAAGGTAACATTGCCTTTTATGATGTAAACAAGTGTTGTTTACATCAAAAGTTCTCAGGTCACTTCTCTGGATTTCTAATTCACATTTTTCATGCCACAGTTAATTGATTCTTCACACCCAGTCATACTGTAATACAACTGTCAGGTTGCTCCTGACACAATAAATAAATAAAATAACCCAGTCATACCATTTGATTCATTCATTCATCGCACTGTGAGGCCAGGTATCTCTAACCATAAGATACAAAGGGAGTGATGTTATTCCCCCATTTTGGGAAAAAGAATGAACTCCAAATGTGACTTGTTTGCTCTCCCTGTTAACTGTGGGGCATTTACTAGAACCGGATACTGGGAAGACCTGCTTGCTGAAAGCCATGCTCAACCTCCACAATGGCTGGAACGACACCATCCCACTCTTGTTAGACATCGCCGAGAAGACGGACAACCTGAAGGAGTTTGTGAATGCTGAGTACACCGACGGCTACTACAAGGGTGAGGAATGGGATGGTGATGCAAAGCCTGGCATTCCCCACCACCACCACCACCACCACCACCACCACCTCTATTTGAACTCAACACAGCATTGCCATATTAAGCCTTTACCTGTGTCATGAATCCTTCTTGAACCTTAAAAATGTTCTTTAATTTGTTTTCAGTGTGACAGATATTTAAAAAAAATATTTTTAATGTACTGTTGATTGTTTTATGATGATGACACCATATGGTGCTTTTGTGAGGCCGGCCTGAGTCCCCCCTCGAGGGTAAGAGGGACAGGGTAAAAATATAGGAAAATAATAATAATATTATTATTAATAATAATAATAATAATAATAATAATTAGGCCCTTTCAGAGAAAGTAGACACACAGACCCAGTACTGGGTTTTATAAGAGTTATATTGATTATACAAACAAAGGGGAAATATTCATTCAGCAGTCACTCACATACATTCAACATTCATACTCACCATCATTCTACATTCAGGAAATCTTGGAAAGAGGTGGTGGGCAGACAGGCCCTGCATTGATTTTTTCAAATAACCTGGGCAGCGCCAGGTACCCAAGCTAGTATATATATATAAAACAGAGATATCCTGAGAAGTAGAAGTAATTCTTGGCTCATTTCATTCCCAAAAGGAGCAACGAGTAATTTTGTCAGTTTCTTTTTCTTTCCACTCCGAGAATGTCTTCGCAAAGAAGGATGAGTTCTGAGCTTCGGAATGACTTGGAAAACCATAAAGTAATTCTGAAGCTCAGAACTCATCCTCTGTGATGTTTGCACCACTCTTCAGGTCAGACTGCCCTCCACATCGCCATTGAGAGGCGGAACTACTACTTGGTGGAGCTGCTGCTCAAGAATGGAGCAGATGTCCATGCCCGAGCCCATGGGGAGTTCTTCCAGAATATCAAGGGGCGGCCAGGATTTTATTTTGGTAAGTGCTGCATTCCAAGTCTGGGAATCACTTCTGTACATAGCACAAAGACCAGTCCAAGGCAAAATAGCAATATAATAGTATTCTTTTCAGGATAAATCCACAAAAAGCAAAGTACAGGAGAAGCATAAAAAAATCAGGAATACAAAAGCAGAATAAATCCAAAATATGAGATTCAGGAACAGTCCTCAAAAACTTTGAAACAAGAAACATGAACAAAAAGGAAACATGGAACTAGAAATCGCTTGACTCGATAATAGATCTGTACTCAAACACCAATACTGTCTGGACTGACAGACCCATCTATTGGACTAGCTAATATAGACAAAAAAAAACATGCCTTCTCATCTGGGAAACTGATAAGGACTTATTGGCTAATAGACATCTTGACCTTCGTAAACTCTCCTGAGAAACTCTGTTGATGAAACACATATCTCCTATCTAATTGCTCATTAGTCTGTCCACCTGGACTTTCATTTTCATCCTCATTAGCTCAGTTCTGTCTCTAACTTTGCTTCCCTGGCAAACTGTCTTTCTGGAATGTGGCCTTCAGATGGAGACTGCTCATTTTCAGGGCTTAAAATCTCTTGCTGGCTCTCTTGCTGACTTGCAGACCCAGAATCCCCAGTGTCATCAAGCTGACTAACAGGCACCTAATCCCCAGAGAGATCAGGTGCAGTCACAATCAAAGGCTGGACTACAATTGTAAGCTCCGCATTAGTTCACTGCCAATCGGTCGTACCTGTGGCTCGACCAGAAAGAATAGGGAGAATATTCCTCTTTTGTTACTTGGTATGGAAATTATGGTGACCCTATGAATGAGATCTTCAAGTGAAATCCTAAGTTTTTGTTTGATGACCCCTAGATCTGGTGCAGCTTGTTATTGTTCTCTCTGCCTTGTGCGCCTGTATTTTGTGTAGGCGAGCTCCCTCTCTCTTTGGCCGCCTGCACCAATCAGCTCAACATCGCCAAGTACCTCCTGGAGAACCCTTACCAACCGGCCGACATCGCCGCTCAGGACTCCATGGGCAACACGGTCCTCCATGCCTTGGTGGAGATCGCCGACAACACCGAGGACAACACCAAGTTTGTCACCAACGTCTACAACGAAATCCTCGTCTTGGGAGCCAGGATCAACCCGACCCTCAAGCTGGAGGAGATCCCCAACCGTAGGGGACTGACGCCGCTGACGTTAGCAGCCAAGACCGGGAAGATACAGGTAATCCTGTTCCATCTCATGGGGTTTTCTGATTCTGAGAGCATGTCAACATCCATCAATTTTTTTCTTTATTAGAAGAGTGTTGTTATGTGGGGAAAGGGCGTGTCAATGGTTCTTTGTCACTTACATGTAATAGGTGTAGGAAATTGAGATAATATAACCATCAGGCAGAGATTAGAGACAATGATTAGCTGTGGTTGAAAACACCATGTTTACATAGTCAAAGGCAATGTCTCTTTGCTTTAAGTAAATAATAAATAAATAAATAAATTTGTAAAGAAAGTAGATTGTATTTTTTAAATACAAAGAATGAATATATTTTAATAAAACTTACATGGCTTGTAGTCTAGGTATTACATTATTTTTCCACATCATCATAATTTAGTTCAATACATTTTGTCATCTATGGGACGAGTGTTTGATGCCTGTGCCATAGAAGTCTCCCTTTGCCATTTCGTCACTTCGATTTTCACCTTGTCATCATCGTACAAGTGTTTTCTTTCAATTTAATAAACAGATTATAATCACTGGGTGCGAGATCGGGGATCTTCCGATAGCCAAGCAAAGCAATAATGTGACCCACACGTTCTTGTGAAATGCCGATTATGCTTGGAATTTCTCTCTGAGTGATACAACAATCATTTTGAACCAATCTGTCAACCTTTTGCTTGAGAAACTCAGTGGTTGCTGTCACAGGACGTCCAACTCTTTGTTTGTCTTGCAAAAGTCAGATGTTTCACCTCAGCATCTTTAAACTTACTCGCCCAGTGGCGCACAGTACTCACATCAACACAATCCCATAAATAGCTTGCATTCTCTGATGAATCTCCTTTGGGGTGACATCTTCTGCTGTCAATAATTCAATGACTGCATGTTGCTTAAGTTGCATTGACCGACTGTCTGCGCAAGGTTCCATACTTCGCACTTTAACAACACAACTGTTCAATGCGAAGCCTTTCTGCCAAAATAAAACTGTAGAGGAGAGTCTACTGATCAAGCCTGTACCTGCTGCATACCAGTACTGCCATCTGTTGAGGAGTCATGAAGGTGGAGGCATTACTTTTCACTTTAACAACACAACCGTTCAATGCTAAGGCTTCCCGCTAAAATGGAACTGTAGAGGAGAGTCTACTGAACAAGCCAGTACCTGCTGCATACCAGTACTGCCATCTGTTGAGGAGTCATGAAGGTGGAGGCATTACTTTTCACTTTAACAACACAACTGTTCAATGCTAAGGCTTCCTGCTAAAATGGAACTGTAGAGGAGAGTCTACTGAACAAGCCAGTACCTGCCGCATACCAGTACTGCCATCTGTTGAGGAGTCATGAAGGTGGAGGCATTACTTTTCACTTTAACAACACAACCGTTCAATGCTAAGGCTTCCTGCTAAAATGGAACTGTAGAGGAGAGTCTACTGAACAAGCCAGTACCTGCCACATACCAGTACTGCCAACTGTTGAGGAGTTATGAAGGTGGAGGCATTACTTTTCATTCAACCCTCATAATATGCATACAGCCCTTTTAATGCTTTTGATGTTCCTCTTGAAACTAGGTCTTTGCCTACATCCTCCGGCGGGAGATGAAGGCGCCCGAGTGCCGCCATCTCTCTCGGAAGTTCACCGAATGGGCTTACGGGCCCGTCCACTCCTCGCTCTACGACCTTTCCAGCATCGACACTTGTGAGAAGAATTCAGTCCTGGAGATCATTGCTTACAGCTCCGAGACACCGGTAGGTTTTGTTACGCTTAAGCACATTCTTTTTTTTAAAAAAACAACAAATATTTCCATCAGGCAGATGTTACAGGGTGACAAAGGCAAGGACAAAGAGACTGAGAGAGAGCTTTTATCCTAGAGCTGCTTGAGTGGTGGTGGCATGATCGTCAGCATAGATGAAACTCTCTATGGCTGGTAATTTGAGTAAATGGCTGGTCAGTTGTGTGAATGTTGGACATTGATGGAGCAAGCACGCTCCCCTGAGGCAGGCTGTTCAATGTTTTGCGTTGATGTGGCATTAGGGGTTGTGATTGTGATGGTTTTTTTGTGACACGCGCTGGGGGGAAAATATTTAATTTTATTGTACCTTGACAATAAAGTGACTCTGTTGGTATCTTTGGGCATTTCTTTTTGTTTCCTCTCCTTCCCGCCCAGAATCGCCACGAAATGCTTCTGGTGGAGCCCCTCAACCAGCTCCTGCAGGACAGGTGGGACCGTTTTGTGAAGCACCTTTTCTATTTCAACTTCTTCACCTACACCGCCCACATCCTCATCCTCACCTTTGCGGCCTACTACAGGCCAACAAAAAAGGACGGGGTGGTAAGTGAGTCAGGAGATCTTCCTCTCCCCAAAGCTTTCTTCTTAGAGGAATCCTCAAACCTTTTAAGTCCCTCTAACTCAGTGGTTCTCAACCTTTCTAACGCCAGGACCCCTAAATATGGTTCCGCATGTTGTGGTGACCCCCAACCATAAAATTATTTTCGTTGCTCCTTTATAACTGTAATTTTGCTTCTGCTACAAATCGTAATGTCAATATCTGATATAAAACATCATGATTAATCAGAAAAAATATGGATTTGAAGTATCTTCAACCGATTCAGCGCTGACTTCCACAGACCACTGAGACCTCCACACAGAACTCCCATGTTAAACAAAAACATACTGGAGGGGTTTGGGAGGAATTGACAGTGATTTAGGGGAGATGTAGTTCACCTATATCTGGAGAGCATTGTTAACCAAACAACTATGGATCTGGACCAAACATTAGTGGAGTTTGGGGAAAAAAGACCCTGACATTTGGGAGTTGTAGTTGCTTGGATGTATAGTCCACCTGCCATCAAAGAGCATTGAGAACTTCACCAGAGAGAGTGAGGCAGGCGAGGCGGGCTTTGCGCGAGGCCAGGCCTTGTGTGGAGGACCCCTCGCCTGCCCCGCACCCTCGCTGATAGAATGTGAGCCAGGTGAAGCAGGCTTTGTGCGAGGCCAGGCCTCGTGCGGAGGATCCTTCGCCTGCTCTGCGCCCTCGCTGGATGGCGAGAGAGCGAGGCAGGCTTTGCACAAAGTAGCCCTTGCCTGGCCCGCACTCTTGGGGCGGGGCCAATGGAGGTGGCCTCGCGACCCCTCCAAAATAGCCAGGCGACCCCCCTGGGGGTCACAACCCCCAGGTTGAGAACCACTGCAGTAAGAGCAGCTAAAGCTTCAGAGAGCTTTTGTTCAACCTTTTCAAAGCTCCCTGCTTGGGCGATGATGACACAATCATCAGCATAGATGAAACTTAGATAGGTTAGGAATCTGCAGGTTTTCCCTGTAATAGGCAGTAAGCGCACCTAAAGCTTCGGAGAGCTTCTGTTCAACCATTTCAAAGCTCACTGCTTGAGCGGTGATGGCATGATCGTCAATGTAGATGAAACTCTCTGTCCCTTCTGGCAGTGGCTGGTCATTGGTGTAAACATGGATAGCTCAAGCACGCTCCCCTGAAGCAGACCGTTCTTCAGTTTTTGCCATCTCCTTCTTTGGCCCTGGAACCCAACAAAAAAAGCTCCTGTTTTGTAGCAAATTTCCTATGAAGTGGGTGAGTTTGTAAAAAAAGGAACTAATTCATAGAATCATAGAGTTGGAAGAGACCTCATGGGCCATCCAGTCCAACCCCATTCTGCCAAGAAGCAGGAAAATTGCATTCAAAGCACTCCTGACAGATGGCCATCCAGCCTCTGTTTAAAAGCCTCCCAAGAAGGAGCCTCCACCACACTCCAAGGCAGAGAGTTCCACTGCTGAACGGCTCTCACAGTCAGGAAGTTCTTCCTCATGTTCAGATGGAATCTCCTTTCTTGTAGTTTGAAGCCTTGTCTCCAGGGCAGCAGAAAACAAGTTCGCTCCCTCCTCCCTATGACTTCCTCTCACATATTCATACATGGCTATCATGTCTCCTCTCAGCCTTCTCTTTTTCAGGCTAAACATGCCCAGCTCTTTAGGTCGCTCCTCATAGGGCTTGTTCTCCAGACTCTTGATCATTTTAGTCACCCTCCTCTGGACACATTCCATTCCTTCAATTGTGGTGCCCAGAATGGGACACATGCAGACTGCACAGATCTTATTTGTGGTGCAAATAAAATGGGAAAGCCGGGCCTACTTTTGGCTGATGAGAGAGTCAAGTTAACTAAGACTGTTGTTGTTGTTTTGTGTCCGCAGCCTCCCTTCCCCTTGCGCCACACAACCAGCGAATACTTCAGAGTCGCCGGGGAAATCCTGAGCATCTTGGGAGGAGTCTCTTTCTTTTTTAGAGGGGTAAGAAACTTTCTCCAAACATAGTTCAATGTGCATTTTGTTGTTTTCTCGGTTCAATCTCATGTAAATTTACCCACTGGGGTAATGCTGTTCTCCCTGGCAAGGAATGGAAGCCCTCACTGTTGGTTTATTTTTTCTCTCCTTCCTTTTCTGCTTTTCCAGCTCAAGTATTTCAAGCAGCGGCGCCCATCTCTGAAGGCCATCTTTACGGACAGCTACAGCGAACTCCTTTTGTAAGCAGTTCTGGACCTTGAAATTATGACCAGGTTGTGGCACAGCTGGTTGGGAGTCAGCTGCATTGAAATCAGTACTGATTGAGAGGTTATGAGTTCGAAGCCAGCCCAGGTTGGAGTGAGCTTCCAGCCATTTGTCTAGCTTACTGTTGAGGAATCTTTCTCTCATTTTTGATTAGCATTTCTGGACTGCATTAATTTATTTGCTTCAATATTTATTATTTTAATTTAATTTTAATTTTATTGTTTTAATTTTAGGTTAACGGTAAAGGTTTTCCCCTGACATTAAGTCTGATTCTGTGGGTTGGTGCTCATCTCCATTTCTAAGCCAAAGAGCCGGCATTGTCCATAGACACCTCTAAGGTCATGTGGCCGGCATTACTGTATGGAGTGCCATTACCTTCTCGCCGGAGCAGTACCTATTGATCTACTCACATTTTCGAACTGCTAGGTTGGCAGAAGCTAGGGCTGACAGTGGAAGCTCACGCCATTCCCTAGAATTGAACCTGCGACCTTTCGGTCCACAAGCTCAGTAGCTCAGCGCTTTAACCCACTGTGCCACCGGGGGCTCCTGGTGGAAATTTAGGTACCGCTTTATGCGGGGAGGCTAATTTAACTAATTTATGATGCCATAAAACTCTCCAGCAGCATGCAAAAGAATGAGGAAGTACTCCATCAGTGTCACAAGTGGATGATAAGGACGCGACAGCTCCCCTGGTGGCCAGAATTCAAAAAGCATATGCTCATTAAGCTGGAAAGTTAAATAGCCTCTATGTCTCAGTTTATATATGTTGTGTGTCTATAGCATTGATTGTTTGCCATGTATGTGTGCATTGTGATCCACCCTGAGTACCCTACAGGGTGAGAAGGGTGGAATATAAGTACTACAAATACATTATATCACATTAAAAACTGTTAGATAGAAATGGCATGGAAAAATATTGACGAATGAACATGTGGTTGAGTGAGAGCACCTGGGTAATGACTGTGAATGTCATGATACAATACCTAAGGGAGTGTAGTAATGGCAAAAACACAGCAGAGTCCTTTTCACACAGAGTCCTTTCAATCCATTTATCAGCAGTCTAAGAGCAGCACCCGACCTACACTGCTCAGTAAACCCATGGATTCAGATTTTCATCCAATATATCCAGAGGCTTTCATCTTCACCATTGCAATATATAAAAATATACAAACAGGATACACAGATCCGCTTTAGTCTTGTCATTACAAACAATCAGAGTCATCAGATAGTCACATACAACACAGGCAGATACTCAGACAGAGTCACACAGGAGAGAGAAAGATGGATTCTTTCATCCTGCTTATACAGCTAGGTCATCAATAAGGGACACCCAACCTGGCTACTTCTAACATATTCATTGTTGGGTTGCTGTCAGGCTGTAGAATCTAAATAGCAATAGTAAATAACCACTCACAAGCAGGCTTGCTTTGAAATGGATATATTGCTTGTATCTCCGCAGCACTGATTTTTTCCCACCACCACTTCCTTTTATACACTTTTCCTGCCCATCTCCCCTCTTCTCAGTTTCCTTATTCGAACTCATTGCTTCACAAGTTCCACAACATGTGAGTTTTCTGGGCTGTATAGCCATGGTCAGGAAGCATTCTCTCCTGTTGTTTTGCCCATGCATCCTCAAAGGTTGTGAGGTCTTCAGTGTTGATTGCCAAGGCCACCAAAAGGGCACAGAAGTGTCATAACCATGCTCTTCTCTCTCCCGGATCCAGCTTCTTGCACTCGGTGCTGATCCTCACTTCAGCAGTGCTTTACTTCAGCAGTCAAGAAGCCTACGTGATCTTCATGGTCTTTGCCTTGGCCCTGGGGTGGATCAACCTGCTGTATTACACTCGCGGTTTCCAGCAGATGGGCGTCTACTCCGTCATGCTAGAAAAGGTCGGTCATGAATACTTTTTGTGAAATAAGCAAGAAACACATTTTTTTTTAAATAGAGATGAAAGGTTTTCATGAGGGCAGTTGTTTCCCCATCCAGTTTGGCTTTACAATTGATATATGTCTGATAGGAGGTTGGTGTTAAGTTCTGTTTTGCCGGTGAAACTGAATTACTGTGTCTGAAAAGCGTGTCACCAACATAAAATGGGTGGAAATGGTTGCTTCAACCCATGAGTTGGAGATACAGCTACAACGCTACTTGTAGATATGTGTAGTTTCTCCATGCTTAGCAAGGATAATGTAGTTGACTGACACTAGAAATCCAGAGTGACATCTTTTGATTTTCCCTCGCTTACCTTCTTCCCCTTACAGATGATGCTGAGCGATCTCTTGCGCTTCATTGTGGTCTTCCTACTGTTCCATGTCGGTTTTTCAACAGGTGATTGATTGGGATTTATTTTTCTAGAGGAGATGACTGAGAGATGTTGAACCACCCTGAGTCCCTTTGGGGAGAGAGAGTAGGTTATAAATAAAGTTGTTGTTGTTGTTGTCAGAAACACAGCAAGATGAATCCAACGCAAACCATTATTATTATTATTATTATTATTATTATTGTAGATTTCTTTCTCCATAACAACACAGCACACATGTATATTAAATCCAAGTGTCTGGAACTCGTCTCTGGATATCAGGCTCTTCCCAAATGCCTAGGATATTAGAGGTGGCTATTGTTATTGTTGTTGTTATTATTATTATTATTATTATTATTATAAACACCACAAGATGAGTTCACAGCAGATACTCTGCTGGCTGTTGTATTGGATCACACGTCAGACACTTCCCAAGTGCCTAGGACTGTATGATGTATCAGTGAATAATGCATGCAGATCCCAGTAAGGTGGCCTTTTGCAGCTGGCAGATGGTAATCTTGTCAGTGCCGATTGTGTTTAAGTTCAGGCCAAGGTCTTTAGGCACTGCACCCAGTGTGCCGATCACCACTGGGACCACCTTGACTGGTGCTTCAGTTTGATCCTTAAATCCTCATATTGTGTCAGCTTTTCCAGTTGTTTCTCTGCAATCCTGCTGTCACCTGGGATTGCAACATCAACAATCCATACTTTGTTTTTTAACATGATCGTGAGGTCAGGAGTATTGTGCTCCAAAACTCTGTCTGTCTGAATCCGGAAGTCCCAGAGTAGCTTGACGTGTTTATTATTATTATTATTATATTATTATTATTATTATTATTATTATTATTATTATTGGGCTGTGCCACTGTGTCTGTCTATTACCAAGTAGCCCAAACCTCCAGGGTCGTTGCTCAATCAGACACCGAAGGCAAGAAGATCATTCAACAGGTTTATTTGATCTGTTCATCCTGCCGGGTGGACAAGTGCCACACAAAACTGAGATGCAGCTTGGTTTTATGGTCTACACTTTGAGCCCATTTGTGCCTCATCTCTATCTCTTCCTTTCGTTCCCTTATCAGTATTTCTGTGTCTGTTTTCTTCAGCAGCTGATCCCCCTCCTGCGTCTCCCCCTCCTTCACCTGCTTGTTACTAGACATTCCCTTTTGAACTCTCCCCTTGTCTGAACTCTCTACTGGTAATTTTCCACTATTATCTTAGCCCTATTCCCTTCAGAGAAAGGAAGAGTAGTAGAGGCAAGGACTTGAAGACTCTTAATGGCTGTTTAGGAGAATTTAAGTTCCAGACACGAGGAGGAAGGGCTGAAGTTGTCCCAGGCCTGATCTGACTTTGCCCCAGTCCCTTGATGCTTCAACCATATGCTTCAGCCTGGGACGAATTCATGATCCAACTCCATGATGCCTTGCCTGAGGGTTGACCCTCTTCTCTCTTGGCCATTTGCAGCGGTAGTGACCCTCATTGAGGAAGATGACGAGAAGCCAGAGGGGCTGAACAGCACCTGCGCACTGTGCGTGTGGCAGGTCAAGCGCCGGCCCTCCTACAACAACTTCTACTCCACCTGCCTGGAGCTCTTCAAGTTCACTATTGGGATGGGCGACCTGGAGTTCACTGAGAACTACCGCTTCAAGTACGTCTTCATCAGCCTGCTCATCGTCTACGTCATCCTCACCTACATCCTTCTGCTCAACATGCTCATCGCCCTCATGGGCGAGACCGTCAACAAGATCGCCCAAGAGAGCAAGAGCATCTGGAAGCTCCAGGTAGCAGGCCAGGACATGGCCATATATGTTTACAATGGGGTGTTGTGTGTTTTCCAAGCTGTATGGCCCTTCCACAGATATATAAATCCAATATTCCTAGTTTCCAACAGACCTCACAACCTCTGAGGATGCCTAGCATAGATGCAGGTGAAACATCAGGAGAGAATGCTTCTGGAGCTCTGCCAGACATCCTGGAAAACTCACAACAACCCAGTGGTTCCAGCCACGACAATACATATGTTTACAATGTTTGTATTAAGTTTCAGTAAAAGATATACTACCATGTCTTATCTGGACTTCCTTTTTCCTCTTCTTCCTTTTTTTCTTCCTCCTCTTTTTTACCTTTTATTTTTCCTCTTCCTCCTCCTCCTTTTCTTTTTCCTTCTCATCTTCTCCCTTCACCTCTTCTTCCTCTTTCCCTTCTTCTTCCCCTTCTACTTGCTCCTCCTTCTCTTCTTATTTCTCCACCTCCTCCTTCCTCTCCTTCTCCCTCTTCCCCCTCCTGCTATTCTTTTTTCTCCTTCTCCTCCTTCTTTCTCATCCTCTTTCTCTTCCCCTCCTTTTTCCTTCTCTTCTTCCTCTTTCCCTTCTTCTCCTTCTTTCCCCTTCCTTCTCCTGCTATTCTTTGTCATCTTTCTCTTTCTCCTCATCCTTTTTTTCTTTTCTTCACCTTCACCTTCTCCCTCTTCCCCTTGTCCTATTTTCTTCTTCCTTTTCCTCCTCTTCCTCTTCTTCCTCCTTCTTCCTTCTTCCTCTTTTTCTTTTCCCTCTTTCTCCCTTTCTTCTTCTGCTTCCCCTTTTTCTTTTTCCTTCTCCTCTTCTTCCTCTTTCCCCTCCTTCTTCTCCTCTTCTTCTTTCTCCACCTCCTCCTTCTTCCTCTCCTTCTCTCTTTCCCCTCCTGCTATTCTATGTCTTCTTTCCCTTCCCCTTCTTCTTTTTTTCCTTCTCCATATCTTCTTACTCTTTCCCGTTTTTTTGCCTCCTGTTCTTCTTTCTGTACCTTCTTCTTCTTCCTCTCCTCCCTCTTCCCCTTACCCCTCTTCCTCTTCTTTTTCCTCCTCCACCTCTTCTTCCTCCCCTTCTTTCTCTCTCCGCAAATGTGGCTTTATGTATCACACCCTTCCTTCCCTTTGAGGGACAGACTTCTGCTGCTTCCTTCTCTCCTCTAACATGGAAGCTTTCCAAACTTTTTGAGTCTTTCTTTCTGTACCCAACAACAACCTTTCTTGGCCGAGGCTAACAAAAATCACAGCATATACGTGTAGAACGAAAAAGGAAAATGTGATGAATAAATGACTCTTTCCCCCCATGATCTGCAGAGAGCCATCACCATCTTGAACATTGAGAACAGCTACTGGAATTGCATCATCAACCCCTTCCGGTCCGGGAAGCAGGTTTTGGTGGGAACGACCCCGGACGGCAAGGACGATTATCGCTGGTGCTTCAGGTAAACCTGCTCTTGTTTTATTATTATTAACTCTAGAATAATAATAATAATAATAATAATAATAATAGTAATAAGGTAAATCTTATCTTTCTGAGTGACAGAAGTGGGTTGGAATTAATGACCTTTGGGGTCCCCTCTAACTATACATATGAATCTAATAATGATAATATAATGTAATTATAGGTAAAGGTTTTCCCCTGACATTAGGTCCAGTCGTGTCCAATTCTGGGGGTTGGTGCTCATCTCCATTTCTAAGCCAAAGAGCCGGTGTTGACCATAGACACCTCCAAAGTCATGTGGCCAGCATGATGCACTGCTACCTTCCCGCCAGAGCAATACCTATTGATCTACTCACTTTTGCATGTTTTCGAACTGCTAGGTTGACAGAAGCTGGGGCTAACAGCAGTAGCTCACCCTGCTCCATGGAGTCGAACCTGCAACCTTTCAGTCAACAAGTTCAACAGCTCAGCGGTTTAACTTACTGTGCCACCGGGGGCTCCAATTATATTATTATTATTTGACTCCTAGACTTGGAAGGAGTCTAACCTATTTTATGTATGTTGTTGCTGGGATGGACAAGCTCCCCCCCAATGCAAACCAATAGGATCTCTTCTGTGTTGCCCGGAACCCTGTTCTAGAGTCGACGAGGTGAACTGGTCCACCTGGAACACCAACCTGGGCATCATCAACGAGGATCCGGGCGGCTGCAATGAGGACCTGAAACGCAACCTGAGCTTCTCTCTGAAGCCGGGCAGAGGTGAGAAAAACATTGGGGCCAATGGGCTTCCTTGTTGCTGTCACCATCCCACTATAACGGGCCACGATCTCTTCCTTCCCTTCCCTTCCCTCTCTCTTTCCTTCCTTCACTTTATATATTTTTACAATTCATTTGCCTAATATTTTGACAATTAATGGATGTAATATTTTCCCCATTAATTAATATTTTACCATTCATTTAATATTGTTCCACAAATTGACAATATTTTATCATGAATTGACTTAATAGTTTTCCATTCACTCAATTTTTCTCCATTAATTGACTTAATATTTTCCCCATTAACTGACTTCATATTTTACAATTCATTTAATATTTTTCTCAATTAATTTAATATGTTCCTCATGAATTGACTTAGTATTTTTCTCCATTGACTTGACATTTCCCCATTAACAGAGTTAATATTTTCCCCATTGACTTAATATTTTACCATTCATTTAATATTTTTTTCTATTGATTGACTTAATACTTTATCATGAATTGACTTAATATTTTACCATTCATTTATTTTTTTTCTAATTTAACTTAATATTTTTCTCCAACTTGATATTTCCCATAAATTGACTTCATATTTTTCCATTCATTTATTTAATATTTTCCCCACGAATTGACTTCATATTTTTACCATGAATTGACTTCATATTTTCCCCACAAATAGACGAATTATCATAAATGTGTTTAATATTTCCCCATTAATTGACAATATTTTCTCCATTAATTTATTTAATATTTTAACCATTAATTTATTTTATATTTTCTCCATTAATTTATTTTATATTTTTACCATTAATTTATTTTATATTTTACCATTAATTTACATATTTTTACCATGAATTCATATTTTTCCACTGACAATATTTTTCACCATGACTTGCCTTAATATTTTACGAGTTTTCTTGTAATAATTAGCCTTAACTATTGGTCCCAGTAAGCACTCCATTGAAATTCATGCAATAACTTCACAGTAGTCTTCAAAATAGTGGATTTTTCAGCCTTAGCGGAGTCATTGTATATGCATTTGTTATATTTTTCCTGCCATCTTGTATCCAAAGTGGTGAATTGTATGATTTGGTTTATCAATAATAATAATAATAATAATAATAATAATAATAATAATAATAATGTTTTTAAAATTACTATTAATTGACTTCATATTTTACCATTATTTTGTTGCGCTGTCAGTTTCAGGGAAGAACTGGAGGACGCTGGTCCCGATCCTGCGGGACGGGAAACGAGAAGGCTCCCTGAAGCCCATTTCGGAAGATGGCGCCGATTCGGAAGGGCAGCAGGAGATCCGGAAGAAGTCGCTCCCCAAGTGCGTCTCGTTTTGGTTTCTCCCAATATATACCTTTTTACAGAAATACCTTTTCATTAATGTGACCATCAGCTGTCTTTCCTTGAAACCTTGATTTTTGAAATTGCACGATTAGTGTCTCATTGCATTTTGCGTTAACCAATTATAGTACGAGGGTTGAATGAAAAGTAATGCCTCCACCTTCATAACTCCTCAACAGATGGCAGTACTGGTATGCGACAGGTACTGGCTTCTTCAGTAGACTCTCCTCTACAGTTCCATTTTGGCGGGAAGCCTTGGCATTGAGCGGTTGTGTTGTTAAAGTGCGAAGTATGGAAGCCTGCGCAGACAGTCGGTCAATGCGACTTAAGCAACGTGCAGTCATTGAATTCTTGACAGCAGGTGTCACTCCAAAGGAGATTCATCAGAGAATGCAAGTTGTTTACAGTGATTGTGTTGATGTGAGTACTGTGCATCGTTGGGTGAGTAAGTTTAAAGATGTTGAGGTGGGAACATCTGACTTGCGTGACAAACAGTTGGATGTCTTGTGACAGCAACCACCGAGTTTCACAAGCAAAAGGTTGACAGATTGATTCAGGATGATCGTCATATCACTGAGAGAAATTTTAAGCATAATCGCAATTTCGTAAGAACGTGTGGGTTATATTATTGCTTTGCTTGGCTATCTGAAGATCTGTGCACAATGGGTACCCAGCATGCTGATGCCTGAAATAAAAGTGCACAGACTTGAAACTTTAGAGACTGGATCTCACCACCGTACGACATCCTCCATACAGTCCAGATTTAGCACCATCTGATTTCTATCTGTTCCCGATAATGAAAGAAGATCTGCGGGGACATAATTATGCTTCTGATGAAGACGTTGAGAGAATGTGAGACGTTGGTTGCAGAAACAGAGTGTCAACTTCTTCTGGGGCAGCTTCAGAAAACTTGTTCATAGTTGGCAGAAATGTATCCAATTGTCTGGTGACAGATTGATCCAGGACGATCGTCGTATCACTCGGAGAGAAATTTCAAGCATAATTGGAATTTCACAAGAACTTGTGGGTCACATTATTGCTTTGCTTGGCTATCGGAAGATCTGTGCACGATGGGTACCCAGGATGCTGACGCCTGAAATGAAAGCTCACAGACTTGAAACTTCAGGGACTGGATCTCATCACTGTACGACATCCTCCATACAGTCCAGATTTAGCACCGTGACTTCCATCTGTTCCCGATAATGAAAGATCTGCGAGGACATGATGCTTCTGATGAAGACATTGAGAGAACTGTGAGATGCTGGTTGCGGAAACAGAGTGTCGACTTCTTCTGTGACGGCTTTAGAAAACTTGTTCATCGTTGGCAGAAATGTATCTGATTGTCTGGTGATGTGGAAAAGTCGCAATTGCGTCTGGCGTGAACAAGAGACAGGGCCTTTTCTGTGGTGGCCCCTCAGCTATGGAACCCTTTCCTGACTGAGATCAGATCTGCCCCCTCCCTCTTGTCCTTCAGGAGGCTGGTGAAATCCTGGCTATGGAAAGAAGCATTCCCAGAGTAAGGGTTGAAACTGGCTACAGAACAAAGTTATCGACCACACATATGGACTGAGTTGGACATGATTTTATCTTGGCAATTTGGCTTATTTGTAATTTTAATCTATATGTATTTTAACTTGTTATTATATTATGTTTTTAAGTTGTACTATTAGCATGGAATCCTTGCTGTAAGCCGGTCTGAGTCCCTCTACGGAGATTGAGAAGATCGGGATATAAAAGTTTTAAATAAATAAATTCTAAATAAAGTGAATAGTAGTTAAAGAGCACATTCTAGGGATTATTTCTGCATTTGATTTATTAAAATATTCCCATCTAAACCCAAGTAACGAAGGTGGAGGCATTACTTTTCATTCAACCCTCGTATATCAGACTGGATAGCCTCTTGCGATCTCTTCCAACTCTCCGATTCTGTTATGTTTGCTAGTTCCAATTCATGATGTATAGGAGTTGTAGGTCTTGGGATGAATAGTTCACCTGCAATCTAACAGCACTCTGAATTCCACCAACGATTCACCTGGAACTAACTTGGCACACAGAACAACAAAAAATACTGGAGGTCTTTGGAGGGATTTATAGGAGTTGTAGTTCACCTACATCCAGAGTTCACCACACTTGGCATGCATACCTGACACACAGAGCCCTCATGACCAGCAAAGAATACTGGAGGTCTCTGAGGGAAATTCACCTTGATTTGGGGGAGTTGTAGTTCACCTACATCCAGAGAGCACTGTGAACTCAAACACTGATGGATCTAGACCTAACTTGGCATACAGACCTGATATGTTTACATTTGATTACTGGGGGGAGAGGGGCGACAGGACTGACCTTCCTTTCTGGGAGTTGTAGTTCACTTACATCCAGAGAGCACTGTGAACTCAAACACTGATGGATCTGGACCAAACTTGGCACACAGACCTAATATGCCATAATTTGATGACCATAGGGGTTTAAGGGGAACTGACCTTCCTTTCCGGGAGTTATAGTTCACTCACAACTAGAGAAATTGTGACCTCCAGCAATGATGGACCTGGACCACACTTGGCACATAAAACCTCCATGACTAACTCAAACCTACTGGAGGGGTTGGAGAGGACTGACTCACCATAGTGGGAGTTGTAGTTTACCCTATAGCCAGAGAGCACTCTGAACCCCACCCACGATGCATCTCAAGAGCAAACTGGCCCTACATAACAAACTTTAAGTACAGATGGAGTTTCAGAGGGTTTACCTGGCATGATGGGAGTTGTAGTTCACCCACAACAGTATGCATTTTGTACAATGCAGGTACCCAAGCTGGCAATTGATAAATTTAATAATAAAGTTTCCATAATTGGAAATAGGACCAAAGTCATGATAAGTCCCAGGATCCTGGACGTCTATATGAACCTGGAAAATGGGTTCTGGTGTGTGAATCTTGTGCAATGCTTTAGCGCAAATGATTTCCCTGCAAAATATAGGTGGGGTTACAAAGAGAAAAATATAAATATCCCTATTGTGAACTTCTTGTTTTACAGTCCTGTCCTATAGAGGAAGAAGCCGCTGACGGATTTCGGGAATCCCAAAACGCCTTCTGTGTTGTGAGCTGTATTACACAAAATCGTCTATTCTTGTTGGGTCTCGGTCTATGATGTTGCTTACTATGGTGCTTTCCTTCTTGACGTATTACACACTGCCTTGTAAACCTTTGGGTTTCTTCAGAAACGAAATCCAATAGTGCAACAGGAGACGATAAATAAAGTTTCCATAATTGGAAATGGGACAATACTAATAACTAGGCATGGTTAGGTACCGTCGGAATCTTCGTAATTTGGAATAAAGTTGGAAAAATTACCTTTTTGAAGCAATTTGGAAGTTTTTAAGAAAAAGGAAGTCCCTTTGCCCTTCCGAAGCTTTTTCCACCATTTTTGTTATGACTCATGAAGTAAGTCGGAAATTATTCAGCTTTCCCCCACTTCTGGTCCCTGGCCTCGTCTCAAGCCAGAGAAGCCAGGTTTTTTTTTTTTTTTTTTTTTTTTTTGAAATGATTTTTATTAAGTTTTTCACAATCCACACAAGGAAAGAGGGGGAACAAAAAACAAGAAGATAGAACAGTAGGAAAGGAAGAGGTACACACAAAAAAACACAAAAACCCACCATATCTAACTACCATCTAATACATACAATACAACTACTCAAACTATTCTAAAATGACTTCCACTCCAACCTCAGGATCTTTTCAAGATATTTCTTCACCTTAATATCTATTCTCATCCCATTGTTTTTTCAGCTTTCTTTTCATAGTCATATATCAGGGACCAATCTGTCCTCCTCAAAACTCTTCCTTCATTTCTTCTCAACAAAAAAGTTAGTTCGTCCATGTCTCTTATTTCTTTAATTTTCTTCCACCAGTCTTCAATACTCGGAACCTCGCCATTCTTCCAGTATTTGGCAAAAACCATCCTAGCCGCCGTTGTGCAATAGGTAAATAATTTATCTTCATTCTCATCCAGTTTACAGTCATCATCTGTAAATCCCAGAAGATAATATTCAGGTTTCTTCTTAAAGCTTTTCTTTAATATTTTTTGTAACTCCTCATGAATAATAGACCAGAACTTTGTTGTTTCTTTACATGTCCACCACATGTGGTAAAAGGTGCCTGCTTGCTCACTACATTTCCAGCACTTATCTGATACATTTTGATACATATGGCTCAGTCTACTCGGAGTCAAATACCACCTATAAAACATTTTGTACCAATTTTCTTTTAAGTCCATAGCATATGTGTATTTCAATTTTTTATTCCACATCCTTTCCCATTCCCCAAAGTGGATGGGCCTTCTTATATTTTCCGCCCATTTAATCATAGAGGTTTTCACCTGTTCTGTTTCTGTCATCCACTGGAGCAATTTATTGTATAATATTGTAACCGTTTTCCTTTGTGTTTTTAGTATTCTATCCCATATATTCTCGTTCCAATCAAAACCTGTTTTTTGATCTTGTTTAAAATAGTCTTTAATTTGTAGGTAATTTAACCAAGTTATATTGCTAAATAAAGTCTTTAATTGTTCAAATGATTTCATCTCTATTGTCCCCTTCACCAATATATCCTTGTATCTTGGCCATGTCCTCCATCCTAGTAGTCTTCTTTGATGCGCCTCCATTGCTGAAATCCATAATGGTGTTGTTTTATAGAAAAGAGCTTTATACCTCATCCATGTCCGTAATAGGGAGGCTCGCACGAAATGGTTGCCAAAATTTTTCTCCTTCATCTCTCTATTATACCATATATACGCGTGCCATCCCACTCTTAAGTCATGACCTTCTAAATTTAGGCCAGTTTTAAACTCGAGAAGGAAGGAAGGAATTTCCTGGCTTCGGCTCAAGCCAGAGAAGCCAGTTATAAAGCCAGAGCAGCCAGTTTTAAACCAGAGAAGGAAGGAATTTCCTCCGCTTGCTTTTCCCCGTTTCTGGAGTAAAACAACTACTTTCAAAGTAAAGACCACCCAATGAAACGGGAAATAACACTTTCAAACCATTAACAAAAGGATTCAAAAGTCTCAGAAGTTTCAAAAAGTTTTGAACATTTTTTTTCTGTGAAAATCAGATTTGACTTTAGAATCGAACTGCCAGTGCCCCCTACATCCAAAACTAGTTTTGAAGCATTTTTTTGGATCAACCAAGCCTACTTATAACATGACACCTTTTTGGAATTTAATAACAATGTAATTTAGGCAGACGCTATTACGCCTTTCCAGTATTTAAAGTGGCATCTTTGGTGGCCGCAAGCATATTTAATCAATCTATGCACATAATAAAAGTGAAAATATGTATGTGTGTGTGTGGCTGGGGTGTCCACTTACACAGACAAGCTCCCACTTACACAAACAACTATATCTCCCACAACTCAGGAGACACCAAAGGCCCTCCCTCCAATGACATTGCAGGTTATAGTGAGCGTTGTAAACATGTCCAAGAGCCCTGCCAATGTCCTCCACCAACACCATAATGCCCACCACCCAAGTCAAGGATTTCACACTGGGACAATTCCACCCTAGATTTTATGTGTTTCTTCCACCACGGACATCCCAGTGGAATTTGCATGATCCTGACCACTGCCTCTCCCTTAACCCTTTCCTATTCTTTTCTATGGCACACAGCATACAGAGGAGTTGATCAGCAACTGAACATAATAGGTTTGGGGAAAATTCACCATGATTTATAAGAGTTGTAGATCCTGGGGTGTATAGTTCACCTGCAATCTAAGAGCACTCTGAACTCTATTATTAATATTATTATTATTTGTAGCTTGCTTTCAATTATGGTCCAAAACTATGGTTAAATCGGATCCAAGTATAGGGGGAGCAGACAGGATTCAGATGGGGTCCAAATACATCCAATGTAGGATCTGACAAGGGAGTCCAATAGGGACCCAAACACCAGGTTGAGATTGGGTTCAAATGGGGTCGAAATAGGACCAAATGTGTCAGGATTGCTGTATCAGCCTGAGATTGGCTGCTCTGGTCCTCTGACATAAAAAAGGGAAGTAAGGGGAGGGAGGCTGGGTGGGGACAGTTGGGGAAGGTAGTGTACATAACACCTCTGCTTCATGAGGGCAATTGAAACTGCAGTTAACAGGTTGCGGGCACAGTTTTTACCCACTAGGAGGCGAATGGGAGTCAGGGCTGGCATAGACAGCAGGATTGAGCGGTAAACTTTAGAACTGTCTTTTTAGGATTGTGGAAAGAAGGAATAAACACTTGTCTCCAGCGTTTTATTGTTGTGAACTTGAGTTTAACTCCAAGATCTTCCAGAGTCTGACAAAATGGCAAATGGGACCCAAGTATAGGGTTGAAATCTAGGGTCCAAATGGGATCCAAAGGACGTAAAATGGGACTCAAAGATAGGGTTGAAATCTAGGGTCCAAATGGGGTCCCAATAGGACCCAAAGGAGGTAAAAAGGGACCCAAGTATAGGTTTGAAATATAGGGTCCAAATGGGGTCCAAAGGATGTAAAATGGGACCCAAAGATAGGGTTGAAAGCTAGGGTCCAAAAGGGGTCCAAAGGAGGTAAAATGGGAGCCAAGTATAGGGTTGAAATCTAGGGTCCAAATTGGGTTCGAAGGATGCAAAATGGGACCCAAGTATAGGGCTGAAATCTAGGGTCCAAATAGGACCCAAAGGAGGTAAAATGGGACTTAAGTATAGGGTTAAGATATAGGGTCCAAATGGGGCCCAAAGGAAGTAAAATGTGAACCAAAGATAGGGTTGAAATATAGGGTCCAAATAGGACCCAAAGGAGGCAAAATGCAACCCAAATCTAGGGTTGAAATCTAGGGTCCAAATAAGGCCAAGATATAGAATCAAAATATAGGGTTCATACGGGATACAAACGTAGGGTCCCACTGGGTCCAAATAGGATGGAAGTAAGGTCTCAATGGGATCCCTAGCATATCGAAACCCCTCCTGAAGGATATGGGGGGCTTCCCGGTCCCCATAATGTCCATGACGTGACCTCTCACACGAGCTCCTTTTGGGGGTCAGCACCCCGAAAGGTCCTTGGCTTTGTCCTTGCGCTGGACGCGGGTCTCCTTAGGGTCAAAGCCCTGCTCGGGGGCTCCAAAAGTGGCCCAAGGAGGGGTGGGGGCCGCGTAGTCGCAGGCCGAGAAGGGCTCCCCGGTCTGGAGGAGGTCCTGGAAGCGGTCAAAGTCAATCCAAGTGTGCCAGGCACCCTCCATCTTGAACTGCAAAAGAGGAAATGCAACCATCAATTCACATCATCATTCGCATCGTATATTTTATCATTATTTAATTATTAATAGTAATAATAATACTGTAAATAATAACACAATACAATAATAACAATAATAACAATAATAACAATAATAATAATAATAAAGTTGTGATTCTGCAGCAGCAGCACCACCCCTGCATCTTGCTCTCACCCTGCTCTCCTTCCTCCCCCTTTTTGGCAAACCTTCCCAAGGAGGACTGGGACCTTACCTTGGTGTGTGCGATGAGGAGGCAGTTGGAGTGCTTGTGCTCGGAGGCCACCTCGTAGTCCGGGAGGAAGGCGGCCAGTTCCTGGGCAAAGCGCAACACCTCCTCGTGCCAGGGCACGTTGGCCAGCGTCAGGCCCCCCGCTCCGCAGTACGTCACCCCCTGCAAGGAGCAGCAGGACCCGTTAGAACCAGGAGAGGATGAGGCAGCCAACAGCCGATCCCTCCCCACAGAGGGCCATCCAGAGGAGGGAGAAGGAGGGACACCCAAAGGGCATCCAGCCTAACCCTCTTCAGCCAAGAAGGAAGTGAGAATTACTATAGTATTATTATTATTATCTATTATTATTAGAGTCGGAAGCGACCCCCAAAGGGCATCCAGTCCAACCCTCTTTGGCCAAGAAGGAGGTGAGAATTACTATGTTATTATCATCTATTATCCATTATTATTATTATTATTATTATTATTATTATTATTATTAGAGTCAGAAGGGATCCCCAAAGAGCATCCAGTCCAACCCTCTTTGGCCAAGAAGGAAGTGAGAATTACGATATTATTATTATCTATTATTATCTATTATTATCTATTATTATTATTATTATTAGAGCCGGAAAGGACCCCCAAAGCGCATCCAGTTCAACCCTCTTTGACCAAGAAGGAAGTGAGAATTACTATATTATTTTTATCTTTTATTACTATTATTAGAGTCGGAAGGGACCCCTAAAGGGCATCCAGTCCAGCCCTCTTTGGTCAAGAAGGAAGCGAGAATTACTATATTATTATAATCTATTATCTATTATTATTATTATTATTATTATTATTATTATTACTACTATTATTATTATTAGAGTCAGAAGGGATCCCCAAAGCACATCCAGTCCAACCCTCTTTGGCCAAGAAGGTGGTGAGAATTACGATATTATTATTATTATTATCTATTATTATTGTCGGAAGGAACCCCCCTAAAAGGCATCCAGTCCAACCCTCCTCAACCAAGAAGGAAGTGAGAATTACTATATTATTCTTATCTATTATTATTATTATTAGTCAGAAGGAACCCCCAAAGGACATCCAGTCCAAGCTTCTTTGTCCAAGAAGAAAGTGAAAATTACTATATTATTATCTATTATCCATTATTATTATTATTAAAGTTGGAAGGGACCCCCAAAGGGCATCCAGTCCAGCCCTCTTTGGCCAAGAAGGAAGTGAGAATTACTATATTATTATTATTACCCATTATTATTATTATTATTATTATTATTATTATTATTATTAGAGTCGGAAGGGGTCCCCAAAAGGCATCCAGTCCAGCCCTCTTTGGCCAAAAAGGAAGTGATAATTACTACATTATTATCTATCTATTGTTAAAATAATACTATTTGAACCCATGGTGGAATCCACTCGATGTCCCATCACTCACTTTGACCTCAATGAAGTCCGGCGTCCCGAGGGCCACTAAGTCAGCATAGGCTTTCAACTCATCCACATTCCATGCTTTGACCAACGTCAGCCGATAGACTGTGCGCTGTTTCTGGAAGGAGGAAAATAAAATAATAATAAAATAATAGTAATACTAATTGTTAAACAAGATTCAGGGCAGCTCAAAACAGCACCATTTATTATTAAACACAACAATTAATATTTTCAATGTAGTATCATTAAGTTCTATTATTATATTACTGGAGGTACCTTTTGTGCCAGGGCGGTAAGGCTGTCATGGAAGCGCTGCCAAAAGTCCTTGAAGAGCGGGCGGTCAATGCGCTTGAGGCTCTCCTTGGTGGCGGCATCCACGCTCACGTACAGCTGCGTCACCGGCTCCAGCCGACTGCACTCGCCAAGGAATAACAAGAAGGAAAAGGAAGGAAAGGAGGAGGAAACACCATTATGTAGCCCAAGATGGGATATGGAGTCCTGTATGCATTTCTAGCAATGATGGGCTATGTAGTCTGACATGCTGTTCTATAATGATGGGCTATGTAGTCCAGGATGCCATTCTAGCAGATGGGCTATGTAGTCCCAGGCGCTGTTCTAGCAATGGCGACATATGTAGTCACAAGTGCTAATCTGGCAATGGTGGGATATGTAGTCTGAGATGCTGTCCTATCGATGCTGGGATATGTAGTCCAGGATGCCATTCTAGCAGATGGGCTATGTAGTCCCCAGTGCTGGCCCGTCAATGATGTGTTACATAGTTGCCTTCGGGCTGAGAACAGCGGTATATAAGTAAGGTAAATAAGGTAAATAAATAAATAGTCCCTGGGTGCCATTCCAGCAATGATGGGATATGTAGGCCCAGATACCAATCTGACAGCGTTGGGCTATGTAGTCTCAGGTGCTGCTCTGGCACACACTATTTGGGATTCATAATCTCAGGTGCCGATCTGTGGCCCATATTAGTTGCGGATGATGGGAGACTCACCGTAGTTCGTCGGGAAACTGTGCGTTGGTGACCAGGAAGCTGGAGATGCGGCTGTGGTGGAGGAGGCGCAGGAAGGCATTGATGTGCGGGTAAAGGATGGGCTCCCCCACCAGGGACAGCGCGCAATGGCGAGGGAACAGCGCCGAACGCAAGCGCTCCTCCTGCACACCGGGCGCCCCTGCGGAAAGAGCACCATTATTATATTGTATTATATTGTATTATAGTATATTATGTTTCAGGGCATTTTATCATGAGGGGTACCATTATTATTACATTATTATGTTTATTATATATCCTGTATCTCATCATAAGTGCTGGTACTGTATTATTATTATTATGATTATTAGGGTTATTACATATTCTATAGCTCAGGATTCAACCATCATGAGTGCCATTATTTATTATTATTACTACTACAATTATTATTATTTCTATGATACCTCATGACTGTCAGAAGTGCTGCTATTATTATTATTATTAAATATTATACTACTCATGACTTGATCACCATGAGCATCAGTATTATTATATATTATTATTCTAATATTTATTATGTATCTCATGGCTTGACCATTATGAATGCTCGTATTATTATTAAGACTATATTATTATTATCATTATCTCATGATGTGGTATTGTAATTATTATAATATATTACGACTCAGGACTTGACCATCATGAGCATCAGTATTAGTACGGTATATATTATTATTATTCAAATATTTATTATATATCTCATGACTTGACCATTTGAGTGCTGGTATTATTATTATGGTGACTATATTATTATTACTATTATTGTTGTTGTTGTTATTATTATTATTATTATTATTATATTATTATTATTTTATGACATGACCACCATGAGTGCTGGTATTATTATTATATTATATATTTATTATTATTATATTTATTCTTATAGTTATTATATATTTTATATCTCACGACTTGGCCATCATGAGTGTTGGTATCATCATCATCATCATCATTATTTATTAGATATCTATTCCATGGGTCCAGGGCATTACCTTTGAACCATCATGAGCATCAGTATTAGTATATATTATTATTATTCTAATATTTATTATATATCTCATGACTTGACCATTCAAGTGCTGGTATTATTATTATGGTGACTATATTATTATTGTCATTATTATATATATTTATTATTATAGTTATTATATATTTTATATCTCATGACTTGACCACCATGAGTGCTGGTATTATTATTATGGTGACTACATTATTATTGTTATTATTATATATATTTCATGACATGACCACCATGAGTGCTGGTATTATTATTATTATAGTATATATTTATTATTATTATATTTATTCTTATAGTTATTATATATTTTATATCTCACGACTTGACCATCATGAGTGCCGGTATCATCAACATCATTATTATTATTATTATTATTATTATTATTATTATTAAGATATCTATTCAGTGGCTCCAGGGCATTACCTTTGAACTGTCGGATGAGGCTGAGATGGTTCTCCACGGCTTCCTTGAAGATCACTTCCGGGTCATCCGTCTTCCAGCGCCACTCGGTCCCTACTGGATTTGTGTGATGCCTGCAGAGGGAAAGGAGCAGAGGTCAAGGGTAATATCCCAAGGGTCAATAGGAACTGGCCTGCAAATAATAATAATAATAATAATAATAATAATAATAACAATCCAATAATAATAAGAGAGACTGGATGGCCATCTGCTGAGAAGGATCAGAGGGTGCCCTCTTCCATGAGGTTGGACCGGATGGCCTTTGGGGATCCCTTCTGACAGGAAGATCCTAATAATAATAATAATAATAATAATAATAATAATAATAATATGATCCTAATAAGTGGGTTGGATTGGATGGCCTCTGGGGGTCCGTTCTGAATCTTGGGTGCTGTGGAAACTGCTTAATAATAATAATAATAATAATAATAATAATAATAATAATAATATGGTTAATAGTATGCCGTACCTCCAGCAGAAGACGCACTTGTTGGCGCAGGCCAGGCTGGGGGTGGCCTCCATGCAGCGGTGGCTCTCAATCCCATAGAAGGTATGCTTGTAGCACCCGCCGCGGCCCCTGAGCATCGACTGGGAAGAAAAACAAGATTGATAGATAGATATAGATCAAATACATATATCTTGGAGATTCTGGGTAAGACGTAAGAGTTGGGAGGGACCCCAAAGGCCACTCAGTCCAACCCTAACAACAACAACAATAATAATAATAATATAATCCTGGAGCTGGAAGGGACCCCCAAAGACCCCCCCAGTCCAACCCTAATAATAATAATAATAATAATAATAATAATAATAATAGAATCCTGGAGCTGGAAGGGACCCCCAAAGGCCACCCAGTCCAACCCTAATAACCCTAATAATAATAATATAATCCTGGAACTTCTGGAAGGGACCCCCAAAGGCCACTCAGTCCAACCCTAATGATAATAATAGAATCCTGAAATTGGAAGGGACCCCCAATAACAATAACAGAATTCTGAGTTAGAAGGGACTCCCAAAGGCCAACAAGTCCAACACTAATAATAATAGTAATAGTAATAATAATAATAATAATAATAATAATAGAATCTTATTGGAAGGGATTCCCAAAGGCCATCCATTCCAACCCCACTTTGGCCAGGAATAAATATAAACTTTATAATAATAATAAAATATATGTATATATGCTAGAAGTTTATAATTTAATGTAATGGTGTTTAGATTATATAATTACTTAAATATATACAATATTATTAGTGTGGGTGTATATGTGTGTGTATATATGTGTATACACACACACACACGGAGCCATTAGCAGCCATGGACAATAATAATAACAATAACAATAATAATTTAACAATGAGAGGAAATGCATACCTTTGTCCAGCGGCAGAGCTTCACTCCCGAATGGCTCCCTATCAATCTGTAACCTGGAACCAAATATTTAATTATTATTACTATTATTATTAGTATTACCCAACTTTTTCTCTCTCTGCAAGGGGACACATATTATAACTTTAAGGCATGTTATTTTTAACATCACTTTGTATTGTTATATATTATGATTAATAGTAATGAATTCTTATTTTATTAATATATTATTAAATTCTTATTTTAATACTATATTTTGTATTTACATCACTTATATATATATATATATATAGAGAGAGAGAGAGAGAGAGAGAAAGGGGTCCTCTCTCTGGCCTGAGAGAAAGGGGTCAAACTAGACTGCCTTTCAGGGATCCTATATTATTATTATTATTATCATTATTATTATTATTATTTTGATATTACATTTTGTATTAACATCATTTTAAATTATATAATTATAGATAATGATTTATTATTATTACTATTATTGTAACAGTTATATTGGGTCCTTCCTCTGGCCTGGCAGAAGGGGGTCAGACTAGATGGCATTTCAGGCATATTATTATTATTATTATTATTATTATTATTATTATTATCATCATGGGCCCTTCCCCTGGCCTTGCAGAAGGAGTCAGACTAGATGGCCTTTAGGAGCCCCTATATTATTATTATTATCATATTTACATCACTTATTATTATTATTATTATTATTATTATTATTATTATTATTATTATTATATTGGATCACACTAGATGGCCTTTTGGCCCTTTCTTTTCCCCACAAACAGACCTTGCTTGGTGAGGGCTTCTCTCAAGACTGGTGTGATCATCTCCCTTGGTTTCCCAGCCTCCTTTTCTTCCTCCTGCCAAGAAAGACATACAAACATATGTACACATAGTAAAATATTAATATTAATATTATTAATATATATTATATTAGAGCAGGTGATACCTGGGCTTTCTTCATGCGTCGCATGACGGGGCCCAGATCCTCAACATCTGTCACGGGATCCACTTTCTTTTCCTCTCCTTCACTGCTGGATTCAAAGGGATCCTCTGGTGGACCCTGAAATAAAGGATGCAAAAGAGGTCCAGGAAGGATGGTAAATATAACTACTAAACATAAAATATAATAGATATTAATATTATCAATGTGATAAATAAATATAAAATATTGTATTGGTAATAATAATATGAATATAGTATTGTAATAATAGTAATAATAATAATAATATAATAATATAGTATAACGGCGCTCCATGCAGTCATGCCGGCCACATGACCTTGGAGGTGTCTACGGACAACGCTGGCTCTTCGGCTTAGAAATGGAGATGAGCACCACACCCCAGAGTCAGACATGACTGGACTTAATGTCAGGGGACTACCTTTACCTTTTTAGTTGTAATAATAGTAAATATAGTGTTGATAATAAGAGTAATAATAATAACATAAATATCATACTGTAATAATAGGAATAATAATAAATATATAGTGTTGGTAATAATAATAATATTAGTAATAACAATAATGTATTGTAATAATAGGAATAATATAATAAATATAGAATTAATAATAGTATTACTACTAATATTATTATCTTACATTTGGCCCGGCCTTTAGATTTTAAATGCGTCATGATGTCATTCTTTTAGGGTTTTATTGTTTTGCTTGATGTTTTATTATTTGCTTATGAGTTTTACTGTGATATTTGTTGTTGTTGGCGGCCTTGTCCTTTGTAAGCCGCATCGGGTCCTTCGGGAGATTTTGCGGGGTATAAATAAAGTTAATAATAATAATAATAATCTTCATCCAGGATTGAGACCAGAAGCATCTCAAGGCCTTAGAAGCATATTATTATTATTATTATTATTATTATTATTATTATTAAGCCATAAGAAGAGGAAGAAGAATGTTGGATAATATAATACATTATTATCATACCATATTATTATTATATACATGGTTATTATTACAATTACACATTATTATAGATTTATTTGTACGTAACAACACAACACAGCACACAAGCATATTGGGACCAAGTGTCTGGGATATATATTATTATGATTAAGCCATAAGAAGAGGAAGAAGAAGAATGTGGGACAGTATAACACATTATTATCATACCATAGTATTATTATTAAGAGTAATAATAATATGATTTGCTTTTGTCAGTATTTCATAATACCTAAATGTATATGTTCCCATTCAGACATTTGTACATTTTTTTGTGCTGATCATTGACCGATATAATATATACACACACACACACACATATACACACACACATATATCTTTATATCTATCTATCTATCTATCTATCTATTATTATTATTATAAGCCATAAGAAGAGGAAGATGAAGACGGTGGGGCCCACCTGCGTCTTTTCGGCTCCTCCTTCCTTTTGTGGCTTCTGTTCTCCCTTCTTGCTCTTCTTCTTTTTTGTTCCTTCCTTCCCTCCTTCTTCTTTCTTCTGCAGGGCCTTCAGCCGCAAGAGCAGACGGGCTTTCCAGGCCTCAAAGTCACTTTCTAGGCTACCTTTTGAAGGGTCGGCGTCCCCTCGGCACAAAGGCAGCACCCGCTGGGCCCCCAGGCTCCACAGCCATTGGTCCACATGCCGGCCCACCTGCAACACAAACACACACATATAGATTTAATATATTTTAGATACATTTATATTTTAATATATTTTTTATTTTTTTATCATTTCATATGTTATTACATTTTTATCATTTTTATTTTCATTATATATTCCATTACATTTTTATATTTTTATTTTTATTATATATTCCATTACATTTTTATAATTATTTTTCTTATTTTTATTTTCATTATATATTCCATTACATTTTTATATTTTTATTATATATTCCTTTTACATTTTTATTATTTTTATTTTTATTATATATTCCATAACATTTTATAATTATTTTTATAATTTTGATTATATATGCTTTTTAATAATTTTATTATATATGTTATTGCATTTTTCTAATGTTTGTTTCTATTATATATTTTATTACATTTTTATGTTTTCATTATATATTCCTATTACATTTTTATACTTTTCATTATATATTATATTACATTTTTATAATTTTATTATATATTTCATTTCATTTTTATAATTTATATTATTATTATAAATTTTATTAAATTTTTATACTTTTTTATTTTTCATTAAATATTCTATTACATTTTGCTATTTTTAATATATTTTATTACATTCTTATAATTGTATACAATATTTCCTATAGCAGCTATACAGTATTCTTATTGAGTTAGACTTTGGTTAGAAAAATATACTGCATTATATTATTTAAAATTCTAAAATTATTATTAAGAGTCTCAGAGCAGAGTTCAAAATATCGTGCAATTATTATTATTTATTATTTCATAGAGATAACAATAATAATAAGCTCAAGGACTCACTACATTATAGTTCTCCTGGTAGGCAGAGTCTCCCAGGCCGAAGACAGTGAAGCGCAATCCGCGCAGGAAGTGCTTCCCAACCCGGAAGTCATTGGCCGCTTCCTGCAACCATTTGCAAAACCAGACCGCACTCTCCGGAGGCTGTCCATCTGTGAAAGTGGACACCAGGAAGGCACAGACTGTGCTCCGACGGGCCTGCAAAGAAAGAGAGTATTATTATTATTATTATTATTATTATTATTATTATTATTATTATTTTACTCCCACTATGGTGAGTCAGTCCCCTCAAACCCATAGAAAAGAATAGGAAAGGGTTAAGGGAGCGGCAGTGGGCAGGGTCATACAAATTCCACACCATTGGAGAGAGTCAGAAACACTGGGATGTCTGTGGTGGAGGAAACACATGAAATCTAGGATGGAATTGTCCATGCATAAAAGCCTTGCCTTGGGTGGTGGGGAGGACATTGGCAGGGCTCTTGGATATCTTCATGGGGCTTGCTAACAACCTGCAATGTCATGCAAATTCCACACCAATGGAGAGAGAAATGAACCCTGGGATGTGGTGCTCACTATAACCTGCAATGCTATTGGAGGGAGGGCCATTGGTGTCTCCTGAGTAGTGGACACCCCAACCACACACGCGCACATATTTTCACTTTTCTTATGTGTACAGATTATTATATTATTGGTGTTGTTATTATTATTATTATTATTATTATTATTATTATTATTATGTTTTGATGGATTTTAACTGATTTTTTTTAGTGCCGTTTGTGTAATTCTGTTTAATGTTTGTATATTTGTATACTTGTAACTGTATACTAATGCTTTTTGGCCAAGCTGCTCTGAGTCGGTGACAGAGTATAAATTGATCTAATAATAATGATAATAATAATAATCATCATCATCATCATATATTTTGGTTGTATTTTATTTCAATATTATAAATTCTAAATTATTATATAAGAAACAGAAGTCCCACTCAAATTACATGTATTATTATGTATTATTATTTAATGTATTATAAATACTATTATTTGGAGGTTTTCTATATAAGAAACTAAATTCCCACACACCCAAATTTAATCTATTATTATTATTATTATTATTATTATTATTATTATCATCATCATCATCCCTTTAGCTTTCTATACAAGAACTGAAAGTCCAACCCAAATTCTTGTTGTTATTAACACTACAACTCCCATCGCCCACCTCTTCCGCCAGAGCGTCCTCCGGATCGTAGTCCTTCATATCAGTGGCTTCTGATGGCAGATCTGATGAGGCGACCGCTTCGGCCAGCTTCAAGGCAAACCTCTGGGGAAGAAAACGGATTTATTTTAAACCTGCGGCCAATGTTGCATATTAAAAAATTGAAATTAAGCCCATGGTAGTGCTCTACAATATAAATACCCCATATTTTCTGGTGTATAAGACGACCCCCTCGGGACCCCCAATGGTCTCGGGATGTAAATAAATATAATAACAAAAGTAATAATATATATAATAGGTTCAATTCCGGGGAGCGGCGTGAGCTTCTGCTGTCAGCCCTAGCTTCTGCCAACCTAGCAGTTCGAAAATATGCAAATGTGAGTAGATCAATAGGTACCGCTCCGGCGGGAAGGTAACGGCGCTCCATGCAGTCATGCCGGCCACATGACCTTGGAGGTGTCTATGGACAACGCTGGCTCTTTGGCTTAGAAATGGAGATGAGCACCACACCCCAGAGTCAGACATGACTGGACTTAATGTCAGGGGACTACCTACCTACCTACTACATATAATCACACATATAAATATATAATCGTACAATATACATGTACACACACATATATAATCACAGAATAGATATTCTATATATACTCATGTAACACACACATATATGAATATAAGTATAATACCATTTGTAAAGTGTATGTATGAATGTGTGTATATCTATCTTATCTATCTATCTATCTATCTATCTATCTATCTATCTGTCTATCTACATATATACAATTCGTGTCATTAATACCCTGAAACATTAAAATATTTAAATGCAATCCCAAATCCCAACCCCGATGCAAAAATATGGTTTTCTTTCCTGCCATATTTACCTTCGCCGTTCCAGTCTGGGATCCGTAAAATATTTTCACGCCATTAATTTGTTTTTTCTCCTCTTTTTGGAAAGCTGGGCTTTTTGGAAGCTTTTCAAACTCCTTTACATGCTAAAATATTCAAATAATCAGTCAACACAGTTATTTTACTCATTTTTCCCAAATTATAAGGATTAAGAATATCTATATATCTAAACACATAATAAAAGTGATAATATGTATGAGTGTATGTTTGTTGGAGTGTCCACTTATACGGACAAGCTCCTGCCTCCACAAACATCTATAGCTCCCACTATAAATCAAGGAATTGATTTATAGGAGTTGTAGGTACCTGCACTATGAACCCCAACAACAATATATCATATTATAAACAAGGCAGCAATGCATACTTGTTTATAATATGATATATGACCTATAAGATATATTAATAATATATTTACAAACATATTTATAATATATGGGTTTTGCAGAATTCTTATCATCGATAGTCTGCAGAAATAAGAATACTATCTACCTATATAAAATGCAATAATAAAAATATTATACCATATATTAAAGTAATAAAAACACAATATAAAATATTATCTATATACCTCACTATATATAGATATATATGGACTATGATGGGATTTTACCTTCTGCTTTGGGCTTTTGCCAAGGAGCAGCTGGAGACAGATCCAAAGGCCAAACCCAAAGGCGGCGCCAGAATAAAGGTAGAAGCGGTTAAGCCATAAGAAGCTCAGGGGCCCATAGAGGCCATCCAAACCCTCTATCGGCGAATCTGCGAGGAAAGCCAAAACTGAAACAACACTCAGAAAACAGAGTAATTCCAGAAAGGAAACAATCAGGGCCAGCTAATCCCCTCCCAAGAAAGGATTCCCTCAGGCAAGAAGCAGCAACTTTGAAGCTACAAGGCCATTCAATGCTAATCAAAGTGGTCAATTGCAACATTCACACTTGCCTCCAGCAGACAAGAGTTCTTTCTCCCACTTCCCAACAAAGGCAGGGAGCAGCCAGGCTTTGAAGCTGCATGGCCATTCAATGCTAATCAAACTGGTCAACTGCAACATTCACACTTGCCTCCAGCAAACAAGAGTTCTTTCTCCCACCCCCCAACAATGGCAGGGAGCAGCCAGGCTTTGAAGCTGCAAGGCCATTCAATTGCTGGAGGCAGCATTCACGCTTGCCTCCAGCAGACAAGAGATCTTTCTCCCCAAACACCTGAAGGGCCCAAGCTGGCCCATGCCTGGCCTAGGAGTCTCCCTCTTACCCATCTTTGGACTTTTACTCCCGAGGAGGCCTCCCTTCTGCTCCTCCTCGCCTGCAAGCCGCCATCTTGGCTCGTGTGTCACAATTTGCAAAGCGCGTGCCCTTTTTTAATATATATCCCGGAACTACATATCTTCCCGCCCTTCGTTTCCCCCCGGACGCATATCGGGTCTGGACCCGGGCTCCGCGAGGTGTTGTTTCCCATCCGGTGACGTCACAACCCAAAAGCAATCGGATTGGGTGTGGCGTTGGTGGGAGGAGCTCCGAGCAGGGACGACCGCCTTGTGCGCATGCGCAGTAGAGGAAAAACAGGCCTAGTTCTCACCGGAGCCCTTTTAGAGTTGCAGCCATGTCGATTTTCACTCCGACGAACCAGATTCGGCTGACGAACGTCGCGGTGGTGCGGACGAAGAAGGCCGGGAAGCGCTTCGAGATCGCTTGCTATCGGAACAAGGTCCTCGGCTGGCGGAGCGGAGCGTGAGTGGGAGCCTGTGCGCATGCGCAAGGACAGAAGGCTGCCTCAGAGGCAGGCAAAAGGCGTCTGCGCATGCGCAAGGCCAGAAAACTTCCTTATTATTATTTAGTATTATAATGAGATTAGATCTTATTTAATATATATTATGTATAAACTTCCTTATTATTTATATATTTATTATAATTATAAGTATTTTATTCGATTATATTTAATATGTATGTATCTATTATATAGACTTCCTTATTATTTTTATTATTGTATTTATTACTGCAATATTATACGTATTTTATTACGTTATATTTAATACATAAATATTATTAGATTATATTTCACAATATATTAATTATAATATTATAATTATTTTGTTACATTATATTTAATATATAAATTATTACCTACACTCTTCTTTATTATTATTTATATATTTATCATATATTTATTATCCCATTTTTCCAGGGAAAAGGACCTGGAAGAGGTGCTGCAGACACACACGGTGTTTGTCAACGTCTCCAAGGGGCAGGTGGCCAAGAAGGAGGACCTCATCAAAGCCTTTGGGACAGAGGACCAGACAGAAATATGCAAGCAGGTGGGCTGGGTGGCCCTCTGTCGGGAGGGATCAGATTATGCCTTTCTTTGGGGCCAAATGGGTCCCTTCAGACTCTAGGATTCTATGATCTACCCCAATGATTAATCATGTCTATCAATCAGTCTATCTCAATCACATCTATGGCTGGATGGCTATCTGTTGGGAAGGATCGAATGGTGCCTTTCTTTAGGGCAGAAGGGGCTTGGTCCAGATGGTTTTTAGATGTCCCATCCAGCTTTAGGATTCTATCATCATCATTATTGTTGTTATTATAAGGTGTTGGATTGCATGGCCTTTAGGGGGATCGCTTCCAGCTTTAGGATACTATTATGATTATAATATTGTTATTGTTGGACTACATGGTTTTTGGGGGTTTCCTCCAGCTCTATGATTCTGTTATCATCATCATATTATTATTATTATTATTATTATTATTATTATTATTAAGCAGAGGCTGGCTGGCCCTCTGTTGGAAGAGATCAGATGGTTTCTTTATGACAGAAGATGGTTGGTCCAGATGGTCTTTAGAAGTCCCTTCCAAGTCCTCTAAGATTCTGTGATATACCCCATTCTCAAACATTTCCTGATCTATTGGGATAGAGCAATCAATAATCATACCTATGGCTGGATGGCTATCTGTCGGGAGGGATCGGATGGTGCCTTCCTTTATGACAGAAGATGGTTGGTCTGGATGGCCTCTAGAGGTCTCTTCAATCTCCTCTAGGATTCTATTATATATCCCTTTCTCAATCACATCTACCTATCTATTGATTGTTCTGTCTCAGTCATACCTATGGCCCTCTGTCGGGAGGGATTGGATGATGCCTTTGTTTATGGCAGAAAGGGGTTGGTCTAGATGTCCTCGTGGGGCCCCTTGATGGAGGTTGTGCCCCTTCCTTTGTTGCCCAGATCCTGTCCAAAGGGGAGCTGCAGGTGTCGGACCGAGAGCGCCACATGCAGCTGGAGCAGATGTTCCGGGACATTGCCACCATCGTGGCCGAGAAGTGCGTGGACCCTGAGACCAAGCGGCCCTACACTGCCGGCCTCATCGAGAAGGCCATGCGTGATGCACACTACTCCGTCCGGCCCGGGAAAAGCACCAAGCAGCAGGTAAGAAAGGCATGTCTACACTGGGGAACTGATGTGGTTTGGTCCCCCTTGGTGATGCCCTGGAACTAGGAAACCCTGAAACTGTTGCTATATTAATAATAATAAAATAATAATAATAATATAGTAATAGCACTCATTATGGTTAAGTCATGAGATATATAGTAATAATAATAATAATACCAGGACTTATTTATTTTGAGTATTTGTATCCCGTCTTTCTCAACCCTGAGGGGGGACTCAGGGCGGCTTACAAATGGCAGCCATTAGATGCCAACAGACAAACCATCACAAAACAAACAATGAACATTAAATAAGACAACAATATTGTAAAATACATTAAAATATTGGCCATTAATATATTAAAACACAACCAAGCCTATGTCCGCAAATCCAGAGTTCCAGCCCAAGATCATTATTTCATCATCACTTATGATGATCAAGTAATAAATTTTAAATATAATAATAATAACTATAACTATGGCTGTTAGGAATTGTGGGAGTTGCAGTCCCAAACACCTGGAGGACCAAAGTTGAACCATATATGTCATAGAATGTCACTGGAGGATCAGAGGGCCATCCAATCCAATCCCCTGGCTGGAGAACACCATCAAAGCCCTCCCGACAGATGGCCATGCTTCCAGATGGGGAAATAGTCCTAGTAGCGGACTCTTATAGCTGATCCTCTTTCTCTTCCAGGCCTTGGAGGTGATCCAGCTGTTGAAGGGGACGATGCGCATTGACCGGGCCCAGATGCGGCTGCGCTTCCTGCTTCCTGCAAAAGAAGGGCGGCGCCTTAAAGAGAAGCTCCGCCCCCTGATCAAGGTCATTGAGAGTGAGGACTTTGGGCAGCAGTTGGAGATTGTAAGTCCCATTGGGTTATATGTAGAGATTCATCTGTACACCTATGGCTGGGTGGCCATCTGTTGGGAGGGACTGGAGGTTGCCTTCCCCAATGATAGAAGGGGGTTCGACTCTAGGGGTCCCGTCCAACTCTATGTCTAATAATAATAATAATAATAGAGAATATAATAGCAATTCTGCTTCCTGCCTTTTTCTTAAGCAAGGCTGGATGGCCATCGGTTGGGAGGGTTTCAGTTGTATCTTCCTCAATGGCAGAAGGGGGTTGGACTGGGTGACCCTAGGGGTCCTTCCCAACTCAATAATAATAATAATAATAATAATGTGATAATAATTCTATTTTCCTTCTTGAGCTGGATGGCCCTTGGGGATCCCTTCCAATTCTGTTATTATTATTATTATTATTAATGATAGATAATATAATAGCAATTCTGTCTTCCTGTCTTCTTCTTAAGCAGAGGTTGGATGGCCAACTGTCAGGAGGGATTTGATTGTGTCTTCCTTCCTGATAGAAGGGATTGGACTGGATGACCCTTGGGTTCCTTTCAATAATAACAATAATACATAACAATAGCATTTCTGCCTTCCTGCCTTCCTATTGTTATTAAGCAGATGCTGGGTGCCCTTTTGTTGGGCGGGATTGGATGATATCATCCTTTCTGGAATTGAACTAGATGGTCGTTAGACCCCATCGTTCTAGAAGTAGTATTAAGCAGAGGCTGGGTGGCCCTCTGTTAGAAGGGATCAGGTGGCATCCTTCCTGGAGAAACAGGGCTGGACTAGATCCCTCTCCTATCATTGTTATTATTAAGCAGGAGCTGGGTTGGGAGTAATGAGATGGTGCCGTCCTGTTGGGAGTAATGAGATGGTGCCGTCCTTTCTGGAATTGAAATGGATGGCCTTTAGACTCTATCCTATCAGATGGCATCCTTCCGTGGAGGTACGGGGCTGGACTAGATGTCCTCTTGGGAACACTTGCTATTGTCATGGTTATTATGAGGCTGGGTGGCCCTTTGCCAGGATGGTATCCTTCCCTGGAGGGATGGGGCTGGACTAGATGCCCTCTGGGGGACCCTTCCCATTGTTGTTGTTATTACTTCCCTTCCTCAGGTCTGCCTGGTGGACCCGGGCTGCTTTCGGGAGCTGGACGAGCTGCTGCGCCGCGAGACAAAGGGCCAGGGGACGCTGGAGGTGCTCAGCCTCAAGGATGTGGAGGAAGGCGATGAGGCCCTTTAAGAGGACAGACCCCATCAGCAACATATGGGAGCTCATTAAAAGGAATCAGAATGTAATGCACTCTTATGGGGCTGGGCTGGGTTGGGGTTTGCCTTTGGGAAGGAAGAGCCAAGGAGGAGTGTCCGAAAGCGGAGGAAACCTATAAAGCCCTATAGCAGTGGTCCTCAACCTGTGGGTCCCCAGATGTTTTGGCCTTCAGTTCCCATAAATCAGCTGGTAAAATGGCTGGGAATTGTAGGCCAAAACACCTGGGGACCCACAGGTTGAGAAACACTGCCCTATAGGGATGAAACCATCTAGAAAACCCTAAGAGCCCAATGTCTGTATATATAAAGAGAGAGAAAGAGAGAGGGAAAAAGGCATATAGACACTGGAATATTATATACAATGTATATAATAATAATAATAATAATAATAATAATAATAATCTTTATTTATACCCTGCCACCCTCTCTCCAACGGGGACTTGGAGCGGCTTACATGAGGCCAAGCCCAAACAACAAAATTAAAATAAAATAAGACCAAAAACGCAAACAAAGCACAACATCATAATTACATAAAACATGTAAATAAATAACGATATAAAATTACAATAACACAATCACAATGACAGTGGGTGGGTTACATGTAATATATATACAGTATATATATAGAGAGAGAGGGGGGGGAGATACATATTGCATATATATATATATATATATATATATATATATATACACACACACACATACACACACACACACATATATATAGAGGAGGGGTCAGTGCGTTAAGAGTCCAATGTCATATATATACATACACATACATACATACACACACACACATATCTCACCCTTCAGGGTGAGAAGGGCGGTATACAAATGTCATAAATAAAATAAATATCTGTATGTGTGTGTGTATAAACATATAGGCATATAAACTTTTGGCTAAGGCTTTGAACCTTTTAAAGCCCTATTGGGACGAAAACCTATATAAAGCCCTAAGAGTTCAGTGTCTGTCTGTGTATCTATCTATCTATGGTGAGAGACATGCAGACACAATATAAATGTATGTGTATACATATACATACACACATACATATATCTGGCTCTTAGGGCTTTGAGTCTGTCCTTAAATGGAAGTCTTCAATAGGATAAAACCTATAAGGCCTTTAGGGGATGAAAGCATCTACAAAGACCTAAATCAAATGCATATCTGTGTGTGTGTGTATCTCACATTGTACTCTTGGGGCATTGACCCCCTTCTTCTAAAGCCTTGAAATTTGCTCCCTGTTTAATGGGACATTAATTACATGATTATTATTTAGTTGGCTTTTCATAGGAACGTTTTTGGGGAATGAGAGCAAAGAGTGCGATGCCACAGCGGCAAAGCCCATTGTGATCCATAGGAAATCAAGAAACCAAAGGGTTTGCGTTTCCAAAGCACAAGAAAGGGATTTGTTTTGGTGGGGGTTCCTGCTTATTTTTTTAAATTTGTCTGAATATTAGATGCAAAGACACTAAGATAATATAAATATATAGATATAAAGGTATAAATCTATGTTTCCTTTGCTGGTTTTGTACGGATGAAGTGCCATAAACAAATCTTAATTGGGAGACTCGTCTGTCTTCTTTGAATTCGCATTGATGATTGCCATTATTTTGCCATGTATCTCTCCTGGAAATTTTTGACTCAATAAATATATTTATTTTTTCCTGTTCAATAAATATATTTATTTATTCTGGTCAATACATACATTTATTTCTGTTCTTTCTATATATATATATATATACACACATATCTATCTATATATGTATACACACATCTATCTATATGTATGTATATATGTATATGCATATGTAGGAGCCCCCAGTGCCACAGTGGGTTAAAGCACTGCGTTGCTGAGCTTGTTGACCAAAAGGTCACAGGTGCGAATCTGGGGAGCGGCGTGAGCTTCCACAGTCAGCCCCAGCTTCTGCCAACCTAGCAGTTCGAAACATCCAAATGTGAGTAGATCAATACGTACCGCTCCAGCGGGAAGGTAACGGCGCTCCATGCAGTCATGCCAGACACATGACCTTGGAGGTGTCTATGGACAACGCTGGCTCTTCAGCTTAGAAATGGAGATGAGCACCAACCCCCAGAGTCGGACACTACTGGACTTAACCTTTTATATACATATGTATGTGTATATATATGCATTATTATTATTATTAAACTTTATTTGTATCCCGCTAGCATCTCCCGCAGGACTCGATGCGGCTTACAAAGGTCAAGGCCTCAACACAACAACAGCAAAACAATAACAATACACTCAGTTCTTGTGGGTTTTTTCGGGCTATATGGCCATGTTCTAGAGGCATTTCTCCTGACGTTTCGCCTGCATTTATGGCAGGAGAAATGCCTCTAGAACATGGCCATATAGCCCGAAAAAACCCACAAGAACTGAGTGATTCCAGCCATGAAAGCCTTCGACAATACAATAACAATACAATTTAAAGCAAATTAAAAACATAAGCAATAACAAAACATTACATCATTTCGCAATAAAAACCAGGGCCGGGCCAGTGATTGGTACAGGTTAAAAAACATACACACACACATAAATATACACACAATATATATACACTTATATAATATCAAACTCTGATGCTTTTTCAGCCAGTATCCTTTTCTAAAAGGGAAAAAGAACCCAAAAGAAATGGTCTGTCCCTTTAAATAAAGGATCTTCAGAGATAGATGTTGCTGGACTGGACTGGGGCAGAAGAGAGAAAGGAAAGCTGCTTGGATTCAGAAACAAACCCAAATCATTGGAAAACTGGACCAACTGCTGGAGAGAAAAAACATTCGGTCTATCCGATCCCTCCCAATAGATGGCCAGCCAGCCTCTGTTTATAGACACATAGGACCCTAGAGTTGGAAGGGACCTCAAAGGGCCATCCAGTATAGTATGGATATATTATATATGTATTTATATATATATATATATACACACACACACATAGATACATATGAGAGGGAAATGTATTTTGTTTACTATGTATTGGCTACTCAAGTGACTTCCTGCGGCTTCGAACTCGGGGCCTCCTCCTCCCCGAAGCGGCGCCTTTCACCGCTGAGCCACGCCAGAGATAACTACAGGAGCCTTGGAGAAGCGGCACCGGCGTCCTTCCTAGAGAGGGCTTTCTCTCGGCACTCAGGAAGCTCTTTTCCGGCTCAGGCCCCGCCTCTTCCTGTCCCCGGCTTCCGTTTTCCAGGCCCAAGACCCAGTAAGGAGACGTTGGAAGGGGTTTCCAAGGGAGAGGAGGGCCCCAGGCTGTTGTTTACCTGCTTACTTCAATGTGTTTCTTATTGTTCTCCTTGATTTGTTTATTTCTCTTTCTTCCTTCCCTCTTTGTTCTTCCCTTTCTTCCTTCTTTCCTTTCTCTTCTCATATTTTTCTTTCATTCCTCCTTCATCCCTCCTCTTCCCTTACTTTCCTTCATACTCCTTCCTGTCTTCTTTCCTTCCCTTCTTCTCTCTTCCCTACATCATACACCTTTCCCCCTCTTCTTCCTTCCTTCCTCCTTTCCCCTTTCCCTTCCTCCCTCCCTCTCTTCCTTCCTTTCCCTTCTCTTTCTCGCTTTCCCTCATACACCTTCCCCCTTCCTCATCTCTTCTTTCTTTCTCTTTCCCTTCTTTTACTCTTCCTTCCTTTCCTTCCTTCTCCTTCCTTCCTTTGCTTTCCCTCATACTTCTTCCTGTCTTCTTTTCTTTCCTTCTCCTCCCTTCTCTCTTCCCTACATACACCTTTCCCCCTCTTCTTCCTTCCTTCCTTCCCCCCTTCCTTCCTCTTTCCCTTCTCTTTCTCGCTTTCACACATACACCTTCCCCTTCTTTCTTTTCTTTCTTTCTCTTTCCCTTCTTTTACTCTTCCTTCCTTTCCTTCTTTTGCTTTCCTTCCTTCCTCTTCCCTTTCTTTCCCTCATATTCCTTCCTGTCTTCTTTCCTTCTCTACCCTTTTTCTCTCTTCCCTACATCATACAACTTTCCCCTTCTTCCTTCCTTTTCCCCTTCTTTCCCCTTCCCTTCCTTCTCTCCTTCATCTCTTCCTTCCTTTCCCTTCTCTTTCTCGCTTCTCTCATACACCTTCCCCCTTTATCTTCTTTTCTTTCTTTCCCTTCTTTTACTCTTCCTTCTTTTCCTTCCCTTGCTTTCCCTCATACTCCTTCCTGTCTTCTTTCTTTCTCTTCCCTACATGATACACCTTTCCCTCTCTTCTTCCTTCCTTTACCCCTTCTTTCCCCTTTTCCTTCCTTCTTCCCATCCTTCCTCCCTTCCTTTCCCTTCTCTCTTCTCACTTTCCCTCATATACTCCCCCTTCTTTCTTTCCTTTCTATTTCCTTCTTTTTCTCTATTCTTCCCTTTATTTCCCCCTTTCTTTCATTTTCCTCCTTCCCCTCCTCCTTTCTTTTCCTTTTTCCTCTTTCTTTCCTTCCCTCCTTTGATACCTTTTCTCCTTTCTTTCCTTCCACTCCTTTCCCTCTTTCTTCTACTTCCCCTTCTTTCTTTATCTCCTTCCCTTGCTTTCCCTCATACTCCTGCCCCCTCTTCTTCCTTTCTTTCGCTTTTTTCTTTCATCCCTCTCTCCTTTCTTCTTTTCCCTTTTTTCTTCTCTTCCTTTCATTCTTTCCTCTTCCATCTTCCTCTCCTTCCTTCCTTTCTCTTCTTTTTCCTTTCCCCTCAACTCCCTCTTTCTTCTTTCTTCCCCTCTTTCTTTCCTTTATTTTCTCTTCCCTTGCTTTCCCTCATACTTTCCCCCTTTTGCTTTTGGTGCTTTTTCTTCCCTTTTTCTTTCTTTCTTAATCGTTCTTTCCTTCCTCCCGTCATACCTTTCCTTTCTCTTCTTAGATAAAGGTAAAGGTTTTCCCCTGACATTAAGTCCAGTTGTGTCTGACTCTGGGACTCTGGTGCTCATCTCCATTTCCAAGCCAAAGAGCCGATGTTGTCCGTAGACACCTCCTAGGTCATGTGGCCAGCATCACTGCATGGAGTGCCGTTCTCTTCTTACCTCTGTCCCTTTCATCCTCCCTCCCCATCTTTTTCTCCTTTCTCTTCCTTCCTTTCCTTCTTCCCTTGTGTTCTCTCATACTCCTTCCCCTCCCTCCTTCCATTTACTTTCTTTCTGTCATCTTCTTTTCTTGCTTCCTCTCCCCTTTCTTTCTTCCTCTTCCCTTTCTTCTCTTCCTTCTTCCTTTCTTTCCTCTTTCCTTGCTTTCCCTCAAATACTTTCCCCCTTCTGCTGTCATTCCTTTCCCTTCTCCTGTCATATCTTTCCCCCTTTCCTTCCTTTTTTAACCTCCTATCCTTTTCCCTTTCTAACTCTTTCCCTCCCTCTCTTCTTTCTTTCTCTCTTCCTTTCCTTCTTTCCTTCCTTCCCCTCTTTCCTTTCTCTTCCCTTCCTTTTCTTTCTTCTTTCCCCTTCTCTTTCATTCCTTTCGGCTTTCTTTTCTCTTCCTTCTCCCTCTCTCTGTTCCTTCCTCCTTTCCTCCCATCATACCATTTCCATGCCCATCATACCATTTTCCTTTTCCTCTCTCTTACTTTCCATCCTTTTCTTCCCTCCCTTTCTTTTTCTCCTTCTTTCTTTCTATCCCTTCCTCCTTCCGTTTCCCTTCTTTTCTCTTCCCTTTTCCTCCCTGTCATATACCAGCAGCCAACTTGTTTGACTCTCTTTCTTTCCCAGTGACATCACAGAGGACTACTTTACCTACCTTCCATTTGCCACAGCCAATCCACTTCCTTCCCTTGCCCTTTGATCTGGGCCCAAAAGGGGTGGTTCTTTTAATCCAAACCTCTCCATTCTTTTAATTTGGATCATGATGGGTTTGTGGGCCAAGTTGGGATCAGATCCATCAAGCCAAATAGCAGCCTTAGTGGTTCAAACCAATGGACAAACATACTTTGACTAATATATGGAGGGATTTCATGCCGCCAGCCCCCTTTGCAGGAGTGAAAGGGCTTGCTAATTGCATCACTATATTATTATTATGGGTTGAATCACTGAATCAATAAAAAAGCCTGCTTTTGCTCTGCAGGGTGTCGGCCGGCGCCATGTCGGCCTTGCGCGGTGCTGTCCACGCCAAATGGATCATCGGGAAAGTCATCGGGACCAAAATGCAAAAGACAGCCAAAGTACGCGTCACACGACTGGTGCTGGACCCCTATTTGCTTAAGGTATTGATCTGGGAATCATGCGATATTGTCTGTGTAACATGCTTTTCTCCCAGAATGTTGGGCACTGGGCTTGGAAAGGATTTAAGAGCAGCGCAAAAAGCCAATCTGGTCCTGGGCTGCATCCATGGGAGTTTAATGTCTCGATGGAGGAAAGTAGCATAGCCATGGTTTGACCATAGTAATATGTATGTCTGAACATGAGCCAAGAGTGCAGTGAAGCAGCTAAAAAGGCCAATGCAATCCTAGGCTGCATCCATTGGAATCTAGTGTCAATATGGACAAAAGTATTATAGCCATGGATTGACCATCATAATATATATGACTGAACATGAGCCAAGAGCGAAAAAGGCCAATGCTGCATCCATAATAATATAGTATCCAGATGGAGGGAAGTCATATAGGCTATGGCTTGACTATCTTCTATATAAATAAAAAATGTAATGTTCATTTGTGGGATTAACAGAACTCAAAAACCACTGGACGAATTGACACCAAATTTGGACACTGCACCACTAACAGACCAACGAGTGACCATCACTCATAAAAACACAGCAGAAGGGACTTAAAAAGCAAAAAAATAAAAACAACATTACAGTGCAAACACAAAACTACATATATATATGCAAACACACGTATATACACATATACACATATACACACACAAAGCACATCTGCACAGTCTGGGTCACAGCAACACGTGGCAGAGGACAGGCAGTAAATAAATAAATATAGATAGACAGACAGACACAGACAACGGATAGATGGCTGTCGTACCCTGCCATGAGCCACAGAGATTGATGAGCTACATCTGATTGATAAGATCATCATATATACACACTAGCCATGCCCTGACACCTAACAATCCAATGTATGTCCTTCACTAAAAAAAAAAATAATTTTGTCATTTGGGAGTTGTAGTTGCTGGGATTTATAGTTCACCTACAATCAAAGAACATTCTGAACCCCACCACACAGTTCTCTTATGACCAACAGAAAATACTGGAAGGGTTTGGTGGGCAGTGTCCTTTGGTTTTGGAGTTGTAGTTCACCTACATCCAGAGAGCACTGTGGACTCAAACAATGATTGATCTGGACCAAACTCTACACGAATACTCAACATGCCCAAATGTGAACACTGGTGGAGTTTGGGGAAAATAGAATCTTGACATTTGAGAGTTGTGATTGCTGGGATTTATAGTTCACCTACAATCACAGAGCATTCTGAACACCACCGATAGAATTGGGCCAAACCTCCCACACAGAACCCCCATGTGGGCCACAGCAACGCATGACACGGGACAGTAGTGTAATATAAAATATAATTATAATATCATATTATTATTAGTAGTATTATATTGTATTACATTATAATATTATAAATCTAGGGTTCTTTGTGGACCACAAGCTGAATGTGAGTCAAGAGTGTGATGTGGCAGTGGAAAAGGCCAATGCAATTCTAGGCTGCCCCCATTGGAGTCCAGTGTCAAGATGGAGGAAAGTAATACAGCCATGGATTGACAACTGTAATATATATGACTGAACATGAGCAAAGATCTTTGCCTTCTCTCCCTCCTCCTCCTCTAGTTCTACAACAAGCGCAAGACCTACTTTGCGCATGACCCGGAACAGCGCTGCACGGAAGGGGACATTGTGCTGCTGAAGGCCCTCCCTGAGCGCCGCAGCCGGCACGTCAAGCACGCCCTGGCCGAAATTGTCTTCAAGGTGGGCCGGGTGGTGGACCCCGTGACAGGCCAGCCCTGTGCGGGGACCCGGCGGGCCGAGGAGGGGCTCCAGGACGGCCCCGAGAACCTCACCCAGAGAGACGCTTCCTGCCTCAGCCAGAAGCTGCGCGACCTAGCTCTCGGCCCCCCCACGGACAAGTGAGCAAAGGCTTCCCTGGTCGTTTTCTGTGATGGACAATAAACCCAAACCCGTTTCTGCCCAGGTCTGGTTTATTGGGAGTTTGCGTTGTCAAGGGTTTTTTTTACCCAGCGTTTCTCAACCTAGGGGTCGGAACCCCTGTGGGGGTCACAAGGGAGTTTCAGAGGGGTTGGCGAAGACTATCAGAAAACATATATTTCTGATGGTCTGAGGAATCCCTTTAGGAGAGAAGATTGAAGATCTCTCCACCCATTCTTCTGTTGTGGAAACAGATGGTGAATCCTCCCACCAAAATACCTCCTCCGTTGTGATTGGCTGGCCTCTCTGAGATTCCACTATACATCAAAACACTAAATCAGTAAAAATAGACCCCGCATCAAATAAGAATAGACAAACATATAATAATTAAGATAAAACACATCAAGACAAAATGAATTAAATGAGAACATAAACTATCTATATAAATAAAAATGTAATGTTCATTTGTAGGATTAACATAACTCAAAAACCACTGGATGAAGTGACACCAAATTTGAGCATAATATACCGATCAGGCCAACAAGTGACCATCACTCATAAAAACACCGAAAAATACAACAGAAGGAAATTAAAAAGCAAAATAAAAATACATTACAAGGCATGCACAACACCATATATACACACAATCACACATATAGGCACATATATTTAAATATATACACACATAATAAATAAAACTTTATTTATACCCCACCACCATCTCCCCAAGAGGACTCAGGGTGGCTTACATGGCACCAAGCCCAACAATCACAATAAAGCAAATATACAGCATAGAATAATACATTAATATAATATAATAAAAATAATTAAAAACCGTACAAAATAGGCACACAAAACAATATAAAATCACAATATACACAAATATACACAGACTGGGCCACAGCTACGCGTGGCAGGGGATGGCTAGACTATATAAATAAAAATGTAATGTTCGTTTGTGGGATTAACATAACTCAAAAACCACTGGACGAATTGACACCAAATTTGGACACAAGACACTTGTCAGTCCAGCGAGTGACCATCACTCATAAAAACACTTAAAAAACCAAAAAATACATTACAATGCATCTGCAAAACCGCATATATACATGCATATATACACACACAAAACACATATACACAGACTGAGCTACAGCAACGCATGACGGGACGGCTAATAAGTAATCATTGCTTTCCTCTCATACACCTTCCCCTTTTCTTTTTTTCTCTTCCCTTCCTGTTCTCTCTTCCTCCCCTTCTTTTCCTTTCTTTCTTTCCTTTCTCCCGTCATACCTTTTCCCTTTTCCTTTCTCTTCATACTTCAGATCCTTTCCCCCTTCTTCCTCCCCGCTCTCCTCCTTTCTTTCTCTTCCTTCCCTTCTTTTCCCTTCTCTTTCCTTCCTTTCCTCTTTCCTTTTGTCTCCTCTCTCCCTCCTTTCCTGCCCCCTTCTTTTCCTTTTCCTTTCCTTTTCCCCGTCATACCTTTTCCTTTTTCCTTTCTCCCTTCACATCCTTTTCCCATTCTTCCTCCCCGCTCTCCTTCTCCTCCTCCTTTCTTTCTCTTCCTTCCCTTCTTTTCCCTTCTCTCTCTTTCTTTCCTTTCCCCTTTCCTTTCTCTTGGTTCTCCTCTTTCTTTCTCCCCCCCTCTTTCTTTCTTTCTTTCTCTTTCCTTTCTCCCGTCATACATTCCCCCTTTCCTTTCTCTTCTTAGCTTCCACATTATTCCCATTTATTATTATTTCAATCTCCTTGGACCTGTGTCCAATTGAGCAAGAAAGCTCCAACTTCCTGACTGGGAGAGCCGTTCAGCAGTGGAACTCTCTGCCCCGGAATGTGGTGAAGGCTCCTTCTTTGGAAGCTTTTAAACAGAGACTGGATGACCATCTGTCAGGGGTGCTTTGAATGTAATATTCCTGCTTCTTGGCAGAATGGGGTTGGACTGGATGGCCCCATGAGGTCTCTTCCAACTCTAGGATTGTATCCAATGAAGGAATGAATGAATGGAGACAAATGGAGTTGTGGAGCCGCTTGAGCCGCCGTAGCTGGGCCCGCGGGGCACGCCGGGAGCTGTAGTCCTGCCTGCTGCTCCTGGGTCTCCCCCCGCGCATGCGCACCCGCCTCACTAGCTGAGGGAAGCTTCCAAGATGGCGGCGTCCGGGGCGCTGCGGCTGGCGCGGCGGGGGGGCTGCTCCCCGCCTTTCCCGGGCCCCCTCCGCTTGCTTTTCCTCAGGTAAATAAGTAAAGCAGCGACAATAACAACAACAATAATAATGATAAAGAGAGGGCGGTAAGGAGGCGGCGTTTGGCACCTTCTGCGCATGCGCTCTCTCTCAAGGTCAGCCTGTGGTCACGTGGTCCCACCTTGGCTTCATGGAAGGGGAAGAAGGACAGCTAGAGGCAGCGGGCTAGGGCTACTCCTTGGTATGAATGGGAATACGGTGTAACGCTCTATTAGTATACATTATGCATGTATTATGCTTTGATATTAATCTAGACACATTTATGAATATCTCTCACACATACAGCCCTGCGTTCTATCTCAATATTATTAACATCATACAATATTATTAAGAATAGATATAATAACGATATTATTAGTAAAATGGCATTAATATGGACACATTTATGTATATCTCTCACACATATACAGCCCTGCATTCTCACTTCCTTAATATTATTAACATATACTATAACAATAATATATATCTATATATAATAACGATATTATTGATAATATAGTATTAATACAGACACATTTGTGTATATCTCACACACATACAGCCCTGCATTCTCACTATCAATATTAACATATCTATATTATTAATAATAGATATAATAACGATATTATTAATAAAATAGTATGAATATAGACACATTTATGTATATCTCTCACATACATACAGCCCTGCATTCTCACGACCTTAATGTTATTATCATATATTATACTATTTTATTATTATTAATAATAATATATCTATAATGATATTATTAATAATATAGTATTAATACAGACACATTTATGTATAGCTCACACACATACAGCCCTGCATTCTCCTATCTTAATATTAACACACACACATATATAATGATATCATTAATATAATAGTATTAATATAGGCACATTTATGTATATCTGTCACACACATACCTCCCTGCATTCTCACTAACTTATTATTATTAACATACATTATTTATTTTTTATTTATTTATTTACTTTGCTTATATACCGCTGTTCTCAGCCCTGGGGCGACTCACAGCGGTGTACAACATAGAAAGGACAAAGTTCAAAATACAAGACACAATCTAAAATATCAATCTAGCAAAACCAAAAACATCATCATCAAAAATATCCACAATATCAAAATACAAAAAGCCAATCTTGACGTCTCATCGTTTAAACCACAATCCAGTATCATTTTCCGTTGTTCCATTCCTGTCGTCATTACCAATTATTGCACTTCTTGTTCAAACGCCTTCTTGAACAGCCAAGTCTTCAATTTCCTGCGGAATATCATCATTATATATATATATATATATATATATATATATATAAATAATATAGTATTAATATAGACACATTTATGTATATATCTCTCACACATACAGCCCTGCATTCTCTCTACCCTATTGTTATTAATAATATATATTATACTATATTGTTATTATTATAGTATGATATTGTTAATATCATACAGAAGCTGACTGGCACAACCTAGGGATCACAACCAGACACATTAAAGACACCTTGCGCTCTGCTACTCTGCTGCTGAATATGCACGCCCAGTGTGGAACACATCTCAGCATGTTAAAACAGTGGACGTGGTTTTTAATTGGACATGCCGCATTATCACAGGATGTCTGTGCCCCACACCAATGGAAAAAATATACTGTTATCCGGTATTGCACCACTTGACAAACAACATGGGGGACAGTACTGGACCCTGCAGGACCCCACAGGACAATGGCCGGGGGGCTGAACTGGTGTCCTCCCTACAACACCTTCTGAGACCAACTGCCTAGAAAGGACCAGAGCCACTGTGAAACAATACCCTCAAGTCCCATATCCCTATTCTCACTACCTTATTATTGATAATAATATATTATGCTGTATTATTATTATTATTATTATTATTATTATTAACTTTATTTGTACCCCGCTAGCATCTCCCAAAGGACTCGATGCGGCTTACACGGGCCGAAGCCACAAAACACAATACAATAGAAAACATAACACAACAATAAACACAGCAAATCAAAACAATTAAGCAAAATAACAACAATGACAATACATCAATACATCAATACACTATTAAAACTTGTTCAGCCGGCGCAATGGGGTACAGGGTTAAAAGTGCTGAGATGGCAGGAGGAACGTAGGGTTAAAAGTGCGGTGTGCAGCAGCATTGGTTGTGCTAAAGTGCTTCTCGGACTTGGGATGGGGATTCCTAATCTGCTAAGGCACATCGGAACAGCCAAGTTTTTAGGTTCCTTCTGAAAACTGCTAGAGTAGGGGCCTGACGAAGCTCTTTTGGAAGGGCATTCCAAAGTCAGGGGGCCGCCACAGAGAAAGCCCTGTCCCGTGTCCCCACCAAGCGCGCTTGCGACGTAGGTGGGATCACGAGCAGGGCCTCCCCAGATGGCCGGAGCGAGCGTGTGGGTTCATAGATGGAGATGCGGTCACGCAGGTAGGGTGGTCCCAAACCGTTCAGGGCTTTGTAGGTGAGCACCTGCACCTTGAATTGGGCTCGGAAAATAAATGGCAGCCAGTGGAGCTCCTTAAACAGAGGGGTAGACCTCTCTTGATAATGGGCTCCAGTTAGCCCATTATATTATTAATATATAATAACTATATTTAATATATTCTAGTATATAATAATAATAATAATATATTATTATTATTATTATTATTACTATTACATTTATTTATCTCACACACATATAGCCCCTAGCCCTTTTCATCAGCCAATAGAATTGTTGAGTCTTGCTACCATTGTCATATATAGCAATAACCACCTGCATTTTCTGTCGAGTTGATCATCTAATATCCAAAGCAGATAGAGTTCAGGTTTCATTTTCAAATTTCACAATGTCTTTTTACATGACCACCACATATGGTAGAAAGTGCCCACCTTTTCATTGCATCCAACCATCGCTATGCACACGTGTCTCGGCTTTCCCACAAATATGTTGCTTCCACAGTGGAAGGAACTGCAGCATTTGTAGGGTTTCCAAACGTGAAACTGTCCTCTTGCTCCGATGCATGTCTCCTTTTTAACCGTACCTTTCATTTCTTGTTGTTTCAGGGGCCTGGTCTCTTCCCAAAGCCGACCCGCAGAGGACAGTTGGCTGAAGTCACTCTTTGTCCGCAAAGTGGACCCCCGGAAGGACGCCCACTCCAACCTCTTAGCCAAACGAGAGACCAGCAGCCTCTACAAAATACAGTGTGAGTGGCCCTCTATCATCATCACTATTATTCAGTCCAATCCTTCTTCCAAAAGGAAGATATAATTGCTATATTATTGTTATTGTTATTATTGTTATTATTATTTCTAAGCCCCTTCTGCCAAGCAGGAAGATAGAATTGCTATGTTGCTGTTGTTGCCGCTGTTGCTGTTGTTATTGTTTTACAGTCCAAACCCCATCTGCCAAGCAGGAAGATAGAATTACTATACTATTATTATTACTATTATTATTATATTAGCATTATTATGTTCAAGCCCCTTCTGCCAAGTAAGAAGATAGAAGTACTATATTACTATTGCCATTATTATTATTCAGTCTAACCCTCTTCTGCCAAGCAAAAAGATAGAATTACTGTTTTGTTGTTGTTGCTGTTTTGTTGTTGTTTTTGCTGCTGCTGTTATTGTTGTAAATCCAACCTCCATCTGCCAATCAGGAAGATAGAATTACTATATTATTATTATTATTATTATTATTATTATTATTATTATTGTATTAATATTATTACATTCAAGCCCCTTCTGCCAAGCAAGAAGATAGAAGTACTATATTATATTACTAGCTGTCTTCTGCTACCTGTTGCTGTGGCCCAGTCTGTGTATATGTGTTTAGTGTGTGTATATATGTGTGTGTGTATTTGTGTATATATGTGTGTTTGTGCTATATATATATATATATATATATATATGGGTGTATATATGTGTGTGTATATATTTGTGTGTTTATATGTGTAGATGCATATTGTGTATATGTGTGTGCTTGTCTATATGCATATTTGTATATATGTGTGTATGTGGATATGTATATGTGTGTGCATGTGTGTATGTATGTATATGTATGTATGTATTTGTGTGTGTTTGTGCATATATATAGCGTGTGCATATGTATATGAGTGTATGTGGATATGTATATATGGTGTGTCTTTTGGGTTTTTAAATCTGTTCCGCTGGGGTTGTGTGTGTGTGTATGCGTGCGTGTGTGTTTATGGGTGATGGACACTCGTTGGACTGTTAGGTGTATTGTGTCCAAATTTCATGTCAATTCGTCCAGTGGTTTTTGAGTTATGTTAATCCCATAAACGAACATTACATTTTTATTTATATAGATGATGATTATGATTTATTTATCGTGTCAGGCAACCGAACAGTTGTATTACATTTTTGACAGAACAAACAAACAGACATGCAAAAGACGCAGAGTTTGCAAGCTTGGTAGTTAATTAAATGTCCTTTGACCAGTATCTGGCCACTTGGAGTGCTTCTGGTGTTGCCGCAAGAAGGTCCTCCATTGTGCATGTGGCAGGGCTCAGGTTGCATTGCAGCAGGTGGTCTGTGGTTTGCTCTTCTCCATACTCGCATGTTATGGATTCCACTTTGTAGCCCCATTTCTGATGTTGTTGATGATGATGGTGATGATGATTTAGTCTAACCCTCTTCTGCCAAGCAGGAAGATAAAATTACTATATTATTATTATTACTATTACTACTACTACTACTATTGTCATTATGATGTTCAAGCCCCTTTTGCTAAGCAGGAAGATAAAATTACTATATTATTATTTCCAAGCCCCTTCTGTCAAGCAGAAAGATAGAATTACTGTATTATTATCATTACTGTTACTATTATATTGTTATTGTTATTATTATTAACGTTCTGTAGTAATTACTGTATTTACAAATAAATAGCTGTGGATCCGGGTGGGAGGCAGACTGTGTTGGATAATACAGAACGTTGGATGAGAGAAGGTCGGATAAGCGAGACTCTACTGTATTCGATTCAGAAGAGTTAGGAGTGTCCACCTTTTGACACTGGCTTTCTCTCTTTCAGTTCACAGCGTCAAGCCAGAATGCCTCGAAGCTTACAACAACCTGTGGTGAGTCCACCCATCTTTAGGGAAATTCAGTGCGTAAACGCAGTGATTGCCAATGCGGTGCAGTAGGCTTACTTTCAGGGGACTGACAAAAACAGTGAGACAACCCTACAAAAACCATGGGATTGTCATAAATCCACACGATTTGGGAGGAGTCCCAGCTTCCCCAGGGATAGCTTTGGAGAAGGTGCGTCCATAAGGACATCTAGACGGGGTGGAGATCAAATAGCCCAGATCTCAGCCACGTGTGTGGATTGCCTTCAGAAGGTCAGCCATATCAACACAGTCCTCTCATGACCCAAAACTCCAACCCGTTGTTGGAAGCACTCCCCACCTCTCTCTGGGTTTAGGGGAGGAGGCTCGCAACAATTGCTTATGGCAGGTGGGAAAGCATTCCCATTATGCTATCCTCTTGGGTTTGACGCCACTGCACCATTGTATATAAGATAATATTGCCAACCAAGCATTTTTAACTCCAGCCCAATGCTGGCAGCACTCCCCCCCTCCCCCCCTTCTCTCTAGGGTTGATGGAGGCTCGCAACAGTGGCTTATCTTCCTTCTCTTTCTGGCTTGTGTTGCCTTCCTTTCCCAGCCAAGAGGTGCTGCCGAGTATCCACGAGGGGAAGGACTACCCGTGTACGCTGGTGGGGACCTGGAACACGTGGTACGGGGAGCAAGACCAGGCCGGTAGGCTATGTATCCTTGCATCCTTGCAACCACGTGTGTACCCAACACAAGGGAGAATAAGGAAGATGGAGGAAGGGAGGGAGGAACTCCTTCCTCCCTCCCTACCTCTGTCTTCCTTATTTCCTTCCTTCTGCCTTCCCTTCCTCTTCCTTCCTTCCTCCCTTCTTCCTCCCTTTATTCTTCTTTCCTCCTTCCCTTCCCCTCCCTCTCATCCCATTCCTTCCTTCCTTCTTGCTTTTCTTCCTTCTTTTGTTCCCTTTCTTCCTTCTTTCTCCCCCTTCCTTCCTTCCCCTTCCCTTCTTCCCTCCCTTTCTTCTTCTCCTCCCTCCCTCTTTCTTCTTTTTTCCTTCCTCCTAACTTTCTTTTTCTCCTATCTTTTTCCTTTCTCTCTTCCTCCTTTTCTTCCTCTCCTTTCTCCCTCCTTATTCCTTCCTTCCTCCCACCCTTCTTCCTCCCTTTCTTCTCCTCCCTCCCTGCCCTCCCTCTCTCCCCATTCCTTCCTTTCTTCCTCTTTTTTTCCCTCCCGCTTCCTCCCTCCCTTCCTCTTCCCATCTTTCCTCTCCTTCCGCTCTTCCCTCCCTCCCTCTCTCCATCCATCTTCCTTATTCTTTCCTCCCTCCCTCCCCCTCCATTCTTCCTCCTTCTTCTCTCTCTCCCTTCCTCCCTTTTTTCCTCTCTTTCTTCCTCCTCCCTCCCTTCCCCTCCCTCTCTCCCCATTCTTTCCTTTCTTCTCCTTTCTTCCTCTTTCTTTTCTTCCTCCCTTCTTTCTCCTCCCTCTTCCTCCCTCCCTCCCTCCCTCCCTCCCTCTGTATTCTTTCCTTCCTTCCTTCCTTCCTTCCTTCCTTCCTTCCTTCCTTCTTCCTCCCTTGCCATCTTCAGGCCTGAGGGCTGGCAAATTGGGTACCTCAAATAGGGAGAAGGGGACAGGAGGCAGGAAGTAACAGAATCCCCCCATCAGGGTTTGTCCCAGAGGATATCCTTTCCAAACCCCTGCTCTTTCTCTTCCCAGTCCACCTCTGGCGGTACGAAGGAGGCTACCCGGCCCTGACAGAGGTCATGAATAAGCTCCGGCACGACAAGGTGAGACCCTCTCTCCCCCTCCCTCTGCTCCAACACTTTCCAGTGAACGCCCAAATAAGAGTCTCTTTTCAGAGAGAAAAGGTGGCATATAAATACTACTACTACTAATAATAATAATAGCCCAAAACAATCTGTCGAGCCTGGTGTATTTATTTATTTGTGACATTTATATGCCGCCCTTCTCACCCTGAAGGGGACTCAGAGCGGCTTACAAGTTATATGTACATACAATATATTATATTATTAGCATAGTACAATATCAGTATTATATATTACTATATTGTACTATGCCATTATATTGTAGTATTATTAGTAATATAACATGTAATATAAAATATATAATTATGATATCATATTATAATTAGTATTATATTATATATTACCAATATTATATATATATATAAAATATATTACATTACATTACAATATTATATTATATTATATTATATTATATTATTAGCATAGTACAGGAGACAAGATGGAACTATCCCCTGCTCTGCCCCCCCCCCTTCACTCTGGCCCAGAGTGGTAGTTGGTGCTGGGGGGAGGGGTCCCCAACAGATGACATATGCTGATGATGTAGCTGCTGCTGTAGGTTTTTTATTCATTTATATCCCACTTTCAATAATAATTATTATAATAATAACCATAGCAATCTGTAGAGTGAGATGTGGTTGTTGCTGTAGGTTTGTTTTCTTTTATATTCCCCTTTTCCCAATAATGATGATGATGATGATGGTAATAATAATAATAGAAGGCCAAAGCAGTGCAAGGGTGGGCTTTGGAACCCTCTTGCTCCAATCTGCATTGCTCTTGCAGGTCTTCACGGAGTTCCGCAAAGCCCGGAACGGGATGCTCCTCTCCCGCAAGAACCAGCTTCTCCTGGAGTTCAGCTTCTGGAACGAGCCTGTTCCTCGCCAGGGACCCAACATCTACGAACTCCGATCCTACCAGCTGCGGGTAAGCACCGCCCTTTCCTCTTCCTGATTTATTTATTTATTGTATTTATTTACATTTACATGCCACCCTTCTCACCCGAAGGGGAGCAGCTTACAAGATATATATATATATATATATATATATATATATATACACACACACACACACACACACACACACACACACATACATACACATACACACACAATATATTTTATTAGCATAGTACAATATCAGTATTATATATCACGGTATTGTACTACACCAATATATTGTAATATTATTAGTAATATTATATGTAATATAAAATATATAATTATATTATTATTATTATATTGTATTACATCATAATATTATAAGTATTATATGCATATTATATGATACTACATTACATTATTAGCATACCTGTCCAACGGCATTAGGGTTAGGGTTAGGGTTAGGCTTTCTGTATGTATTTCAGATTTCAATATTAATGTCAAAAATACTGAGATGCCTGTGGTGGAGGAAACACATAAAATCTAGGATGAAATTGTCCTCAGTTGAAAACCTTTCACTTTTATTAATATGTGTATAGATATAGCATATATTTCATGATTCTTTATATAGCTAGATATAGCAAATAATAATAATAATTTTTATTTAGGAAAAAATAGAAAAATTAATGTACTAAAAATTAGAAGGAAGGGGGCATTCAGATGTCAATTTTCCTTGTTTCGTGGGGCAAAAAACATGGGGCATGCTCTTATTTGGGATCGATTCTTCTCTCTTTTCTTTCTTTCAGCCCGGAACCATGATTGAATGGGGCAACTATTGGTAAGTCTCCCTTTTCTGCCTTGAGGCCTTTCTTCCTTGGGGGAGAACACACTGGATTTGGTTTCCTTTATGAGGCCAAAGTCCTGATCTCACCTTCTATTCTCCTGCTCAAAGGATTCATTTTGAAGCTCAGAGGCATGATACAAATATTACCAGAATATCGAGAAGCTGTGTCATTGTGTTCTTTTACCATAATAATAGGAACCTGAAAACAGTTTGTATTAGGACTCCAATTCTGAGTTTCTTCAAGCCATTATGAGACAAGTATCTGGGGACAAATCCTCTAAAAGCAAATTTGGGAGCCCCAAAGGCCATCCAGTCCAACCCCTTTCTTTCGGCCAGACTGGAGAGGTACAATCTAAGCCCTCCCAATGGATAGCCATCCAGCCCCTGCTTTATTAGTATGATTACTATTATTATTACTATTCTTACTATTATTATTATAGAATCATACGAGGGATAGCCATCCAGTCATCATCATCATCATCATTATTATTACTATTATTATTAGAACATTCAGTACTACTACTATTATAGAATTAATATATTGTATTATAGACTCACTATCAACGGATGACCATCCAATCTGTATTAAGAAGGAAATAACATATAAAAGAAGGCAAAGGAAAGAAAGGAAGGGAGGAAAGAAGAAGAAAAGGAGGGAAGGTGAATGAAGGAAAGAAAGAAGGAAGGAAAGGAGAGAAAGATTGGAGAAAGGGAAAGAAAAAAGGAAGGAGAAAGAATGAAGGAAGGTGGATGAAGGAAAGGAAGGGAGGAGAAGGAAGGAAATAACAGATAAAGGAAGGGAAGGGAAGAAAGAAGCAAGAATGGAAGGAGAACAAAGGAAAGGAAGGGGGGAAGGAGAAAGAAAGAGGGAAGGAAAGGTCGGAGAAAGGAAGAGAAAAGGAAGGAAGACAAGTGAATGAAATGAAGGAGAAGGAAGGAAGGGAAGAAAGAAAAAATGGAGAAAGGAAGGGGAAAAAGAAAAAGAAGAGAAGGCCTTTTGATGGAAAGCACATGTTCAAGCATAATATTAATAATCATGATGATCATACTGTTCCTCGACGGGGGCGGTGCAGCCAGCCACAATTTTCACCGCCTGCCGTTGGTTTTCCTCTCCAGCCAAACAGGCTTTTCATTGGCGGTTCAGCTCCCAGGTTTCCCCTTGAAATCCTGCCCTTGGGCTTCGGCACCGCCAGAAAGAAAGAACCAGATGACCTCTTGCTCTTGTTGTCTCAGTGGACCTGCCAGCCAGCTCTGGCTGATGCAATCCCTTGGCCAAGTTTGTCATTCAGAATGAGAGGGGTGGACTTGGTTTCCCATGAAAACCAGACCCACAAATACAGAATCCTAGAGTTGGAAGGGACTCCCAGAGGGCATCCAGTCCAACCCCTTTCTGCCAGGAAGGAAGACAAAATTACTATTATGTTATCACCTATTATTATTATCATCATACATTATTATGTATTGTTACTTGGAAACCACCCTGAGTCCCCCTCAGAGAGATAGAGCAGTATATAAATAAAGATTTATTTATTTATTTATTATACATCACCATTATACATTATTCTCTGTTGTTGTTGTTGTTGTTGTTGTGAGATTCCTAGAGTTGGGAGGGACTTGGCCATCCAGTCCAACCCCCTTCTGCCAGGAAGGAAGACAGAATTACTATTATGTTATTACCTATTTGTTGTTGTTGTTGTTGTTATTATTATTATTATTATTATTATATCATTATTATACACTAGCCGTCCCCTGCCATGTGTTGCTGTGGCCCAGTCTGTGTATATGTATTTTGTGTGTGTATACATGTGTATTTATTTGTGTATATGTGTATATATGTGTGTTCGTGTATATATGTGGTTGTGTGCATGCCTTGTAAAGTATTTTTTTATTTTGGGGCTTTTTAAGTTTCTTCTGTGGTGTTTTTCAGTGTTTTTATGAGTGGTGGTCACTTGTTGGCCTAATAGGTGTGTTGTGTCCAAATTTGGTGTCAATTCGTCCAGTGGTTTTTGAGTTATGTTAATCCCACAAACAAACAAACATTACATTTTATTTATTTAGATTATTATTATTATTACTATTATTATTATTATTATTATTATTTGTTGTTGTTGTTGTTGTTGTTGTTGTTGTTATAAGACTTCTGGCATTGGGAGGGACCTCTAAAGGGCATCCAGTCCAACCCCCTTCTGCCAGGAAGGAAAATAGAATTACTATTATATTATTACCCATTATATTATCCACCTTGTCGCCTGTGCAATACTAATAATATAATATATTTTATATACATATAATTATTATATTATAATGTAATACAATACTAATAATACAATATTAGAACTATATATTTTATATTACATGTAATATTACTAATAATATTAAAATATAATGATATAGTACAATATAGTAATATATAATACTGATATTGTGCTATGCTAATAATATATTGTATGTATATATATCTTGTAAGCCGCTCTGAGTCCCCTTTGGGGTGAAAAAGGTGGCATATAAATACTGTAAATAAATAAATGGCATTGGCCTTGTTTGCTGCTGCATCACCCTCTTGACTCATGTTCATCTTACTAAGATCCCTTTTGTATATATGTATACACATACACACCCCAGTGCCTTCTCCCTCCCTTCTGCCTTTCAGGGCCCGGGCCATTGGCTTCCGTCAGGATGACAAAGAAGCGGTGGGCGGCTTCTTCTCCCAGATCGGACAGCTTTACATGGTCCACCATCTCTGGGGTAAGAAGGGGCCTCACGCCCTGGTTGTTGTTGTTGTTAGCCTCCTGGTGCTGAATACATTGTGTGCTTTCAAGAGAGAGAAAGGAGGAAAGAACAATGGAAGGAGAACGAAGGAAAGGAAGTGAGGGAGGGAGGAGGAGGAGGAAAGGGAAGGAGAAAAAGTGGAGGAAGGAGGAAGAAGGAAGAAAGATGAACCCCTTCCTTCCTCTATCCACCCTTCCTTCCTTCCTATCTACCTATCAATCCATCCTACCTATCTTTCCTTCCTTTCTGTCTATCGATTGATCGATCGATGAATCCATCCATCCTACCTCCTCTTCCTTCCTTCCATCTATCCATCCATCCATGCATCCAACCAACCAACCAACCCATCTACCTAACTATCCATCCTATCTATCTGTCCATCCATCCATACTACCTATTCTACTTACCTACTTACCAATCCATCCATCCATCCTCCTTCCTTCCTTCATATCTATCTATCCATCCTACCTACCTTTCCTTCCTTCCTGCCTGCCTATCGATTGATGAATCCATCCTACCTACGTACCTATGCTTCTTTCCTATCTATCCATCCTATCTATCTTACCTATCCTACCTACCTACCCATCCATCCATCCATCCTCCTTTCCATCTCCCTCCCTCCCTCCCTCCATTCCTATCTATCTATCTATCTATCTATCTATCTATCTATCTATCCATCCATCCATCCATCCATCCATCCATCCATCCATCCATCCATTCTTCCTTGGAGGCTTTGAACCAGAGCCTGGATGGCCATCTGTCAGGAGGCCTTTGATAGTGCTTTGCCTGCTTGGGTGAAAGGGGCAGGGCTGGATGGCTTTTGGAGGTCCCTTCCAACTCTAGGATTCAATATAGATGTTTGTTCCAAAGCTTTCCCCCCTGTTGTTCCAGCTTACAAAGACCTCCAGACGAGAGAAGACATCCGCAATGCTGCCTGGCACAAACCCGGCTGGGATGAGCTGGTTTACTACACAGGTGAGGCTCTCTGTGGCCCTTCTTTGGTTCTGGGCTATTCCCCCTCTATATTATGCCCATATTTACCTATACAGTGATTTGGGGTTTGGTTTGAAATGGTAACCACCTTGCTATATTGGGGGCCTGTTCATTCCATTATTATTATTATTATTATTATTATTATTATTATTATTCCAAGATAAGAGATTAAAACAAAGCTGATCCGTGGACATATGTACTTTTTCAACTCTCATGACATTCAGAAAACGGAACATGGCAGATTGAGCACTGTGTTAGGACGAGAAAAAGCCAGTCTTTGATTTTGTTGTTTATGAATGCTCCCCTTAGAAAATACATAATGATATGAGTGAACTACAATGCCCAGGATCTTGGGTCAATCCTCCCCAAACCATGCCAGTGTTTACAGTTGGCCATGTTGGGTCTGTGTGCCAAGTTTGGTCCAGATCCGATGTCGGCTGTGTTTGCTTCTTCCTGGATGCATGCAGGTGAACTACAACTCCCAAAATGAAGGTCAATTCCCACAAACTTCTGCATTATGTTCAGTTGGTCATGGGGCTTCCTTGTGCCAAGTTTGGTCTTGGTCCATTGTCACTGGGGGATCACAATTTCTCTGGATGCAGGTGAACTACAACTCCCAGATTCCTAGAGCAATCACCCCCAAACTCAGCCTGTATTCATAGTTGAGCATATTGGATCTCTGTGCCAAGTTAGGTCAAGATCCATCATGATGGGGTTCAGAGTGCAGGGTGAACTACAACTCCCATGTGGGTAGGTCGGTCCCCCCACAAACACCTCCAGTATTATTTATTTACTTATTTATGACATTTCTATGCCGCCCTTCTCACCCTAAAGGGGACTCAGAGTGGCTTACAAGATATATATACATACAATATATTATATTATTAGCATAGTACAATATCAGTATTATATATTACTATATTGTACTATACCATTATAGTGTAATATTATTAGTAATATTACATTAATATAAAATATATAAATATAATATATTATTATTAGTATTATATTGAATTACATTATAATATAATATTATAAATATTACATTATAGTAATAAATATTATATCTATATACAATATATTACATTACATTACATTGCATTACTATATTATATTATATTATGTTATATTATATTATTAGCATAGCACAGGAGAGAACACTGTTGGTCACCAGGGTTCTGTGTTCGAAGCTTGGTCCAGGCTCATCAGATGCAGGGTGAACTATAACTCCCACGCGGGTGGGCCAGGTATCCAAACCCCTCCAGTATGTTCTGTTGGTCATGGGGGTTTTGTGTCCCAAGTTTGGTCCAGGCTCATCATTTGTGGGGGTCACAGTGGTCTGTGGAAGTGGGTGAAAGTTCTGCAAATCCCATCAACTGGTGGGTTTTGAGGGAAATTGCCTGGGCATTTTGCAGTTGTAGGTACTGGGACGTATAGTTTACCTGCAAACAAGGAGCACTCCGAACTCCACCAAAAATGGAATTGGACCAGTCATTCGTGGGGGCCACAGTGGTCTGTGGAAACAGGTGAAGGTACTGCAAATCCCATCATGTGGTGGGTTTTGAGGGGAATTTCTTGGGCGTTTTGGAGTGGTAGGTACTGGGATGTATAGTTCACCTGCAATCAATTAGCACTTTGAGCTCCACCAAAGATGGAGTTGGACCACACTTGGCACACAGAGTCTCCATGGCCAGTAAAAAAATACTAGAGGTCTTTGGGAGAAATTCACCTTGATTTGGGGGAGTTGTAGTTCACCTACATCCAGAGAGCACTTGTGAACCCAAACGCCAATGGATCCGGACTAAACTTGGCACACAGACCCGATATGCCAAAATTTGATTACTGGGAGGGTTTGGGAAGAACCGAGCTTCCTTTCTGGGAGTTGTAGTTCACCCACAACCAGAGAAACAGTGACCTCCACCAATGATGGACCTGGACCCAACTTGGCACACAGAACCCCCATGAGTAACTCCACCTACTGGAGGGGTTTGAGGGGACTGACTCACCATAGGGGGAGTTGTAGTTTACCCTGGAGCCAGAGAGCACACCAAACCCCACCGATGATGCATCGAGAGCAGACTTGCCCAACATAACAAACTTTAAGTACTGATGGGAGTTTCAGGGAGTTAACCTGGCTTGATGGGAGTTGTAGTTCACCCACAACTTATGCATTTTGGACAATTAGAAAGACTTTTTTCAAATAACTCGGGCAACCGCGGGGACCAAAGATAGTAACAATAATAACTCCTTAAGAAAAAGCTTATTTCTGGAGAATAAAAATAATAAGAAGAATAGGTTATATTATTTTATTGACACAAAAACACAGTATGTCACAGCAAACAAGACATATATGCTGGATTTTGTATCACAAAATTGCAAGTCGAACACTTCCCAAGCATTTAGGACTGTGTTTATTAAGACTGTGTTTATTAGGTCTGTGATTATTAGGCTATATTATTATTATTATTCCAAAATAAGCTTCTCCTTTCGTTTGGGATATTATTAACTGTAATATTAATTCAGAAATAACTTTTTCTCTTAGGATGTATTATTATTATAAATAATATTTAATATTTAGTATTAGTTTTTAATGGGAGTTGTAGTTCATCCACAACCTAGTAAACTCTACAATAAAAACCGAACCCCTTCTAACTAAGAGAGGCTGAATTAGCTACAATGGGGTAATATAGTCCCTTTGTGGGTGCAGACTGTGCAAGCTTTGCTTCAATAAGTGGGTTTTCTTTCCTTTCTCCATTCTTCCTTCCTTGGCAGTGCCCTTGATTCAGGAGATGGAGTCCCGCATCATGATTCCCTTGAAGGTGTCTCCTCTGCAGTAAAAGCTGCTGAACCAAAGTGACAACAACGCCGATGACGCCAATGAAGAAAGCCTCTTTTCTCTCTTTCGTTCTTTTGGGTAACTTTCCCTCCTTCTCTTCTTTGCGGGACTTTCTTTCAAGCACTGTCCCTTTAAGAGAGTCCTCGCCCCTCCGTTCGGCCCAAAGCGAAGGAAGGAAACGCACAAGGCTTTGGCGGCCCTCCTCCCGCCATCTTTCCCGTCTTCCTGGAAACACTCCCGTCGAGTATCTTTTCATTTCCCCCTTTTTCCGCCATTCATTCACTCCCGGAGGAAAATGTATTGTTTTCCTCCTCCTCCTCCCAACGTGTGCCAACGACAGAACTTATATCGCTTTCCCCTTTTTTCCCGCCACGCTGCCTTTCTTTTGCTTTGTTTTGTGAGACCCAAAATGGCCGCACGTCCGCTTGAAACGCACTTAAGAGTCAAATCCCCGCTTTCTCAATGCGGGGATTTGACTGCAAGAAGGAGAGGCCTTCTTTTCCGAACAATTGAAAGTCCTGCTTCACTTTGGAGAGATCGGGCCTTTATAAAGCCCAGATGCACCCGCACGATGGAATTACACCGCTTCGATACCGATTGAGTGCAATCCTGGGATTCCTCATGCTCGCAACTTCTCAGTAGCAGCATTGTGGCAATGCAAGAGAGCGATCTCCTTGCAGCTTTCCTACAGCGTTATTGCAGAGTGCAGGAGAGCAGTGTGTTTTCAACAATGCAGGAGAGCGATATGTTTGCAGCTGTATTGCAGCAATGCAAGAAAGTAAGGTTAGCAACTTCTTTGCAACTGCATTGCAGCAATGCAAGAGATCAATCGGTTTGCAGCAATGCAAGAGGGCGATAAGTTTGCAACTTCTTTGCAGCTGTCTTGCAACAATCCAAGAGAGCACTAGGTTTGCAGCAATGCAAGAGAGCAATGTTTGCAACAATGTGGGAGAGTGATATGTTTGCAGCTGTTTTGCAGCAATGCAAGAAAGTAATGTTTGCAACTTCTTTGCCACTGTATTGCAACTGTATTGCAGCAATGCAAGAGATCATTAGGTTTGCAGCAATGCAAGAGGGCAATAAGTTTGCAACTTCTTTGCAACTGTCTTGCAGCAATGCAAAAAAGCATTAGGTTTGCAGCAATGCAAGAGAGCGATAATTTTGGAACTTCTTTGCAACTGTATTGCAGCAATGCAGGAGAACGATAGGTTTGCAACTTCTTTGCAGCTGTATTGGAGCAATACAAGAGAGTAATAGGTTTGCAACAATGCAAGAGAACAACATGTTTGCAACTTCCTTGCAACTGTATTGCAGCAATTCAAGAGAGCAATAGGTTTGAAACTTCTTTGCAACTATTGCAGAAATGCAAGAGAGTGATAGATTTGCAACTTCCTTGCAACTGTATTGCAGCAATGCAAGAGTGATAGGTTTGCAACTTCTTTGCAACTCTATTACAGCAATGCAAGAGATAGATAAGTTTGCAGCAACTGTATTGCAGCAATGCAAGAGAGAGATAGGTTTGCAACTTCCTTGCAACTGTATTGCAGCAATGCAGGAGAGCAATAGGTTTGCAACTTCCCTGCGGTAGTATTTCACCAGTGCAGAAGAGCAATCTCCTTGCAACTTTCCTGCAACGGTACTGCAGCAATGGAATCATGTGATCTCATAACTTCCCTGCAGCGGCATTGCAGCAGTGCAAGAGAACAGTCTGCCAACTACAAATCCCAGGATTACGGTGGCACCAAAGGTACTTGCAAGGTGGATCCAGCTCTGTAGACTAGAAAGGAGCGAAAGGAGAGTTGGGATCCTAGAAACACAGCCACCCCTCCCTCCCTTCACCCTTGAACAGCCTTCCTTCCAAGTGGCAAGGACTTCCCCAGTCCGTCCTACGTTGTCCATCAGACAACGGTCCTTAACTAGACGACAGGAAGCGCTCGAAATCACACTCCGGACTCGCACTTAGGATAGAGAATCTGTGTGTAGCGTTGGGCGCCCGGAACGTCCTCGCCAATTGGTGCGGTTCCCATATTCCCTGTTGAAAATATGGGATCCGCTTGATGCATTTCAGCAAGTTGCGTGGGGTTCCCCCGCTCTCCTTTGGCCAAAAATGTTGATTAAAAAAAGAAGAATCCCATTGATTTCTGCCTGTTTTTGGCCTGGTGCGCATTCTTGCTTTGGGGATTTGGCAGAATCTGTCTCTAGTCATTTGTCTTTCCAGCCATCCATGTGTATATCTTTATCTATGCATCCATATATTTACCGATCAATCGATCTATCACTCTTTCTCCATCCATCCATGTGTAGGTCTCTCTCTATGCACCTATCTATCTTATCTAGCTATCACTCTATCAATGTATATGTCTCTATCTATGCATCTATCCATCCATCCTTGTGTATATTTCTATCTCTCTCTTTCCATCCATGTGTATTTCTCTCTCCAGGCATCTCTCTCTGTGTCTGTCTATATCCACCCATCCATCCATGTGTATATTTCTCTCTGTCTGTATTTCTATCTATCTTATCTGTCACTCTTGCCACCCATGTGTCTGTCTTTCTATTTATCTATCTATTTCTATCCATCCATGTGTATATATCTATCTATATCCATCCATCCATGTCTCTATCTACATATCTATCTATCTATTATCTATCTACATCCAACAATATCTAGCTATCACTCTTTCTCTCTCCATCCATATCTATGTATCTGTCTATTTATATCCATCAATGTGTGTGTGTATATCTCTCTCTCTGCATCCATGTGTCTGTCTATATCCATGCATGTATCCATATGTATGCTCAAACTTCCGTACAGTGACCCTTATTTCTCATGCCAGTAAGGTAATGCTCAAGATCCTGACAGGAAGACCCCAGCAAGACATGGAGAGAGAGTTGCCAGATGTACAAGCTGGGTTTAGAAAAGGCAGAGGAACGAGAGACCAGATTGCCAATATCCAGATGCTGGAGAATGGAGGAAGGCAGGGAGTTTCAGAAAAAAAAACATCTATTTCTGCTTCATTTACTATTCCAAAGCCTTTGACTGTGTGGATCATAATAAATTGTGGCAAGTTCTTGGTTGGATGGGCATACCAAGCCACCTTGTCTCTCTCCTGAGGAATCTGTATAAGGACCAAGTAGCAACAGTCAGAACTGACCACGGAACAATAGACTGGTTCAAGATTGGGAAAGGCATACGGCAGGTTTGTATCCTCCCCCCCCAACCTATTCAACTTGTATGCAGAGCGCATCATGCGATGTGTGGGGCTTGAGGAATGTAAGGCTGGGGTGGAAATTGCTGGAAGAAACATTAACAACCTTAGATATGCAGATGATACCACTTTGATGGCCGAAAGCGAGGAAGAGCTGAGGAGCCTTCTAATCAAGGTGAAAGAAGAAAGTGCAAAAGCTGGGTTGCAGCTAAACATCAAAAAATCCTGAAAGTGCCCTGGACGGCAAGAAGATCCAACCAGTCCATCCTCCAGAAAATAAAGCCTGACTGCTCATTGGAGGGAAGAATAGTAGAGGCCAAGATGAAGTACTTTGGCCACATCATGAGAGGAAAGGAAAGCTTAGAGAAGACGATGCTGGGGGAAATGGAAGGAAAACGGAAGAGGGGAAAACCAAGGGCAAGATGGATGGATGGTATCCTTGAAGTGACTGGATTGACCTTGAAGGAGCTGTGGGTCGAGAGGGAGCTCTGGCATGGGCTGGTCCATGAGGTCACGAAGAGTCGGAAACAACTGAATGAATGAACAACAACAATCCATGTGTGCATCTATCTCCATCCATCCATTCATGTGTATCTGTCTGTGACTCTCTCTCCATCCATGTGTATGTCTCTATGCATCTATCTATATCCACCCATCTATGTGTCTGTCTCGCTCTATGCATCTCTCTCTTTCCATCCTTTCATGTGTATATCTAAAAGTCAAATGTATGTGTGTATGTATGTTTGTCCATTTGTACCACAAAGGCTGTCACTAGGTGAAGTGGCCCTCTGTGACATCACTGGGGAAGAAAAGGGACTGGTGTATGAAGAAAAGGGAGAAAGGATGAAGGGAGGGAAGGAAGGAAAGTGGAGAAGCTATAGAGGAAAGAAGAGAAAGGAAGGGAAGAAAGGGATGATGGAAGGGAGAGAAGAAAGAATGAAAGAGGAAAGGGAAAGGTGTGATAGAAGATAAAAGGAAGAGATGAGGAAAGAAAAGAAAAAGCTATAGATGAAAGATTGAAACGAGAAAGAAGTGAGGAAAAAGATGGGAAGAGAAAGGAAAGGTAAAGCTATGGAGGATAGAAGGGAAGGAGGGAGGGAAGAAAAAAGAATGGAAGAGGGGAAAGGGAAAGATATGAAGAAAAAGGAAGAGAAGAAAGGGATGAGGGAAGAAAAAAGCTGTAAATGATAGAAGGAAACTAGAAAGGAGGAAAGAATGGAAGAGAAAGGAAAGGAAAAGCTATGGAGAAGAAAAGGGAAGAAAGGTGTGGAAGGGGGGGAGAAAAATAATGGAAAGGAAAAGGGAAAGGTCAAAGAATAAAAAAGGAAAGAAAATAAATGGATTGAGGGAAGAAAAAAGCTATTGATTAAAGAAGAAACGAGAGAAGGGAGGAAAGAACGAAGAGAAAGGAAAGGAAAAGCTATGGAAGAAGGGAAGAAAGGGATGACAGAAGGGAGGGAAGAAAAAAGAATGGAAGAGAGGAAAGGGAAAGGTGAAAAGAAGAAAGAAAGAAGAAAGGGATTGAGGGAAGAAAATAAAAAACTATAGATGTAGGAAACAAGAAAGGGAGGGAAGAAAGATGGGAAGAGAACGGAAAGGAAAAGCTATGGAGGAGAGAAGGAAAGAAAGAAGAAGGGAAGGGAGGGAAGCAAGAAAAGATAAAAAGAAAACAAATGAAAGAAAGCTGAGTCGGCTTTCCGGGGAGTGGAATTTTCCGATGCACTCTCTCTCCTGCATCCACGTTTCTTATCAGATTGGTGACGGAGGAACAGGCCAGGCCCAAAGGACAAGGCCAAGATCCCCGTGCAATCATGGTACAAATTGCAGCAGGGAACTTTTATGTCACACTACGATCTTTGTTCCTGGGTTTGCAATCTCATTTCCTAATCGGTTCTATCCGAAAGCCATGGGAAAAGTTGATTAAACTGCCAAAATGTTGTCTTGGTGGGAGGGACGTCACCCTGCTGCACTTTTGGCTATAGTTTTTCAATGAATCTCTCATTTGGACTCCTCTCTTGGACTAGATTACCTTTGGGGGTCCCTTCCAACTCATTCTAGGATTCTATAAGCTTACTTACTTAGGTAATCCCTTGTAACCCAAGGATGACGGTCTTCCGTGCGTAGTGTCTTGGCTGTGGAGTCCTATTCTTAATCCGTATGTTGAGAACATAGGTTTCCAAGTGGAAGGTGGTCTTGGTCAGGGTTGGCTTGATGCACCTTCCTCTTGGCACATTTCTCCCTTTCGCCCTCCATTCATTCTTTGAATTCCGCAGCACTGCTGGTCACAGCTGACTTCCAGTTAGAGCGCTCAAGGGTCAGGACTTCCCAGTTCTCGGTGTCTATGCCACAGTTTTTAAGGTTGGCTTTAAGCCCATCTTTCAATCTCTTTTCCTGTCCACCAACATTACGTTTTCCATTCTGAGTTGGGAGTAGAGCAACTGCTTTGGGAGACGGTGGTCGGGCATTCGGACAACATAGGCCGGTCCAGCGGAGTTGATGGCGGAGGACCATCGCTTCAATGCTGGTGGACTTTGCTTCTTCCAGCGCGCTGATATTTGTCTGCCTGTCTTCCCAAAAGATTTGCAGAATTTTCCGGAGGCAGCTCTGATGGAATCATTCCAGGAGTTGCATGTGGCATCTGTAGACAGTCCACATCTCGCAGGCATATAGCAGGGTTGGGAGGACAATAGCTTTATAGACAAGCCCCTTGGTCTTCCTACGGATGTCCTGGTCCTCAAACACTCTGCTTCATTCGGAAGAATGCTGCACTCGCAGAGCTCAGGCAGTGTTGTATTTCAGTGTCAATGTTGACTTTGGTGGAGAGGTGGCTGCCAAGGTCGTGGAAATGGTCACCTCACTACCTCTGAGGATACTTGCCATAGATGCAAGCGAAATGTCAGGAGAAAATGCCTCTAGAACATGGCCATATAGCCCGGAAAAACCTACAACAACCCAATGGTCAACATTCTCTAATGTTACACCATTAAACTGTATTTCGGGCATTGCAGATGGGTTGGTTGGTGCCTGTTGGAAGAGCAGTTTGGTTTTCTCGATGTTCAATGAGAGGCCGAGCTTCTCGTACACTTCTGCAAAGGTGTTTAGACTGGCTTGTAGGTCTTCTTCTGAATGCGCACAAACTATGTTATCGGCATATTGGAGTTCTATAACGTTGTGACCTTGGTTTTGGCTGAGATTAAACAGCTTGCCATCAGTGCACTCGGTGGGAAGCTTCGCATCAACAAGATGAAGTATCATAGCAATGAAGATTAAAAATAAGGTTGGGGCAATAACACATCCCAGTTTGACACCTGATTCCACCTTAAATGGGTCACTTTGGGAGCCATTGCTGTCCAAGACTGTTGCTATCATGGAGGAGCTAAAGAAGGAGCCTGCGCCACACTCCAGGGCAGAGAGTTCCACTGCTGAACGGCTCTCACAGTCAGGAATTTCTTCTTAATGTTCAGATGGAATCTCCTTTCTTGTAGTTTGAAGCCATTGCTCCATTGCGTCCTAATCTCCAGGGCAGCAGAAAACAAGTTCGCTCCCTCCTCCCTATAACTTTCTCTTGCATATTTATACATGGCTATCATGTCTCCTCTCAGCCTTCTCTTCTTCAGGCTAAACATGCCCAGCTCCTTAAGCCACTCCTCATAGGGCTTGTTCTCCAGACCCTTGATCATTTTAGTCGCCCTCCTCTGGACACATTCCAGCTTGTCAATATCTCTCTTCAATTGTGGTGCCCAGAATTGGACACAATATTCCAGGTGTGGTCTAACCAAGGCAGAATAGCATGGGGAGCATGAGTTCCCTGGATCTAGACACTAGACTCCTATTGATGCAGGCCAAAATCCCATTGGCTTTTTTTTTTTTGCCTGGCAGAGTAAAGGGGGCTGAACTGGATGGCTCTCTTTGGGGTCTCCTCCAACTATAGGAGTAAAAGATAGATAAGAGATTAGATGAGCTGCTTAACTTGTTGACCGAAAGGTTGCAGGTTCAAATCTGGGGAGCGGTGTGAGCTCCCGCTATTAACCCCAGCTTCTGCCAACCTAGCGGTTCGAAAACATGCAAATGTGAGTAGATCAATAGGTACAGCTCCGGCGGGAATGTAATGGCGCTCCATGCAGTATTGCCGGCCAATGACCTTGGAGGTGTCTATGGACAATGCCGGCTCTTCGGCTTAGAAATGGAGATGAGTACCACTCCCCAGAGTTGGACTCGACTGGACTTAATATCAGGGGAAAAACTTTACCTTTACTTAAGGTAAAGTTTTAATAATAATAATAATAATAATAATAATAATAATAATAAATGGATATTAATATAATTGTAATAGTTATAATAGTATAATGTATTGAAGGCTTTCATGGCTGGAAACACTGGGTTGTTGTAGGTTTTACGGGCTATATGGCCAATACTTCTTTTATTGATTAGCCTTTAGGCCATATCACAATATCAAACAAAACAACATGGCTTGATAAGACTTGTTCAGAGTCCATGTAGTAAGTTAAAATAAGACACTTATAACAATATAGTAAATAAATATGATAAGGTATGCTAAAACTGAGTATATACATAATATTTCCTTATCACCCCTACAATTTACCCCGATCAGCCGTACAACAACCCAATAGTATAATAATAATAACCTTTCTTTCTGGGGGTTGGACTGGATGGCCTTTGGGGAGTCTAATAATAATAATATCATAAGACCTGAGTTCAAAATCTCTGCTTCAGAGTGGCTGGATATCTATAGAGAACCTCTGAGTTTTTTCCCCAACCCTATGATTCTCTGATACAGTTAAGACAGAGGTTGGGCTGGATGGCCTTTGGGGGTGCCCTACCCAACTCTATGAGCCAAAGTTCAAAGTGACCCCGCCCCCTTCTGGCCTCGCCCCCCGTTCCCTGAGCCGGCTCCTAGGCGGCCAATCAACGAGGAGGGAGGCGTGACTTGGTCCCCGCCCCGCCCCCTTTTCCCGCCCTTTTCCTCCCTCTCTCCCTGTTCCTGGGAGATGAGGCTCGGTTGCAGAGCTCTGGCTGGCTTTTCCAGGTGATCCAACCGGACCAAGGGACCGATCCTGGCGCTGCCTGCTTTGGCACGGAGGGGCCTCCCTTCCCTCCTCCTCTTCCGAAAGGCCCCAACGCTGTGAGTCCTTTAATAGGGGTGGACTACAACTCCCAGCATCCTCCGGGGTTATGGAGATGAGTTGGGGAGGGGAAAGAAAGTTTTGTTCCCAGGCTACAACAAGAAATGTTTGTGCAGGGAAAGAAAGAAAGGATGTATGTTAGGAGGCCTGATTAAGAGTATACTTGCTAAAGTTTGTTTTGATTGGCCGGTTTTACAACTTGTATGTTTTTAATCTCCCAATTTTAATTGTTTTGTTACTAATTATTAAATACCAATTAATATTAATAATAATTAATAATATTAATTAATTCAAATAATTATTTAATTTGATTACATTGATTCCTATGTGTTGCTGTGCTGTTGTAATTTTAGAGTTTTTAAATACTGGTAGCCAGATTTTGTTCATTTTCATGGTTTCCTCCTTTCCAGAGAGGAAACAATCAAGGACATCTAATCACCTCTCAACAAAAGATTGCCCCAGACACTGGCAGGCCATCAAATGCTAATCAAGGTGGTCAGTTGAAACATTCACACCTAGCTCCAACAGACAAGAGTTCTTTGTCCCACCCTGGTCATTCCACAGATATATAAACCCTTTTTCCTAGTTCCAACAGACCTCACTACCTCTGAGGATGCTTGCCATAGATGCAGGCGAAATGTCAGGAGATAATGCCTCTAGAACAGGCATGGGGAACCTTCGGCCCTCCAGGTGTGGTGGACTTCAACTCCCACAATTCCTTGTGCTGTCTTTAGCCTACAAAGCCTCAAGGAATTGTGGGAGTTGAAGTCCACCACACCTGGAGGGCCGAAGGTTCCTGACCCCTGCTCTAGAACATGACCATATAGCCCGAAAAAAACTACAACAACCCATTATTATTATTATTAATATAATCTATATGCAATAATAGGTGGAATGAAAGAAAGGAGAGAAAGAATACATGGACAATGATAGAAAGCAATAAAGGAAAGAAAAAAGATATATTGGATAGATCGGTGGATAGAAAGAAAGGAAGGATGAATGATAGATAGATAGATAGATAGGAAGAAACATGAGCTGTGAGTTTTCCAGGCTGAATGCCCATGTTCCAGAAGCATTCTCTCCTGACAGTTCACCCAGATTTATTTTATTTATCGTATCAGAAGCGAACGGAGAGTACAGTTATAATGTATTTAAAAACAAAGTTTTTAAAACCTTGGCATTATACTAAATGTCCTTTGACCAGTCGCTGGCCACTTGGAGTGCCTCTGGTGTTGCTATAAGAAGGTCCTCCACTGTGCATGTGGCAGGGCTCAAGCTGCATTGGAATAGGTTTGTTCTTCTCTGCACTCGCATGTCGTGGACTCCACGTTGTGGCCCCATTTCTTAAGGTTGGATCTGCATCTCCTGATGCCAGGAGGCAGTCTGTTCAGCGCTTTCCAAGTCGCATACTCTTCTGTGTGCCCAGAAGGGAGTCTGCTATCCAGTATCAGCCATGGCTTCAGGTTCCGGGTTTTTGCCTGCCACTTTTGGACTCTTGCTTGCTGAGGTGTTCCTGCAAGTATCTCTCTTGATCTTAGGAAGCTGCTTCTTGATTTAAGACATGGCTGATATCCGAACCGAGGATGGGCCGGAATTGTCACTGCCTTGGTCCTGTCATTGTTGGCTGCTACTAAGCAGTATAATTTCTCCATTGGTGTAGGGCGTAGACATCCTGTGATAATGTGGCACGTTTCATTAAGAGCAACATCCACTGTTTTAATGTGGTGAGATGTATTCCACACTGGACATGCATACTCAGCAGCAGAGTAGCAAAGCACAAAGGCAGATGTTTTCACTGTGTCCAGTTGTGATCCCCAGGTTGTGCCAGTCAGCTTTTGTACAATATTATTTCTTGCGCCCACTTTTTGCTTGATAATCAAGCAGTGCTTCTTATAAGTCACTAACTGTCCCCTGCCATGCATTGCTGTGGTCATGGGGGTTCTGTGTGGGAGGTTTGGCCCAATTCTATCGTTGGTGGGGTTCAGAATGCTCTGTGATTGTAGGTGAATTACAAATCTCAAATGTCAAGATTCTATTTTCCCCAGACTCCACCAGTGTTCACATTTGGGCATATTGAGTATTCGTGTAGGGTTTGGTCCAGATCCTTCATTGTTTGAGTCCACAGTGCTCTCTGGATACAGGTGAACTACAACTCCCAAACTGAAGATCAATGCCCACTAAACTCTTCTAGTATTTTCTGTTGGTCATGGGAGAACTGTGTGCCAAGTTTGGTTCAATTCCATCGCTGGTGGGGTTCTGAATGCTCTTTGATTGTAGGTGAACTATAAATCCCAGCAACTACAACTCCTGCCTGGGGGCATCCTTTGTAGAAAGGTGTTAGCTGGCCCTGATTGTTTCCTGTCTGGAGTTCCCCTGTGTTTTGAGTGCTGCTCTACTGTATGCCATGCAGCTGTGAACAAATCTACAGAGGGACCACCAAATACAGTAGCATTGCCCAGACACGAATCAAAGAACATGAAATGCAGACTCTGCAGACTCTGCAGACTCATTCAACCAGAGAAGTAAGACATAGCAGAGCACCGGATGGACCAACCTGGACACAGCAGGTTATTTGAGAACACAGAAATGCTGGACCACTCTCACAACCACCACGTCAGACTACACAAGGAAGCCATTGAAAATCCACTAGCATGTGGACAATCTCAACAGAAAGGAGGAAACCATGGAAATGGACACAATTTGGCCCCCAGTATTTTTTTAAAAAAACTCTAAAATTAAAGAAAGAACAACACTCAAAAACAGGGGAATTCCAGATAGGAAACAATCAGGGCCAGCTAACACCTCCCAACAAAGGATTCCCTCAGGCAGCAGCCAGCCAGGCTTCAAAGCTGCAAGGCTATTCAATACTAATCAAGATAGGAAAGAATCAGGGCTAGCTAACACCTCCCAACAAAGGATTCCCTCGAGCAGCAATCAGCCAGGCATCGAAGCTGCAAGGCTATTAAATACTAATCAAGGTGGCCAATTCCAACAGACCCCCTCAACCTATGAGGATGCCTACCATAGATGTGGGTGAAATGTCAGGAGAGAATGCTTCTTGAACACAGCCAGACAGCCCGGAAAACTCATAGCAACCCAGTGATTCTGGCCAAAAAAGCAATGATAGGTGGATTGAAAGAAAAAGAAAGAAAGTATATAAGGATGTATGGATAGATAGAATGCTCGGAAAGGAAGGGAGGAATATCTTAAGGACAGATCAGTGGACGGATGAATAGATGGAGTACGTAAGGACCAATCACCAGAAAGAAAAGAAATAGAATACATTTGTAAGGATAGGTAGATCGATAGATAGAGAATTAAATATGTTTATATTCTGGTCTTCTCACCCCGAAGGGAACTCAGGACGGAGCACAACATACAATCGGCAAACATTCAATGCCAGGACATAAATACACATACATAAACTTTAAAATCATTGATCTCGACATTAAAATCCACTGTTTATATATCTGCACAATGATGGATGGAAAGAAAGAAAGAATATATGTGCAATGATAGGTGGAGAGATAGAATGATAGAATAAATAGAAAGAGGGGTGGATAAATCGATTGATCGATAGAAGGTGAGTGAGTGAGTGAGTGGATGGATGGATAGATAGATAGATAGATAGATAGATAGAAAGCATATATGCACAATAATAGGTGGATAGATAAATAGAAATAATGATAGGTGGATAAATGGATGGATGGATAGAATGGTAGGTAGGTAGAAACAAAACATGTGCAATGATAGGAGGACAGATTGATAGATTGAATGGATAGATAGATAGATAGATAGATAGATAGATAGATAGATAGATAGATAGATAGATAGAATATATGTGCAGTGATAAATGGATAGATAAACAGAATGATAGGTAGATAGATGGGTGGATAAAAAGATGGATGGATAGATATAAGTGGATAAATTGATGGATGGATAGAACATATATGTGCACTGATAGGAGGACAGATAGAGATAGATAGAATGATAGGTGGATAGATAGAAAGGAAGAATTATAGGTTGATAGATGGATGGATGGACTTGCGGACAGATAGAAAGAAAACGTGCAATGGTAGGTGGATAGATAGAATGATAGGTGGATTGATGGATAGATAGATAGATAGATAGATAGATAGATGAATAGATTTATGGATGTAAGGATAAATGAATAGATAAATGGATGGATGAATAGATAGAAGGATGGATGGATAGATAGATACTAGATAGATGGATAGATAGAATGATATAGGTAGATGGACTAGATAAGGATGGACTAGGTAAGGATGATGCAATTCTGGGAAGGGAAACCACCATCGGAAGGCCCTGCCAATTAATTCCAGAGGTTTCCTCTCCTTCCTTCCCAAACCTGTTTTTCCTTTTCTCCGGTTGATGGAAGGATGAGTCAGAAGGGAAGCCACCTCCCAAAACTTCCAAAGCCAGGGATCCAAAAAAAGGCTGGGATCCACTAGGAATCTCTTTGGCCCAGCCATCCCTCTTCTCTCCGAACATTTCTCTCCCGCTTCTTCTCAGGTCAGAGCCATGTCTTTTTCAGTTTCCAAAGTAGAAAATAAATGTCTTTTCTTTTGAAAGAGGAGAAAGGAGCAGGAAAGCTGGGCAATTTCAGGGTTTCGCAAGGTGCATAGGACTGCTTTGGGACTACAAGACCCATCTCGTCTGCTGCTGGGAGTCCTAGTCCAAAGATATTGAACTTTTCCAAAATATTAGCCAGTGCTGGTCCATATTGTTCTGCCAAAGTTGTTATTATTATGTTTATCCTAAAAGAGACTGAAAGCAGCATTGAAAACATCTGTATGATGATTCCAATTATATTATTATATTACAGTATTATTATATCTATATCACATTTTCCTCTCATCAAGAAGACTCAAAGCGGCACTGAAAACACCTGTGGATGATAATATTGGAAAATCCCTTCACTGTGGGAGCAAAGGGATATTTCATTATTATTATCATTATTACTATTATTATATTAAATCTTATATTACTTCCCTCATATTATTATATATTATTAAATTTATATTATTTCCCTCACATTATATTATTATTATATTAAATATTATATTATTTCACTCAAATTATTATATATTATATTAAATATTATATTATTTCAATCATATTATTATATATAATTAAATATATATTTCCCTCACATTATATTATTATTATTATACTGTATTAACTATTACATTATTTCCTTCACATTTTATTATTATATTAAATATTATATTAAAATTATATCATTTCACTCACATTATTATATATTATATTAAATATTATATTTCACTCTCATTATTATATATTATATTAAATATTATATTATTTCCCTCACATTATTATTAATATTAATATTAGCGGCGCAGGGCTGTCGTTTTTTGGTCACAAAGGAACCAAAGCAACCCAAGCTTTGAAGAGAGAGAAGGGGGAAAAGTGCACATTCAGCACCAGCGGGTTACATAAAGCTCCCAGGGAGAGGACACAGGCGAGCGCATGATGCAATGCCGGCGCCGATTGCTTTTGCGCCTCCAGAGTGCAAGAGACCTGGCAAAAGCAACAGCAGCATGGGGTCAACATCCCCACGGTTCAAAGAGGGCAAAGAGCAGGGAAGGGAAGGGAAGAGCTGGCCTTCAGGGCAGAGAAAGGACACAGGAATCCTAGAGCCGGAAGGGGCTTCCAAGGGCCATCCAGTCCAACCCTCTTGTCTGTCTGTTTATATTTCAATATCTATCTATCTAAGAACCCTAGAGCTGGAAAGGGCTTCCAAGGGTCATCCAATCCAACCCTCTTGTCTGTATGTATATATTTCAATATTTATCATCTCTCTCTTAGAACCCTAGAACTGGAAGGGGCTCCCAAGGGCCATCCAATCCAACCTTCTCTCTCTACCTACCTACCTACTTACCTATCTACCATAGCAAGGGCAATATCTATCATCCATCTAGCCAATTATCATGGAATCTATCTATCCATCCATCCATCCATCCATCTATCTTAGAACTTGAGCATTCAAAAGGACTCTCAAGGGCCATCCAGTCCAACCTTCTCTCTCTCTATCTACCTACCTACCTACTTACCTATCTACCATAGCAAGGGCAATATCTATTATCCATCTAGCCAATTATCATGGAATCTATCTATCCATCCATCCATCCATCCATCCATCTTAGAACTTGAGCATTCAAAAGGACTCACAAGGGCCATCCAGTCCAACCCTCTGTCTGTGTATATATATCTCTAGCTATTTGTCATATCAAGGGTAATATCTATCTATCTATCTATCTATCTATCTATCTATCTATCTATCTTTCAAAGAACCCTATTGCTGGAAGGGGCTCCTAAGGGCCATCCAGTCCAACCCTCTGTGTTTATATATATATCTCTATCTATCTATCTTAGCAAGGGCAATATTTATCTATCAACTTGAGAGCTGGACGGGACTACCAAGGGTCATCCAGTCCAACCCTCTGTCTGTATATATATCAATATCTATCTATAATAGAATCCTACAGTTGGAAGAGTCCCCCAGGGCCATATTTATCTGTCTATCTATCTACCTACCTATCATAGCAAGGACAGTGTTTGTCTGTCTGTCTGTCTATCTAGCTAGCTAGCTAGCTAGCTTAGAACCCAAGAGCTGGAAGGGGCTCTCAGGAGCCATCCAGTCCAACCCTCTGTGTCTATATTAATATTTTCCTATCTATTTATCTATCCATCTAAGCAAGGGCAATATCTGTCTGTCTGTCTATCTAAGAACCCAAGACCTGGAAGGGTCTGCCAAGGGCCATCCAGTCCAACCCTCTGTGTATATATTATAATATTTTTCTTTCCTACTATCTATCTATCTATCTATCTATCTATCTATCTATTTATCTATCCGTCTGTCTGACTATCTATCCATTCATCCATCCAACCAAGCAAGGGCAATATCTATCTATCGATCTAACTATCTAGGAACCGAAGACCTGGAAGGGGCTGCCAAGGGCCATCCAATACAACCCTCTGTGTATATATTATTATTTTTCTATCCATCTATCCATCCATCTAAGCAAGGGCAATATTTGTCCTTGCTTAGGTTGTCTGTCTATCTATCTATCTATCTATCTATCTATCTATCTATCTAAGAACCCATGAACTAGAAGGTGCTGTCAAGGGCCATCCAGTCCAACCCTCTGTCTGTGTATATATATACACACTGTCAATTGGTGGACTCATCTATACAACAAGATGCCCCTCCTTGCAGGCTTTGCTATCTGATGGCATGGAATGCCATCAGGAAGGGAAGAGCAAGCTCCGAAGCGCCTTCTTAGAACCAAAACATCAGGATGGAATCATGTTAGAACCAGCTGCAGGGATGGGAAGCTGTCCTTCTATTCAGTTGGATGTCCTAAAGCAAGAGTGCTGTTTAAGGTGGGGCTCTTTCCTAGGAGAGACATGGGAAGCTGCCGCTATTGGTCAAAGCCCTCCCAAGAAAGAGTCATCCAAGCTCTGATAATAATAATAATAATAATAATAATAATAATAATATCCCAGAGTTGGAAGGGACTCCAAAGGGCATCCAGTCCACCCCATTGCAGTCAAGCAGGAAGACACAGTCAAGGCTTTCCCAAGAAAGGATCATGCAAGCTCTGATAATTATGTATCGGGATTATTTCACCAGACCAAATCCAATGTGCAGGATTAGTATTAAGCATAGATTGTCCCAATTTGTCCCTGTTCCGACTTACAAACAAATTCAACTGAAGAGCAAACCTACCGAACTGGTCTTGTTCGTGAACTTGGGGACTGCCTTTAATAGCACGCGCGCACACATATACAGAGGCCCACTTGAGTGCCTAAAACTTGCATATACATACACACGTTGTAACAGTGTGTGTGTGTGTCTATGTGTATGTGTATATGTGTGTGTGTGTGTATATATATATACATGAGAATTTGTAAGCTGGAACAGGTATATCATTTTTACATGTAACTCCAGCCATATATATATATACACACATACACACACATAGAGGCCCTCTTGAGTGCTTAAAACTTACATATACATACACACACACATGTTCTAACAGTGTGTGTGTGTATGTGTGTGTGTGTGAATTTGTAAGCTGGAACAGGTATATAATTTTTTACATGTAACTCCAGCCAGACACACACACACACATATACACACACAGAGGCCCCCTAGAGTGCCTAAAACTTATATATACACATACACATACATGCTATAACCGTGTGTGTGTGTTTAGATATACATTTGTTTGTAAGTTGGAACAGGTACATCATTTTTTACATGTAACTCCAGCCAAATATATATGTGTGTATATACTGTATACACACACACATATATACAGAGGCCCCTTAAGTATTTAAAACTTGCTTATACACACACATATGTATGCTATAATAATTGATATGAATTTGTAAGTTGAAACAGGTATATCATTTTTAAATGTAACTCCAGCCATATATATACATATATATACACACATACATAGATGCCTCCTTGAATGCCTAAAACTTATACATGCTATAACATATGTGTATACACACACACACTTGTTTGTAAGTCAGAACAGGTAAATCATTTTTACATGCAACTCCAGCCAAATATATATGTATAAATATACACATACACAGAGGCCCCTTGAGTGCCTAAAATTTACATATATACACACTCACACACACGCACACATACATGCTATAACAATGCATATACTCTGTTTCCCTGAAAATAAGACAGGTTCTTATATTAATTTTTGTTCCAAAAGATTCATTATGGCCTATATATAGCTGCCTGGACACTATTTAAATTGACTTTTTTAAAAAGTGTAACGAGGGCTTATTATTTGAAGTAGGGCTTATATTTTGAGCATCCTCAAAAATCCTGAAAAATCATGCTAGGGCTTATTTTCAAGGTAGGTCTTATTTTTGGGGAAACAGGGTGTGCGCGCGCACACACACATACATACATATAAATTTGTTTGTGAGTTGGAACAGGTAAATTATTTTTTACATGTAACGCCTGCCATATCTATATGTATTTATCTATCTATCTCTCTATCCATATTCGTATACACACACACATACATATGGCTGGTTACACCCAACGCATAGAGGGTTTGTGTTCAGCGTAAATCATCCATAAATGGGAAGGGACGGGAAAGGTAGGTATCTTAGAATCCCAGAGTTGGAAGGGACTACCAGGGAGGTCCAGTCCGACTTGACGTCATTTTGACAACGCAATGCGCTTCAACCGTTGCCCAACGGTTTGGTGCAAATGCCCTTGGCGATGCAGGAGGCTCCTATTGTAATGCGGGGGAGACGGGGACATTATGTCATGATTTGGGTACCCATGACGCAGGTCACCACCCTTTCGGAAGGTCAGAGCAGGACTTTCCCAACTTCCTGGATGAGAAAAAGCCCAGACATAGATTGTCCCAGCGGGCAAAGACCCTAATTCCTCCCCTGTTGCCTCGTCTGAGCAAACAGCAACCAGAGGAAGCAGAAGGGATCCCATTTGCGTCCTGTCTTTGCAAAAGGGACATCCTGCAGCACTTATTATATTATTATATTATTATAATTGTATTATATTTATTTATCGTGTCAGAAGCGAATTGAAAATACAGTTATAAGGTATTTAAAACACAAACAAAGTTAAAAACTTAGCATTACACAGCCACATCTACTGTTTTAACGTGGTGAGATGTATTCCACACTGGGCATGCATATTCAGCAGCCAAGTAGCAAAACGCAAGGGCAGATGTCTTCACTGTGTCTGGTTGTGATCCCCAGGTTGTTCCAGTTAGCTTTCAGATGATACTATTTCTAGCACCCAGTTTTTGCTTGATATTCAGAGCACAGTCCAGAGTGACTCCCAGGTATTTGAGTGTGCTACAATGCTCCCGTAGGATTCATTCCCAGGTCATCCTTAGATCTCGGAATGCTTGTCTGTTCTTAAGATGGAAAGCACACGTCTGCATTTAAGATGGATTTTCTGCTGGTTTTCCCTGTAATAGGCAGTAAGAGCACCTAAAGGTTGGAGAATTTCTGTCCAACCCTTTCAAAGCTTCCTGCTTGAGTGGTGATGGCACAATCATCAGCATAGATGAAACTCTCTGTTCCTTCTGGCAGTGGCTGGTCATTTCTGTAAATGTTAAACATGGATGGAGCAAGCACATTCCCCTGAAGCAGGCCGTTCTGTTTCCACCATCTGTTTCTCTGGCCTTGTAACTCAACAAAAAAGCTCCTGTTTTGTAGTAGATTTCCTATGAAGCAGGTGAGGTGGTAGTCCTTTGTGATGTTATACGTTTTTCTCAGGAGAAGATGATTTGCAGTATCATAAGCTGCTGATAGGTCTATAAAGATAGCTCCTGCAAGATATCTGCTGCCTTTCAAACCCATCTTCTATGTGCTGAGTCAGGTTCAAAACTTGTGATGTGCAGCTTCCAGTTGGCAGTAAGAGCATCTAAAGCTTCAGAGAGCTCCTGTTCAACCATTTCAAAGCTCCCTGTTTGGGTGGTGATGGCACAATCGTCAGCATAGATGAAACTCTCTGTCCCTTCTGGCAGAGAGTTGTGTGTGTGTGTGTGTGTATTAATATATTTATCATGATTTTTGTTCCTGGGTTATCAATGTCATTTCCTAATTGGTTCTATCCTATAAACATGGGAAACATTTAATGAACTGCACAAACTTTGTCTTTGCCGGAGGGACATCAGCCTGCCGCATATTATATTATTATATTATAATAATATAATATGTAATTATAATATATTAATATTAATAGTAAAAATATTATAATAAATATAATAAAATACCACGTAACACTATGATTTATCAATGTTCTTTCCTAATTGGTTCTATCCTATAAACATGGGAAACGTTTAATAAACGGCACAAACTTTGTCTTTGTTGGAGGGACATCAGCCTGCCGCACATTATACTATATTGTAATAATATAATATGTAATTATAATATATTAATAATAATAATAATAATAGATATAATAAAATACTATGTAACACTATGATTTATCAATGTCCTTTCCTAATTGGTTCTATCCTATAAACATGAGAAACATTTAATAAACTGCACAAACTTTATCTTTGCAGGAGGTACATCAGCCTGCCGCCTATTATATTATAATAATATAATATGTAATTATAATATAATGATAATAATATAATAATATAATAATATAATAATAATATAATCTATAGAAATAAAAATGTAATGTTCATTTTTGGGCTTAACAGGACTCAAAAACCATTGGGGGAATTGACACTAAATTTGGACACAAGACACCTAACAACCCAATGTACTTCACTCATAAAAACACTGAAAAACACAGTAGAAAAAGCCCCAAAAACCTAAATGATGAAAAGCTAAATGACAATACAGAAAAAAGGAAGAAAGGAGGAGGGAAGAGGAGGGAAAAAAGAAAGAGGGGAGGAAAGAAAGAAGGAAAGGGAGAAGGAAGCATGGAAGCAAAGAGAGAAGGAAGGAAAGAGGTAGAGAAGGAAGAAAGGAGAGAAAGGGAGGGAAAGAAAAAGGGGGAAGGAAGTAAAGTTAGAGAAGGAAGGAAGAAGAGAAGGAAAGAAAAAAGGGAAAGAAGAAAAGAAAGAGGGAGTGAAGGAAGGGGGAAGATGTAAAGAAAGAGGGAGGAAAGGAAAGAAGGAAAGAGAGAAGGAAGAAAAGAGCAGAAGAGAAAGAAAAGGGAGAAAGAAGAGATAGAGAAGGAAGGAAGAAGAGAAAGAAAGACGGGAAGGAAGGAAGGAAAGAAGGAGAGAAAGGGAAGGTTGGCCACAGCAACGCATGGAGGGTACAGCTAGTAAAATAATAAAATGCCATGTAACACTATGATTTATCAATGCCATTTCCTAATTGGTTCTATCCTAAAAACATGTGGAAAAGTTTATGAAACCGCACAAACTTTTGTCTGTGCAGGAGGAACAGTGATAGTTTTTCATCATTGAGTCTCAACCAATTCAGCATAGTTTCTGCCACAAAAGCAAAGTTCTTGGAGTATGAGAATGACATTCAAAGTAAGGACTGCACAATTAAACAGGAAATAACACTTTCAGACCAGGAACATATCCAAATGTTGTTACATGGTGGTATAGGGCCAGGGAAGGAGAGCCGCTCTTGGAGCAATCTTGGGCTCAGCGCCAGCGTTCTTGACGTCAGGAAAGGTTTAAGGCCAGCCTTGACTCCTTGCCCAAGGCCAAAGCCAACAAAGGGCCAAAGCCAACATCGGCCAAAGCCAACGAATCAGATGCGGCGCTGCTCCCCGCCTCCGGACACCCCCTCGGGCTCAAAAGGGACTGCTCCGCCAGCAGCAACTCCCTTTCCATTCAGGCACCAGAGCCCAAAGATGGCCCAGACCTGGAACCAGCAGAATGGCGACCACAACAGCCTGCCCTTTCTCTCCCAACACAGGAAGGCGCCCAAGAGGACGATGGCCTCGCTGATGGAGCTGAAGGAGACCTTCCTCAACGCCGACGCCGTCTGCTTCGATGTGGACAGCACCGTCATCCGGGAGGAAGGCATCGACGAGCTGGCCAAGTTCTGCGGGGTCGGTGATGCCGTGGCTGAAATGTACGTATCCTCTATCTATCTATCTATCTATCTATCTATCTATCTATCTATCTATCTATCTATCTATCTAGGGTTTTGGGGTGCATCTACATTGCAGAACACATTCCTCCTCTTCCTCTTATTATTATTAGTTAAGGGAAGGGATCCCGTCAAATATCTCAGGATTCTTCTTCTTCCTCCTCTTGTTCTTCCTCTTCTTCTAAATCAAGGGATCAATTCCAGAACTCCAGGGATGTATCTCCACTGCATAATAATAGTGACAATAATAATAGTAAAGGTAAAAGTAAAGGTTTTCCCCTGACATTAAGTCTAGTCGTGTCCGACTCTGGGGGTTGGTGTTCATCTCTATTTCTAAGCCAAAGAGCCAGCATTGTCCATAGACACCTGTACGGTCACGTGGCCATACGCATGACTGCATGGGGCACCGTTATCTTCCCGCCAAGGCAGTACCTATTTATTAATTTACAATATTTATATGCCACCCTTCTCATATTGTATATTATTATATTGTATATTATTATATTGTACTATAATGTTATTCTATAATATTATTAGTAATATTACATATAATATAAAATATATCATTATAATATCGTATTATTAGTAGTATTATATTGTATTACATTATAATAATATCAATATTATATGTATATTATATTATAAGCACAGTGCAGGAGACAAGATGGAACTGCCTTCCTGGCCCCTCTCTTCACTCTGATCTCAGAGCAGCAGTTGGTCTACTCACATTTGCATGTTTTTGAACTGCTAGGTTGGCAGAAGCTGGGGCTCACCCCGCTCCCTGGATTTGAGTCTGCGACCTTTCGATCAGCAAGTTCAGCAGCTCAGCAGTTTAACCCACTGCACTACCGGGGGCTCCAATAATAATAATAATAATAATAATAATAATAATATTTTGTTGTGTTTCTAATAAACAAACCACATTGACAAAATCACGATCTGTCAACTGCAAAAGGCCACCTTACTTGGATCTGCGCGCATCATTCGAAAATACATCACACAGTCCTAGACGCTTAGAAAGTGTTCGACTTGTGATTTTTTGATATGAAATCCAGCATATAGATCTCGTTTGATGTGACGTACTGTGCTTTTGTGTCAGTAAAATAATAATAATAATAATAATAATAATAATAATATAATATGCAGTGCCTAAAGTCCTTGGCCTGCACTTAAACACAATTTTGGCACTGACAAAATTATCATCTGCCAAATGAGAGTCTCTTGTCAGAGAGAAAGTGTGGCATATAAATAATAATAGCCCAAAACAATCTGTAGAGCCTGATGTAGCTGCTTCTGTGGGTTTTTTAAATCCATTTATATCCCACTTTCAATAATAATAACAACCATCATCATCTCTGGCACAAGCCAGTCAAGGTAGTGCCAGTAGTGATCGGCACACTGGGTGCAGTGCCTAAAGACCTTGGCCTGCACTTAAACCCAATCGGCGCTGACAAAATTACCATTTGCCAGCTGCAAAAGGCCATCTTGCTGGGATCTGCACGCATTATTTGCCGAGACATCACATAGTCCTAGATACTTGGAAAGTGTTCGACGTGTGATCCAATACAACAGCCAGCAGAGAGATCTTGTCTGTTGTGGACTCATCTTGTTGTATTTCAAATAATAATAACAATAGTATCTCGATGAGCGACTTTCTGGACTAAGCTCCAAAACACTCACAGCACTAAAATTTGGGATTGTGAATTACGCAGGCCCTTAATATGTTTTTTTTTCCACCCCCGCATTGTAATGCAGGACCCGCCGTGCGATGGGAGGGACGGTCACCTTCAAGGCAGCACTCACGGCCCGGTTGGGGCTCATCCGCCCGTCTTACGAACAAGTCCAGAAGCTCATCTCGGAGCATCCACCACAGCTGACCCCAGGGATCAGGTCAGATGCCTTTGCCTTCAGGGGGGTTGACCCTTCCTTATGCTAAACCAAATTTATATACATATCTATATCTATATAAATAAAAATGTAATGCTCGTTTGTGGGATTAACATAACTCAAAAACTACTGGACAAATTGCTACCAAATTTGGCCACAAGACACCTACTAACCCAAGGAGTGACCATCACTCAAAAAAACTGATTTTGGGAGTTGTAGTTGCTGGGATTTATAGTTCACCTACAATCTAAGATCATTCTGAACTCCACCAATGATGGAATTGAACCAAACATGGCACACAGGACTCCCATGACCAACAGAAAACACTAGAAGGGGTTGATGGGCATTGACTTTGAGTTTGGGAGTTGTAGTTCACCTACATCCAGAGAACACTGTGGGCTCAAACAATGATGGGTCTGGACCAAACTTAGCAGGGATACTCAATATGCCCAAATATGAACACAGATGGTGTTTGGAGGAAATAGATCTTGACATTTGGGAGATGAATTCTGGGATTTATAGTTCATCTACAACCAAGGAGCATTCTAAACCCCACCAACAGAATTGGGCCAAACGTCCCACATGACCAACAGAAAACACTTAAGGCCATCCAGTCCAACTCCCTTCACAGGGGCAAGAAAACATAATTAAAGCCCTCCTGACAAAGAGCCATCCAGCCATAGATATACATAGATAGTAAATAGATATGATTCATACATTTATCTCATAGATTTGAAAGGGACACCCCAAAAAGGACAGTTATACGTTGCATGTTTCAGATTAGGCAAACCAGACAATCTCCAAATCAACACTGACAAAGAAACAGCAAGAAATACCGTTTACCCACAAGCATAAAAAATTACATATATTAGAAACCATCACTTTCTCATTAGTTTATTTTCCAGATCACCAGACTGGGCAACAGCAATGCATGGCAGGGACAGCTTGTGTGTGTGTGTGTGTGTGTGTGTGTATCTCAACCTAGTTTGCATCAGCCCCAAGAACAAAGTTTCCCTTCCTTTTCCCTGGCAGGGAGCTGGTCAACCGGCTGCAGCAGCGGGGCGTCCAGGTCTTCTTGGTCTCTGGCGGGTTCCAGAGCATCGTGGAACACGTGGCCTCGCAGCTCGGCATCCCCGCCGCCAACGTCTTTGCCAACCGGCTCAAGTTCTACTTTAACGGTAAGCACTGGAGTCCCAGGGCTTCCCATGAGGACTATTCAAAAGAAACATAGTTTTAAGAGATGGATCGGGAATCCCCATCCAGTCTAGAAACCCAATGGCTGAGTGTTTGCAAGTCAATTGGTCAGCAGAAGGGGGTTGGGCTGGATGGTCCTTGGGGTTCCTTACAACTATAGGATAATAATAATAATAATAATAATAATAATAATAATAATAATATACTAATTCTATCTTCCTTCCTGGTGGAAGGGGCTGGACTGGATGGCCTTTTTGAATCCCTTCCAACTCTATGAGTCCAGCAACAACAACAAGTAATTCTGTCTTCCTTCCTGGTGGAAGGGCATTGGGCTGGATGGCCCTTGGAGTCCCTTCAAACTAGAGGAGAATAATAATTGTAATAATTATAATAATTATAATAGACACTTGGGAAGTGTCCGACGTGTGACCCAATTCAACAGCCAGCAGAGTGTCTGCTGTGGACTCATCTTGTTGTGTTTCAAATAATAATAATGATAATAATAATGGATAATAATATAATAGTAATTCTATCTACCTTCCTGATGGAAGGGGGTTGGACTGGGTTGCCCTTGAGTTCCTTCCCAACTTGATGAGTCTGACAACAACAACACGAATAACAATAGATAATAATGGATAATAATATCACAGTGATTCTATCTTCCGCCTGATTGAAGAGGGCTAGGCTGGATGGCCTTTGAGGGGTTTCCTCCAACTCTAGGAATCTAATAATAACTATAATAATAATAATAATAATAATAATAATAATAATGTAATTCTGTCTTCCTTCCTGGCAGAAGAGGATTGGACTGGATGACCCTTAGGATCCCTTCAAACTATACGTGTCTAATATTAATAATAATAACAACAAAATTGGATAACAATAGATAATAATGGATAATAATATCACAGTCATTCTATCTTCCTGCCTGACGGAAGCGGGTTGGGCTGGATGGCCCTTGGGGGACTCCACCAGCTCTAGAAGTCTGATAACAACAACAACAATAATAGAAAATAACAATAGAAAATAAATAATAATAATATAATAGTAATTCTATCTTCCTGCCCAGCTGAAGAGGGTTGGACTGGATGGCCCTTGGGGGTCACTTCATCCTCTTGGGACTTGGCCTCAGGCAGCCAAAGCTCTGGGTCAGCGCCTTTGTATTTATCCTTTGAACCCGGAACCATTTTGCTGAGGTCAACTGCAGCAGGACAGAGTCTTCTTCCCTTAACCTTGAAGGACTCGCTTTTATCAAGCCACATGATAACTACGATAAACGGTTTCTGCAAAACCTGCTGACTCCTGCCTTTGAGTTAAACCTTAACCGAAGGAAGGACCCCATGAACCCAAACCAGAGAAACCTTTCCCCCGCGTTTGTTCCACTAGCTGTCCCAGAGTCCTCTCTCTCTCCCCAGGCTTTTGGGAGTTGTAGAGCAAGGAGAGAGGTTTCCCAGTGCATCTTCTCCAGCTAGAAAAGAACACAGAATTGCTATTATATTATTATTATCCATTATTGTCATATTTAAAATTATTATTATTATTATTATTATTATTATTTTATTTCTAGAGTTGTATGGGACCCCAAGGGCCATCCAGGAAGGAAGATAGAGTTACTATATAATAATAATAATAATAATAATAATAATAATAATTGTTGTTATTTTTATTATTCTCCTAGAGTTGAAAGGAACCCCCAAGGGCCATCCAGTCCAAACCCCTTCTGCAAGGCAGGAAGATTATATTATTATCCATTATTATTACCATTATTATTATTATACTTCTAAAGTTGGATAGGACCCCAAGGGTCATCCAGTCCAATTCCCTTCTGCCAGAAAGGAAGATAAGAGTTACTATATAATAATTATTATTTGAAACACAACAAGATGAGTCCACAGCAAACAAGATCACTCTGCTGGCTGTTGTATTGGATCACACAAGTATCTAGGACTGTGTGATGTACTGGCGAATAATAATAATAATAATAATAATAATAATAATAATTTATTATTATTCTCCTAGAATTGAAAGGGACCCCCAAGGGCCATCCAGTCCAACCCTCTTCTGCCAGGCAGGAAGATTATATTATTATCGATTATTGTTGTTGTTACTATTTGAAACACAACAAGATGAATACACATCAAACAAGATCACTCTGCTGGCTGTTTTATTGGCTCACACATCGGATACTTCCCAAGTGTCTAGGACTGTGTGATGTATTGGCGAATAATAATAATAATAATAATCATCATCATCATCATTATTATTATTCTAGAGTTGAAAAGGATCCCCAAGGGCCATCCAGTCCAACCCTCTTCTGCCAGGCAGGAAGATTATATTATTATCAATTGTTGTTGTTATTTGAAACAATACAAGATGAATACACACCAAACAAGATCACTCTGCTAGCTTTTGTATTGGTTCACACGTCGGACACTTTCCAAGTGTCTAGGACCGTTTGATGTATCGGCGAATAATGCGTGCAAATCCCAGTAAGGTGACCTTCTCCAGCTTGCAGATGGTAATTTTGTCAGCGCCAATTGTGTTTAAGTGCAGAACAAGGTCTTTCGGCACTGCACCCAGTGTGCCGATCACCACTGGGACCACCTTGACTGGTTGTGCCAGAGTCTTTATAGTTTGATCTTTAAATCGTATTATTATTATTATTATTATTATTATTATTATTATTATTATTATTATTATTATTATTATTAGAGTTGTAAGAGACCCGAAGGGCCATCCAGTTATGCAGATGGGAGCAAATGACCACAATGATTGTAAATGACACCTCCCTCTTTGGGAAGTCACGGAATGACAAAGGGATATAAGAGATAGACCTCACTATTCAAAAGAAAGGAGTGTGTTTCCTTAAGAATGGCACTCTATAGCTTTTGGAAGAGTTGCTTGGTGTTAGGCTGTAAAGATCTGCCAATTGGGGGGTTTTCGGAGTTGTAGTCCAATGAACTCTGCTCCAAAAAGGATGCGCTTCTCATTATTGTTGTGCATGCAAAATGTGTTTCACATAGATGTAGCATAGCGTAGCCCCATGCCAGGGTGGCGAATCCATCCTTTTGAATGTTGTGAGATGCAAAACAAGTTCAAAACAAAACCTGGAATGGATTCAGCACCCCTCTGCCAGCTTCCTTGGTTGCAATACTTTCCCTAATACGCAAGGCAACCCCATAACATGTTGCATGTCTCCTTTGTAGGTGAATACGCCGGTTTTGACGAGACGCAGCCAACGGCTGAGTCGGGAGGCAAAGGGCAAGTGATCAGCTACTTGAAGGAGCAGTTCCAGTTCAAGAAGGTGGTCATGATTGGAGATGGGGCCACGGACATGGAGGCCTGCCCTCCTGCGGTAAGTGCTTGATTGTGCAAGAAGTGGGACTAGATGACCTCTGGGGGGCCCATCCAGAATGTTAACAACAGTAAAACACATTTGAATCAGAGTCAAGAAGCAGTACTTTCAGTATCACCCTACACTTTCAAAGGAAATTTGGGCAACATCACACTCTCTCAGAAACCTAAGCGAGACCAAACTTGACTCTCCATTCCTGGTTAATGATTCAAGCTCTCTGTTAATGATTGGGATATTATTATCTGTTGTTTTCTCCCCTTATCTGGCCAGAGAGGTCAGGCAGGTCGGAACGAATGAAGGGCAATTGGACATGCTCATTGGATATATCTTACTGGTACTGCAAATATATATAAATATGAAAGAACAATACAATATTGAAAATGAAGAATAGTTTAGACCAACATAAACTTACCAGTGTTTCAATGGGAAATGTGTTTCTGACTGATGAGAGGGTCACGTTCATTAGGAGTGTTGTTGTGTGCTTTCAAGGCATTTGAGACTATCACAAAAGGTTTTTTTGGTCCAGATCTATTCAAAGGAGATTGGCCTTCGCCTTTATTGGAGGCTGAGAGAGTGGGACTTGGCTACAGGCATCCTTCCTTCCGTCCTTCCTTCCTTCCTTCCTTCCTTTCCCTTTCCTGTCTTCTTCATTCCCTTCCTTGCTTCCTTTTTCTTTCTCCATCCTTCCTTCCATTCTTTCTGCTCTTCTTCCATCCTTCCCTCTTTCCTTTCCCTCTCCTCCCTTCCTTTCATTCTGCCCTCTTTCCTTCTCCTTCCTTTCCTTTTTGTTCCTATCCTCCCTCTCATTATTTTCTCTTTGCTTTTCTCCCTTTCTCTCTCTCCTTTTCTCCCTTCCTTCCCTTTCCTTTTCTCTCTTTCCTTTCCTTCCCTCCTTTTCCTCTCTTTTCTTCCTTCCTTCTCTCTCTCATTCCTTTCTTTTCCTTTTCTTTCTCCCTTTCTTTTTTCTCTCTCTTCCTCCTTCCTTCCATTATTTCTGCCCTCCTTTCCTCTCTTTCCTTTCCTCCTTCCTTCCCTCTCTCCTTCCTTTCCTCCTTTTCCTCTTTCCTTTCCTCCGTCCGTCCATCTCTCCTTCCTTTCCTTCCCTCCTTTCCCTCTCTTTCCTTTCCTCCTTCCTTCCATCTCTCCTTCCTTTCTTTTCCCTTCCTTTCTTTTCTCCCTTTATTTTCTCTCTCCTCTCTTCCTTCTTTCCTTCCTGCCCTTCTTCCTTCTGTTCTTCCCTCTTTTCTTTCCCTCTTCGTCCTTCCCTTTCCTTCTTCCTTCTCTCTCTCTCCTTCATTTCCATTCCTTTCCCTCTCTTTTCTTTCCTCCTTCCTTCCCTCTCCTTCCTTTCTCCCTTTCTTTTTCTCTCTCCTTCCTTCCATTCTTTCTGGCCTTCCTTCCAGCCTTCCCTCTCTTTCCTTTCCCTCTCTCCTCCCTTCCTTTCATACTTCCCTCTCCCTTTCCTTCCTTCCTTTCCCTCTTTCCTTTCCTCTTTCCTCTCCTTCCTTTTCTTTTGTTCCTGTCCTCCCTCCTTCCTCCCATCCTTCTCTCTTTGCTTTCTTGCCTTTCTTTTCTCTCTCCCTCCTTCTTTACTCTTGTCTTCCTTTCCATTCCTATCTCATTCCTTCAATCTTTCCCTCTCTCCTTCCTTTCCCTTTTTCTCCTTCCTTTCCTCTCTCCTTCCTTTCCTTTTGTTCCTATCCTTCCTCCTTCTTTCCATCCTTCTCTGCTTTCCTCCCTTTCTTTTCTCTCTCCTGCCTTTCCTCTCTTCTTCCTTCCCTTTCCTCCCTCATTCCTCCCATCCTTCCCTCTCTCTTCTCTTCGCTTCTCTTCTCTTCCCCTTCCTTCCTTCCTCCCTTCCTTCCTTCTACATTGGCAGGAATGGTGGCAGCCTAGGAACAGAGACAGGTGACGGATAAATCTCCTTGGAGGGCCGCATCCAGACCGTGGGAGTAGTACAATGAGTTCTTGGAGCCGGCGTGATACCGGCGAGGGTAATGGAATCTGTTTGGGATTGTAATCCGAACTGTCAAGGAGCTGTTGACAAAAGGGAAGGTCCGTCTGCCTGTCCTTCAAAGGCTTCAAATGGGTCCAGGATTTTGAGCGGCCTCCTTTCAAGCTCAGAGTCAAAAGCCTCTCCCAAAATGGAGCCACGGCCCATCTTCTCCGTCCTTTTTCCCCTTTGCAGGACTGCTTCATCGGCTTTGGCGGAAACGTGGTCCGGAAGCAAGTCAAGGAGAAAGCCAAATGGTACATCACCCACTTCGATGAGCTGCTGAAAGAGCTGGAAGAACGATAAATTTTATATATAAATAGTTATATTTATATACATATATATTTTAAACTAAAGCTAAAGTGGAAACCTAGGTTTATTTTATTAACACACTTTTAGGATAGGTAGAACCTATACTTAATGCAATTAAACAAGTTCGGATTGTTATTTGCAAACCAAGGCGTCTGGATGTTTTTCCTTTGGGGGGCTCAACCAGCCATTCATTTCCAGCTTTACAAAAACACAATGGCTGTGACCATTGCATGATGGGATTCTGCCTCCATTTTGTAAATGGGAGTCCCATTTCTGTGTCTCACAACATGGACCTCAAGGAGGAGACAAGGATATTATCATCCCAGATTGGAATGAGTGAAATGCAGATAGGATTCCTATCTTGACTTCCCCACAAATAAATATGCATATCTGTTTATCTGCCTCTATCTAGCCATCTAACTATCTTTATCTACCTACCTACCTACCTATGCATAGACATAGATATAGATAGATAGGTAGACAGACAGCCACATTGATGGATGGATAGATGGACAGACAGACAAATAGATAAAGGTATAGACAGGTGGAAGAAAATATTAAATAGACAAGAGATATCGATGGGTGGATGGATAGGTGAGTAGATATAGACAGATGGATGGATAGATATAGATATTGACAGATGGATAGACAGATATAGATGGGTGGGTGGATAGATATAGGCATACATTGATGGATGAATTGATATATTAGAAAGATATAGATGGATGGATGGACAGGTGGATATAGACAGACAGATAGATAGATACATGGATAGATAGATATAGATGGATGGATGGATGGATAGATATAGACGGATGGGTGGATAGATACAGACAGATACATACACACAGATTAGAAAGATATATAGATGGATGGATGGATAGGTGGATAGATAAATGCGGACAGATAGATAGATAGATACATGGATGGATAGCTAGATATAGATAGATACATGGATGGATGGATACAGACAGACATACACACGGATGGATGGATTCATAGAGAGATATAGATGGGTGGGTGGGTGAGTGGGTGGATAAATATAGATGGACAGATAGATAGATACATGATTGGACAGATATTGATGGATGGATATAGATGGATGGGTGAATAGATACAGACAGACAGATACACACACGGATGGATGGATGGATAGATTAGAGAGATAGAGATGGATGGATGGATAGACAGATAGATACATGGAAAGATAAGATATAGATACATGGATGGATGGATGAATAGATAAAGACAGATACACACATGGATGGATGGATAGATTAGAGAGATAGAGATATAGACGGATAGATGGATAGGTGGATAGATATAGACAGACAGATACATGGGAAGATAAGATATAGATACATGGATGGATGGAGATACAGATGGATGGATGAATAGATACAGAGAGATACACACACGGCTGGATGGATAGATTAGAGAGATAGAGATATAGACGGATGGATAGGCGGATAGATATAGACAGATACATGGATGGATGGGTAGATAGATACAGATAGATAGATAACACACATACACGTGTGGATAGATAGATTAGAGAGATAGAGATAGAGATGGAGGGCTAGATGAATAGATATATATACAGATACATGAAAAGATAGATATAGATAGATAGATACATGGATGGATGGATGGAAAGATAGATAAAGATAATGGATGGATGGACGGACGGATAGATAAGAGATATAGGATAGGTGGATATAGATACAGACAGACTGAAACTCGCAGATGAATGGATTGATTGGAGATAGAAATATAGACAGGTGAATAAACAGAGATAGATAGATAGATGAATAGATATAGATATTGATGGGTAGATATAGTATATAGATTGATGGATCGATAGAGATATAGGCAGATGGATATACGAATAGATAGAAACACACACAGATGAATGGATAGGTAGATAGAGATAGATGGAGAGAGATTGACAGACACCTGGATGGCAGGATAGATACATGATGGATAGATGGGTATGGAAAGCCTAACATAGAGAGGAAGGAGAGTTAGGGAGGGTGTGCAGGAGCCTAGACAAGCAAAGCAATGTTCGTTCTGCTCAGTGTTGTTTTCACATGACAAGCCATACAAAAATATAGTTAGAAGGGTTTTTTTGTCCTGTATATGAATGTCGCAAGACATCTTTCAAACAAACAAACAAGCACAGTTATTACTTTCAAAGGGAAGTCAATATTTTTATGCTGAAAAAAATAAAATAAAGATGATCAGCTGCAAGAAAATTCAAGTCAGGAGACAGGATATTCTGCATTTTCTCAACAAAGACACTTAAGTGGCCTGGAATTCGATGCAGATGATTCTAATCTATGCATTCTTTTATTTTTCTCTTATTTTATTTTGGAAGCTTGATGTTTAGGCCATTGAGGCTTCCTCCCTGCAAATGAATACGGGTTCACTTTTGGAATAAGAATTATCAGTATGTAACATTATGATTTTTGTTCCTGGGTTATCAGTGTCATTTTCTAATTGGTTCTACCATCAGAATATGGGAAAAGTCTATTGAACTGCACAAATGTTGGGTTGTTCTGTGTTTTCTGGGCTGTGTCACCATGTTCCAGAAGCATTCTCCCCTGACATTTTGCCTGCATCTATGGCAGGCATTCTCAGAGGTTGTTTGCCATAGATGCAGGCGAAACTTCAGGATAGAATGCTTCTGGAACATAGCCATACAGCCCGGAAAACACACAACAACCCAGTGATTCCGGCCATGAAAGCCTTCGACAATACATTGCACAAATGTTGTTTTTATGGGAGGGACATCATCCTGCAGCACATTTTGCAATCGTTTTTCAATGAATTGCTCATTGAGTCTCAACCCATTCAATATAGCTTGTGGCAGCCACAAAAACAATGAAGTTTCTGGAGGAAAACAACTACTTTCAAAGCCAGGACTACACAATTAAACAGGAATAACACTTTCAAACCAGGAACAGAACTTTTTTTTTCAAATTCGGTTCCATAGTGTAATCACAATAATCATCATCCATTAATACAATAGACCCTTAATTTTAATTAAATTTAATTAATTTTAATTAAATTTAAATTAACGTCCCACCTAGGAATTTAAGATCTTCTGGAGAGGCCCTGCTCTTGGCCCCACCCTTGTCACAAATGAGACTGGCGAGGACGAGGGACAGGGCCTTCTCAGTGGTGGCCCCCCACCTGTGGAATTCACTACCTGGGGAAATTAGATCATCGTCATCCCTACTCTCTTTTAGAAGGAAATTAAAAACGGATATGGGACCAGGCCTTTGGGTAATCTGGCAGACTGACAAGGACAATGATGACTAGAGCTTTGGAACGGATTATGATAAGCTGAATGGACTCACTAATTACAGAACTCGGTGAAACGATGGCCACCAGACTGGCTTTTTTCTATTAGTTTTTATTGTATTAACTTAATGTTCTAATTATTTATAATTACTGTTGTTGTATATTTTACTATGTTGAATTGTAGGCATCGAATATGTGCCGGTTGGAAGCCCCCCTGAGTCCCCGTCCCCCCCGGGGGTTGAGAAGGGCAAGGTAGAAATGTCCTAAATAAATAAATCAATAAATAAATAAACCCATGGCAACAATAAGGAATGGTAGCTGGTATAATAATAATAATAATAATAATAATAATAATAATAATAATAATGGAAGATGTCACAATGATGGTGATTATAGCAATAATAGGAATGGTAGATGCCATAACAACAACAAAGACGACAACAACACAGTAACCGGTGGCACCCATAGGGAATGGTAGATGGCATCATAATGATAATAAAAATAGGAATGGAGGATATCATAACAACAACAACAAAGATACAACAACACAGAAGACTCAACCCGTGGCACCCATAGAGAACGGGAGGTGGCATAAGAATAATAGGAATAGTAGAATCTCATAGAGTCTCAACCACTTCAACCTAGTTTGTGTCAGCCACGAAAATCTCTGGAATATTACAACTCCTTCCAAAGGGTCCTTCCACACAGCCCTATATCTCAGAATATCAAGGCAGAAAATCCCACATTATCTGAGTGGACCCAGTTCAAAGCAGACCCAGTGGACCCAGTTCAAAGCAGATATTGTGGGATTTTCTGCCTTGATATTCTGGGATATAGGGCTGTGTGGCCCAAAGTAAAGACTGCACAATGAAACAGGAATAACACTTTCAAACCAGGAACATACAAGGGTTGAATGAGAAGAAATGCCTCCACCTTCGTTACTTGGGTTTGGATGGGAATATTTTAATAAATCAAACACAGAAAAAATCCTTAGAATGTGCTCTTTAACTACAACTATTCACTTTTCCACATAATCACCAGACAATTGGATACATTTCTGCCAACACTGAACAAGTTTTCTGAAGCTGTCACGGAAGAAGTCAACACTCTGTTTCCACAACCAGCACCTCACAGTTCTCTCATCCTGGGTACCCATCGTGCAGAGATCTTTTGATAGCCAAGCAAAGCAATAATGTGACCCGCACATTCTTGTGAAATGTCGATTATGCTTGAAATTTCTGCCTGAGTTATATGACGATTGTCCTGAATCAATCTATCAACCTTTTGCTTGTGAAACTCAGTGGTTGCTGTCACAGGACGTCCAACTCTTTGTTTGTCACGCAAGTCAGATGTACTCACATCAACACAATCACCATAAACAGCTTGTATTCTCTGATGAATCTCCTTTGGGGTGACACCTTCTGCTGTCAAGAATTCAATGACTGCACGTTGCTTAAGTCGCATTGACCGACCGTCTGTGCAGGGTTCCACACGTCGCACTCTAACAAAACAACCATTCAATGCTAAGGCTTCCCAGCAATATGGAACTGTAGAGGAGAGTCTACTGAACAAGCCAGTACCAGCTGCATACCAGTGCTGCCATCTGTTGAGAAGTTACGAAGGTGGAGGCATTACTTTTCATTCAACCCTCGAAACATTTTTCAAATTTAGTTACACAGGGCTATCAGAACTGGAGAGCATCCTGTCTAGGGCAACAGAAGATGGGTTCCTAAGAGTTACAGACGGGATATAAATAAACCCAAATAATAATTATAAAAATATTCTCAATAATATTGTGCATTAAACATACTTTGTGTACGCTGAACCATCGGAAAGCAAAGGTGTCACTCTCAGCCACATGTGGACGCCCGGACAGGTGTTAGATTCTGGAGCATTTCCGACATTCTTGATGTTTTAAGCTGTGTGGTGGGGTCAGGCAAATTCCACACCAATGGAGAGAGTCAGAAACACTGGGATGTCTGTGGTGGAGGAAACACATATAAACTAGGATGGAATAGTCCCTGTATGAAAGCCTTCACTTGGGTGGTGGGCATCTATTTTTCCTCCTAAGGGATTCCTTGCTCTTTTGATTCCTCCTGCTCAGTGAGAGAGAGCTTTGAAGAGAATAATAACCAAAATATAGTAGTGTACTTTAGCCAGATTCAAGGCCCTCCTTTTCATAGAATCCTAGAGTTGGAAGAGACCTCATGGATCAGCCAATCCAACCCCATTCTGCCGAGAAGCAGGAAAATTGCATTCAAAGCACCCCCGACAGATGGCCAGCCAGCCTCTGTTTAAAAGCTTCCAAAGAAAGAGCCTCCACCACACTCCAGGGCAGAGAGTTCCACTGCTGAACGGCTCTCACAGGAAGTTCTTCCTAATGTTCAGATGGAATCTCCTTTCTTGTTGTTTGAAGCCATTGCTCCATTGTGTCCAAGTCTCCAGGGCAGCAGAAAACAAGATTGCTTGTCTCCCTACGACTTCCTCTCGTGGCTATCATGTCTCCTCTCAGCCTTCTCTTCTTCAAGCTAAATATGCCCAGCTCTTTAAGCCACTCCTCATAGGGCTTGTTCTCCAGACCCTTGATCATTTTGCAGGAACTTTTATGTGCAGCCTAGGGATTCAGCTTCTGTGTTGCTCCGGATACAAAAAAAAACCCGTTATATACTATTAGTATTATATAATATATTGTAATATATCAAAAATTGTAGTGGATATATATTACAACATTGTTCATATTATATATATTGGTATTATTACATATACAAAAAATAATCTCCCATAACAGGGGAATTTACTTTTCTCAGACTCTGAAGAGTAACTTATATCTTGAGAGGATTATGACTCTTTTTATGGTCCAGAAAGTAGCTTGTGGAGCACTAAATGAACTAATTTAAAGAGGGCTCCAATTCGCGTCTGGAAAGGACCAGGCCGCACAGCAATGGTTGCCTAGTTACGTTTTCCAACCGCTCGAAGAGAGAGAGGCAAGGTGTTTGGGCCAATAGGAAGCGGGGGCGGGGCTTCGCTAAACCAATAGACGACTCGGTGCTTGAGGAGCCTTCTAGAGAAGGGGCGGGGGCCGTGACGTCACGCCACCCGGCTCCATCTGCGCCTGCGCGTCGTGTCCCGGCTCCTTCTGCGCCTGCGCGGAGTTGGTGCTCCCTCATTCGGGCCGGGCACGATGGCGGTGCGAGCGCTGAACCCGAAGGCGGAGGTGGCCCGCGCCCAAGCGGCCTTAGCCGTCAATATCAGCGCGGCCCGAGGCCTGCAGGACGTGCTCCGGACCAACCTGGGCCCCAAAGGCACCATGAAGATGTAAGTCGTGAGGGGAAGAGGCCGGGAAAGGGGAAGGGGCGTGGCCCGGAGCAGGCCCCGCCCACCCGCATGGCGCTCCAGGGCGCATGCGCGGAGGCCCAGCCCAGGCATTCTCATGCCTTGCCTCCCTTTCTTCCACAGGGAAAGTCTAATAGTAATAGAATATTAAGATCATATAATAGTGAAAGTGTTATAGTAATAGAATAATACATTAATAATAATATAAAATAGACTAATATTATGGTAGTATAGTAATACTATAATAATAATATTATTATAATAATATAATATAATAATAATACTAATGCAATGACTAATAATAATATATATAGTGTAATAGTAGTACTATCATAATATAAAATAGGTTGATATAATACTATACTGTAGTTATACTGTAACAATAATATAAAATAGATTAATCTAATGTAATAGTAATAAAATACTACAATAATATTTAAAAGTAACATAATATTAGTAATATAATGTCCTTGGGGAGTGAGTTCCAGAGTCGTGGGGCCACCACTGAGAAGGCCCTCTCCCTGGTCCCCACCAATTGCGCCTCTCCAATTGGAGGTGGGAGGTGCAAGCAGGGCCTCTCCAGATGATCGAAGAGATCATGTGGGTTCGTACACAGAAATGCGGTCATGCAGGTGGGCAGGTCACAAATCATTCAGGGCTTCGTAGGTAAGAACCTGCACCTTGAATTGGGACCGGAAAATGAACAGCAGCCAGTGGAGCTCCCTAAACAGGAGGGTTTACCGCTCTCTGTAAGTCGCACCAGTTAATAACCTGGCTGCTGCCCGTTGTACCAATTGAAATTTCCGGGCCGTTTTCAAGGGCAGCCCCACGTAGAGTACATTACAGTAATCCAATCTGGAGGAGAATGAGGCGTGGACCATCCTGGCCAGATCTGACTTCACGAGGTACAGTCGCAGCTGGCGCACGAGTCTTAATTGTGCGAAAGTCCTCCTGGCCACCACCAGGTTAATATAATAATAATATAAAATAGATTAACATAATAGTAATATAATAATAAATATATAATCTAGAAAAGCGCGGCAAAAAGGTCCCATTAAAAGTCTGTATAATGTATTAGTAATACAATGCTATAATAATGCTATAGCAATATTTAAAAGCCTGTATAAATGGTAATGTAATGTATAAATAGTAATGTAATAATAATAATAAAATAGATAAATATAATCTAGGAAAGGGCTGCGAAAAGACCTCATTAAAGGTCTGCATAATATAATAATAACAATATAAAAATGAAACAGTTAAAAATAACCTAGGGCGACAAAAATAATAATAGAATAGAAATGAATAGAATGAAAACAATGAAATAAACTGACACTCCTCTCTCTTAGGCTTGTCTCTGGTGCCGGAGACATCAAGCTGACCAAAGATGGCAACGTTCTGCTTCATGAGATGGTGAGTCTTTTTTCTCCTTTCTCCTCACCAGAGAAAGGTCATCTGCAAGGGCGGGGGGTGTTTGATGGTGATTTCCTGTCTGGAGGCATGAGGTTGGACTAGATGTCTTCCAATGCTACAATCCTATGATAAGGCATCCCTGCTGCAACAGAGAGGATAGCCTGGTCCTCCTCTTCCCCTCAGCAAATCCAGCACCCGACAGCCTCCTTGATTGCCAAAGTGGCCACTGCTCAGGATGACATCACTGGCGACGGGACCACATCCAATGTCCTCATCATTGGCGAGCTCCTCAAGCAAGCCGACCTTTACATTTCCGAGGTGAGTGGCTTTCTATCCCCCAATGCCAAGCATGTCATTTTCCTTCAAAGCAGCTTGGAGCATTGTTCTGCTGAAGACTATGCAACTTATATCCGATAGTTTTCCAATTAATATCTCATTGAGTCTCGAGCTGTTCAGCCTACTTTGTGGCAGCTACAAAAAACGAAGTTTCTGCAATAAAACTACTTTCAAGATAAGGACCATGCAATGAAACGGGAAATAACACTTTGAAACCAGGAACAGAGATTATTTCAAATTTTTGTTACATAGCGTTACTATATTATGATTATGGTATTACTATCGGTATTATGATTATGGTATTATTATAATTATTGATATTATATTATTGTATTCGGAAGTTTATGTTTATTATTACCATTATTATTATTATCACTCATTATTTATTATTATATTCATCATGTATTCATTACACTATGTAATACGATTTTCAAATTTTATTACTATGGTATTATCAATATTATGATTATGGTATTATTATAATTATTGATATTTTGTTATCTTTGTTGTCTTATATTTATTATTGCCATAATTATTATTATTTTGTTACATCGTGTTATTATTCATAATATGTAAATGCACCAAGGATGTCAGGGGTTTATAGTTTATGAAGAGCTGTTTAGCAATTGAATATGCTTCCTTGTCAGGCAACAAACACCTCTTCTCCAGAGGTTTTGAAGCAGAGGCTGGATGACCATCTGTCAGGGGTGCTTTGGTGGTGTCTTCCTTTATGTGTCTTAATGTCTTTCTTTATGGCAGAAGGAGGTTGGACTGAATGGCTTCTTGGGGTCTCTTCCAACTTGTGATTCTAGGATTGGGTCTCGTTTGCCTCAGGGATTTGGATTTCAAACTGTTCCTATTTGGTTGCACTCCGCACAGCAAACACCCGAGTGAGCTCTGTAGCTTCCTTGGCATAACTCTGTGCCACAGTATATCATTCGCTGTCCTTTACCCTCTGCATTGGAAGGTATCCTGATCCTTTTAAATGTATTCAAAAGGACAGCACACGCTTTGCTGAAGTCAGGGGGAAAAGAACAACGTGTGTAGAGAAGAGCTGAGTTAAGATGGGCCTTGGACCCAGCAGATTTTGAAAATTGTACCCCAAATTTGTTCTTTTCTGCATTCTCTCTGGGGTGACATCTGGGGTCTAAAATAAGATTGGGAATACCAAAACCATGAAGCCAACTGTCTCCCATGCCTCCCAAAAGGCAAAATGTATTTTTTATATTTGTTTGTGTGGCAGTAATAATAATAATATGAATGCTGTTACTGCTATGACTGGTCATCATGTATTTATGGTTGGCTCTTGTCTGTGGGGTGGTAGCTATAATACTAATACAATTACTAATAATAATGTATTCATTTTTGGTCTTTGTGGGGCGGTAATAATACTAATGTAATTACTAGTAATCATTATATTATTAACAGTATTATTATCGCCCCATTGATAAAGGTAAAAAATAAATATATTATTAGCAGTAGTCATTGCATCCTTCGTTTTGGCCTTTGTCCATTGGGCATGGGGCGGTAATAATAAGAATGCACTGACTACTAATAATAATATATTTATTTTTTACTCTTGTCAATGGGGCGGTTAATATAAAATATATAATTATATGTTATTATTAGTAGTATTATATTTTATTATAATAAATATGTAAAATAAATATGGGTTGCTTACCTGTAAACATAGTTTCCCGAGTGGTAGCCTGTGTATTCACACCAATGGTATTCCCTGCGCTCGCGCAGGCCAGCAACGGACACTCACGAGCTAACTCACTGACCGTTAGGTAACCCCGCCCCTTTCTCTCTATTTTTTTTGGTTTGAGGTGTAAAAGCCTCACAAATTTCGCAAGCCTGGGAGAGATGGGCTTCTCCCAAGCACGCAACGCACTCCAAGTGCGCGTCGTTGTCCGGTATTTTGTTCGGACACAGAATACATTTCTTAAAAGAGGTAGTCATGCTTAAAATCTTTCTTCTCTATACAAACTCGTGTTGTCCTTGCTGCCTTTTGAGGCGGATTAACAGAACTGGCCGGTAGCCCCGCGGTTGGGCTATTTATGGAGTGGAGAGAAAGGGGCGGGGTTACCTAACGGTCAGTGAGTTAGCTCGTGAGTGTCCGTTGCTGGCCTGCGCGAGCGCAGGGAATACCATTGGTGTGAATCACAGGCATACCACGCGGGGAAAATATATATATTTATTTCAGTAATAATACTAATAATGCTACTACTACTACTGATAATAATGTACTTTGGCTTTTGTGTATAGGGTAGTAATTATAATATTAATGCTACTACCGCTGATCATTATAATTTTTAGCTTTTGCCTGTGAGGTCGTTGTAATAATACTGCTGCTCCAGCTATTACTATTATATTCATATTTATTTATCTCCCTAAAGAGGACTCAAAGCAGCTAATAAAAATATTATTTGTTTTTTGCTTTTGTTTGTGGGGTGGTAACAATAATAATAATGATGCTGCTACTACTACTATTACTAATGTATTATTAAACTGCTTTGAGTCCCCTCGGGGTGAGAAAAGTGGTATACAAATACTGTAAATAAATAATAATAATAGTTGTGATTACTACAAATAATAATCCATGATCTCTTAGTGGGGTGGGATGTACCCCCACAGTCTCTTTATTATAATAATATTTTTGTGTTTGTTACCCACCTCTTCTTACAACCTGAGGTGACACAAAATGCAGTTCTTTTTGCAAGTTTCCTCCTCTTCCTAGGAAGCCTTTTCCTTTTTCCTCCTGTTGCTGAACATTGGGCACAAGGCTGATGTTCTTTGTCGATCCCTAGGGTTTGCACCCGCGCCTCATTGCGGAGGGCTTTGAGGCAGCCAAGGAGAAAGCCCTGCAAGTCCTGGAGCAGGTCAAGGTGACCAAGGCCATGGACCGTGAGACCCTCCTGGACGTGGCCCGCACCTCCCTCCGCACCAAAGTCCACGCTGAGCTGGCCGACGTACTGACCGAGGTGAGCGGATGCCCCTTCTCTTCCCACAGGGGTGGGAAGGCGGATTCAGTTGTTATGCACTGCTTCTGATGGGGCCGTTGCTCCCTCTCTTCCCAGGCCGTGGTGGACTCCGTCCTGGCCATCCGGAAACCCAACGAGCCGGTCGACCTCTACATGGTAGAGATCATGGAGATGAAGCACAAGTCTGAAACCGACACAACGTAGGTGCAAGGCGGGCCTGGGTGGCTGTGTGAGACTTGGGGCCAATCCTCAATAGTCATAGTCATAATAGGAAGAAGAAGGGTTGCCTCAAAACAGCAGCCCAGTAATTTTAATATTTATACCAGGATGTTTTTAGTGCTTTGTCTTAATGCTTAAATGTTGTTTATGTCTTACGTTTAATGGTTTTCATGATTTTCCTTTATAGTTATAGGTTAGTGTTTAGTTGTTATGATTTTTTTGTCTACATATATGTTGGCATTGAATTTTTGCTATTAGTATGTTGTAAACCACCCTGAGTCTTCCCCTGGGGTGAGAAAGGCAATATACAAATACAGTAAACAATCAAGCAAATAATTATAAGGAGAAGTGTTGGTCTGTTGTTCAAGGCCCAGTGTCATGACCTTATTTACTGGTTTTGTCTGAAACCAGGAAATCAGACCATGCCCTAGACCTGGCCTATGTATATTTGAAACAAGGGAGAGGGTTGCCATGGAAATGGGAGCAATGAAGGGGAGGGGCCAAGGTGAGGTGTGAGGGAAATAAAACTGTCAGTTGGAATTTTGTTTTGTACCCCAATGTATGCTTTTGAAATAAAGCCTTCCCACTTTGTTCGTAAAGGTAAAGGTTTCCCTGTGACCCTAAGTCTAGTTGTGTCCGGTGGCACATCATCTTTATAGTAGTAATGAAGAATAATAATAGGGAAAAGAAGGCAACTTTGGCTGCTGTCTTGAAGCCCAGAGCCAATTCTTCATAGTAGTAGTAATAGTTATAATAATAACAATAATAATAGGAAGAATGGTAGTACTATGTGCTGGTCTGTAAGCTGCCCCAAGTCCATTCTGAAAGATAGTGGCGGGATATAAATAGTTATTAGAAGTAGTAAGGGATGGGCTGCTGTAGGAGGCCCAGGGCCATGTCCCAATAAATAATAATAATAATAATAATAATAATAATAATAGGAAGAAGTAGGGTTGGGCTGCTGCTTGAGACTCAGGGTAAATTCTTAATAATAATAATAATAATAGGTTGTAATAGAAGAAGAAGAAGAGTTGAGCTGCTCTTTGAGGCCCAGGACCAATTCCCCATAATAAAAATAATGTTAATAATAAATAAGGGTTGTGTCGCTGTATGAGGCCCAGGGCCAACTCATAGAAGTAATAGTAATAGTAGTAGTAATAATAAAGTGTTGAGCTACTATATGAGGCTCAGGGCCAACTCATAATCATAATAGAAAGAACAAGATGGGTGGGCTGCTGTTTGAAGCTAGGGCCAATTCCTAATAGTAATAATAATAATAATGGTAATAATGCTCTGGTTTGTAGTGCAGTTTTCTTGTACTGGTTCTTTGTCTGTACAATAAAACTGCACTACAAACCAGAGATTATTACCATTATTATTATTATTATTATTATTATTATTATTATTGGGAATTGTTTGATAATAATAAGAGTTGGGCTGCTGTATGAGGCCCAGGGCCAACTCCTAATAATATAGATGATGATGATGACAATAATAATAACAACAACAATAGAAAGAAGGGTTGAGCTGCTGTTTGAGGCCCAGAGCCAACTCCTAATAATAATAATAATAACAACAACAACAACAACGCGGCGGCTTGGGGTGCTGTTTGAGGCCCGGGATCAAGTCCTAATAATAATAGTAATGGGAAGCGGCCTCTTCCTCCTATTGGATGGAAAGGAACGGTAGGAAGAACTTCCTGATGGTAAGAGGGAAAGATGGTGATGGAGTTACAGCCTACGGCTGGCAAACAATAGCAAACCCCTCTCCTGTCCATCTTGAAGCTAGACATCTCACTGCTAGATGATATTTTGAGTCCTCAAGGGAGTGATCCTGTGGCTTGGTCCCTCTGGAGACCTTTGTGGGCATGGCCGAATTCTGCATTGGCCTTGACAATGGCCAGTGGAGTCAGACACCATGCGAGAGAAAGGCCTCTCTGTCTTGCGAGTTTCCTCATGGCGTGCAGTCTGGAGTGTCACATGCCTGGATCGGAAGCAGATACATAGCTGGCGGTGGCATTCTTGTGTTGATGTCTCACTTTCAGGTCTCAAATGAGGCCGTGTATCAGGCCGGTGAGAGGCCACTGATCTGGGATGTCCCTCTTCTTCTTTAGGCTGATCAGGGGTCTTGTCTTGGACCACGGGGCCCGCCACCCGGACATGAAGAAGAGGGTCGAGGATGCCTACATCCTGACCTGCAACGTGTCCCTCGAGTATGAGAAAACGTATGTCAAACGACCGGATTTCTTCAAACATTTGCCTCTGATACTCCTTAGAAATTGTGTCTTCTGTGTGTTTGTCCCTGTCCTTGTTTCCCAGATAGATAAATAGATAGATAGGAACATGGAAAGAAGTAAACATAGAGGCATAAATATAGATAGCCCCTGGTGTTTCTTCACCTCTTCCGAGTCTATGGCAGATGGTTGGATGGCTACATAGATGCATAAATAGATACATCTACATTGGTATATATCCTTTGGGGTTCCTTCCAAGCATTCAGAGACTATGACGGATGGATATATAGATACATAGATTGATTCATACATAAATATATAGCCCTTTTGGCCCATTCCAAATGTTCAGAGTCTATGACGGATGGATACATACATACATTAATAGATATAGATAGCCCTTATGACAGATGGATGGATAGACAGATGGATTGATGGATAGCTACATACATACATAGGAGGATTGGTGGATATATAGATAGATGGATAGATAGATAGACTTTCAGAATTTCATTATTATGACGGATGGATGGATTGATAGCTACATACGTACATAGGCAGATTGGTGGATATATAGATAGATAGATAGATAGATAGATAGACTTTCAGAATTTCATTATTATTTCATTATTTGGTAATTTTTTTATGACAGAACCAATTAGGAACTGCTATTTATAATGAAATTTTGAAAGTTTTGTTAGAGTTCTGAAATTTTCACCACCGGAACTTTAGAAACACTTTAGAAGCCAAGCACCAGCGCCCCCTGGTTTTGTAAGTACTCTAGAACCATTCAGAACCATGGATTGCCCACGCCTAATAGATACACAGATACAACCATAGATCTAGATCATCCTTGGGTTCTCTTTGGTAGTTTTTATTTGGTTTCCCATGCTCCTCTCCTGCTTTGTGTGTTTGTGTTCTATATACTACATTTGTTTCTCGCAGTGATTTCTTAAAATCTCTCTCTCTGCAGGGAAGTGAACTCAGGCTTCTTCTACAAAAGCGCCGAAGAGCGGGAGAAGCTGGTGAAGGCCGAGCGGAAGTTCATTGAGGAGCGGGTGAAGAAGATCGTGGAGTTGAAGCAGGCCGTGGTGGGCGACTCCAACAAAGGCTTCGTAGTCATCAACCAGAAGGTAGGACTTGGCGTGCGATGCCACACCGGAGAAATCTTTACAAACTGGCACTTGTTCTGGAATTAATGCCTGGTCTTGTTTTTGCAGGGGATCGACCCCTTCTCCCTGGATGCTCTGGCCAAGGAAGGCATAATTGCCCTGCGCAGAGCAAAGCGGAGGAACATGGAGAGGTGGGTTTTCTAGGATGTCCAGGGCTTTGTGGAGGGATGCTTATGGGGCTGATGCTGTGTTTCTCCCCTTGGAGCAAGAATTTGACCAAATTTGGTGTTGCCGTAGGTGTGGGGGGGTTGGTTATTATGATGTTGATATTCTTGTTATTATTATCGTTTTTGTTCCTGGGTTATTAATGTCATTTCCTAATTGGTTCTATCATAAAAACATGAAAAAAGTATTGTTTCTTTCGGTCTTGCTGTCATGATCCCAGAGTAATTCTCTGGGAATGCCATCTGGATCAGTGAATCTATCTGTTCGTGATATGATTGTCATGCACTTCAATGTGCCCTAAGCGCTCTCTCTTTTTAGGCTGACATTAGCTTGTGGCGGCATTGCCATGAACTCTGTGGAAGACCTTTCGCCGGACTGTTTGGGCCACGCCGGACTGGTCTACGAATACACTCTGGTGCGTCTGCCTTTCTGTCAATGTTGAGGCTGTATCATTGTGGGATAGAAAATGATATCTTCATTGTCATTGCACATCGTGCAACAAAATGGAATACAAGTGTGGAATTACAAACAGGAAAGCACCCATCCTTCCACATTCTGATTGCTATTGCACTACCCCTTGCCACATCAGTGTGAAACCATAGAAGTCGATACAGTCACAGCTCTGGGATAGACACTGTCTCTCAGCCTATTTGCCCTTGTTTTTATCATCCTGGATAATATCAGTTCCAAAAGAGAAGAATATCCAGTGTGAGAATGATCTGTCAAAAAATTCTCCTTCCTTCTTTCCTTCCTTTCTTTCTTTTTCTTCCTTCCGTCCGTCCTTTTTTTCTTCCTTCCTTCCTATCTTCCTTTCTTTCTTCCTTCTTTTCATTCTTCCTTTTTCTTCCTTTCTTTTTCTTCCTTCCTTCCTTTCTTTCTTCCTATCTTCCATCCTTTTTCTCCTTCCTTCCTATCTTCCTTTCTTTCTTCCTTCCTTTCATTCTTTCTCTCTCTCCTTTCCTTCCTTCCTTTTTTTCTTCCTTCCTTCCTTCTTTTTTTTCTTCCTCCCTCCCTCCTTCATTCCTTTCTTTCTATCTTCCTTCCTTCCTATCTTTCTTTCATCCTTTCTTTCGTTCTTTCTTTTTTCTTTCTTTCTTTTCTTTCTTTTTTTCCTTATTTTCTTTCTTTCCCTCTCATTGTTCAGGGTGAGGAGAAGTTCACCTTTGTGGAGAAGTGTGACAACCCACGCTCGGTGACCCTCCTGATCAAGGGCCCCAACAAGCACACCTTGACCCAGATCAAGGACGCCCTCCGGGACGGGCTGCGTGCCGTCAAGAACGCCATCGAGGACGGTAAGTTGGAGAGTGTTGCAGGAGTGCCTCTCCCTGGCATTGCCCTTTCTCCACTCCCTTCTCTTCCTTTACTCTCCTCCCTTACCCTTCCTTCCTCTTCTCTCCCTCCTTCATCCCTTTCTTTCTCTTCCCATTCTCTTCCCCTCCTCTCCTGCCTCTAGAAGAGCTATTTCTCAACCTAGGGGTTGGGACCCTTGGAGGGGTCGAGAGTGGGTTTCAGAGGGGCCTCCAAAAATCATCACAAAACACATATTTCTGGTAGTATTAGGAATCCCTTTGAAGATCTCTCCACCTGTCCTTCTCTTCCTTTTTGGAAACAGATGGCGAATCCTCCCACCAAAAGCCCTCCTCCGCTGGGATTGGCTGGCCTCTCAGCCAAGGGGAGGGCTGCTTCTGAGACTCCCAAGCGGGGAGGGGAGAGCATGGCAGCATGGTGCACATGTGTGGGTGAGGGAGAGTGTGCAAGGCTGGAGAGAGGCTTGTGCCAGCCAGTCCTTTCAAGACATGGAGTTTCTGTGTGGGAAGTTTGGCCCAATTGTATAACTGGCGGACTTCCGAATGCTCTTTGATTGTAGATGAACTATAAATCCCAGCAAGTACAACTCCCATATGTCAAGCTCCCTTTTCTCCAAACTCCATCAGTGTTCCCATTTGGGCATACTGAGTATTTGTGCCAAGTTTGGTCCAGATACATCACTGTTTGGGTTCATGGTGCTCTCTGGATGTAGGTCAACTACAACTCCCAAACTCAAGATCAATGCCCACCATTGTATTTTTTCTTGGTCGTGTGAGTTCTGTGTGCCAAGTTTGGTTCAGTTCCATCGTTGGTGGAATTCAGAATGCTCTTTGGTTGTAGGTAAACTATAAATCCCAGCAACTCCAACTCCCAAATGACAAAATCATTCTCCTCCCTCGACCCCTTTCCTTCCTTCCTTTTGATTATTCCTATGTCCCCCAATGAACCCCGAATTGTTTCCCCTCTCAGGCTGCGTGGTGCCAGGGGCCGGGGCCTTGGAGGTGGCCATTGCCGACGCTTTGGTGAAGCACAAGCCCTCCGTCAAAGGCCGGGCCCAGCTGGGGGTGCAGGCCTTCGCGGACGCCCTCCTCATCATCCCCAAGGTAGGAAACCTTTGGGGGGTTGGAAAGCTATTCCGTCCTTCAGATTTACCTTTCCTTTTTGGTAATCCAACAATGCCCATTCATTCGAATGGTCTCCAAAGGGATCTGGGGTCACTGTAGAGGGGGTAGAGCCTGCAAAATGGGAGGGACTTTGGGAGAAGAGGAGGTGGGGCTAAGGGCATGCTCAAGCGCCAGAGTGGAATGCCCCAGGATGAGCTTTGGTGGCCAAACCTGTCCCTTGCTGCCTCCCCTTTTCAGGTCCTGGCCCAGAACTCAGGCTACGATCCCCAGGAGACGCTGGTCAAAGTCCAGGCCGAATACGCCACAGCCGGGCAGCTTGTCGGTGTGGATCTCCACTCCGGTAGGTTGGCATCCACACTGTAGCATTTGTGCACTTCAGGAACACTTCCGCTGCTGCTGTCTGAGACTATTTAATTTCTTTTTCAAAAATTGTTTTCTAGGTGAGCCCATGATGGCGGCTGCGGCGGGCGTCTGGGACAATTACAATGTAAAGAAGCAACTGCTTCATTCCAGGTGAATATTTTAAGGATTGGTCCGTCTTCGAGCCTCTTAAAGCTTCTCAAGGAGGAAGCATAGACTCTGAAGGTTGGAGGGGACTCAGAAGGCCACCCAGTCCATCCTTTCCATATTTATTATTATTATTATTATTAATAATAATAATAATAGAATCTTCGCGTTGGAGGTGACCCCAAGGGCCACCCAGTCCATTCTAATAATGAGGATGATGGAATCCTAGGATTGGAGCGGACGATCCTTTCCTTATTATTATTATTAATGCTGGAGTCCTAGAGTTGGAGGAGACCTCCAGGGTCATCCAGTCCATCCCTTTCATATTATTATTATTGTTGTTGCTGTTGTAATCTTAGGATTGGAGGGGACCTCCAGAGCCACCCAGCCCATCTTTTCCATATTATTATTGTAAAAAATTATTATTTTCCATATTATTATTGTAATATAAATATTACAATTATTTATAACGCTAGAGTCCTAGAGTAGAAGGGGATCTCCAGGGCCATCCAGGCCATCTCTTCTGAATTATTATTATTATTAATAATAATAATGGAATCCTAGCTTTGGAGGTAACTCCGAGGGCCACCCAGTCCATTCTAATAATGATAATGATAACAGTAATGGAATCCTAGAATTGGAGTAGACCATCATTTCATTATTATTATTATTATTATTATTATTATTATTATTATTATTATTGCTGGAGTCCTAGAGTTGGAGGAGACCTCAAGGGTCATCCAGTCCATCCCTTTTGTATTGTTGTTGTTGTTGCTGTTGTAATCTTGGAGGGGGACCTCCAGGGCCACCCAGCCCATCTTTTCCATATTATTATTAATAATGGCAGAGTCCTAGCGTTGGAGGGGACCTCAAGGGCCATCTCTTCCGTAATAATAATAATAATAATAATAATAATAATAATAATAATAATAATGGAATCCTAGCTTTGGAGGGGACTTCAAGGGCCATCCAGTCCATCCTTTCCATATTATTATTAATAATGTTGAGGTTCTAGAGTTGGGGGAGACCCCAAGGGCCATCCATTCCACTCCTTTCAAATTATTAATAATAATACTAGAGTCGTAGAGTTGGAGACCTCAAGGGTCATCCAGTCCACTCCTTCCTTCCTTCTTATTGTAATCCTAGGATTGGAGGGCACCCCAAGGGCTATCCAGTGCGCCCCTTCCAAATTATTATTATGATTCTTATTGTAATCCTAGAATTGGAGGGCATCCCAAGGGCCATCAATCCCATCCTATTATTATTATTATTATTATTATTATTATTATTGCTGGAGGCCTAGAGTTGGAGGAGATATCAAGGACCATCCAATGCACTCCTTCCAACTTTTTATTATGATTCTTATTGTAATAATAGAATTGGAGGACACCCCAAGGCCATCAGTTCCATCCTTTCCGTATTTTATTTTATTGCTGGAGGCCTAGAGTTGGAGGAGACGTCAAGGGCCATCCAGCCCATGCTTTCTAAATAATAATAATAATAATAATAATAATAATAATAATGGAGTTGTAGAGTAGGAGGAGACCACCAAGGGTCATCCAGGCCATTCCTTCCATATTACAGTGTCGATGATGAATGTAATCTTATGGGTGGAGGGGACCCCAAGGGCTATCTAGTCCATCCTTTCCATATTGATATTAATAATGCTGGAGTCCTAGAGTTGGAGGAGACCTCAAGGGCCATCCAGTCCACCCCTTCCAAATTATTAATGATTAATTATAATATTAAGGCCAAAGGAGGTTGGTCCAGATGGCCTTTAGGGTTCCCTTCCACTTATAGGATTCTCTTCCACAGCACGGTTATTGCCAGCAACATCCTCCTGGTGGACGAGATCATGAGGGCCGGGATGTCCTCCCTCAAAGGCTGAAGGAAGAGAAGCCGGATTATCCAAGGATCGCTATTTATTCCCCAAGTGATGCCATTCACCACGAGTTCGTTCTTCTTTCTTATTATTCTTCCCAGTAAATGACAAACGACAAAAACATGCTTCTTGTTCTTTTTATTTGTGGCTGCTTTGTCCAGAGTCTACACAAGCAACACATACTTAGGTAGACTACGACTCCCAGGATCCCTCCCCAAATAAGGATTCTGGGAGTTGTAGTCTCTACATTGACAGATGGATGTCACCATTGTTATGGCTTGGAGGGTGAGCTGCTTTGAGACACCTTTAGCGGAGGAAAAAATGCAGATTATATCCCAAAATAAAGGAGAAGCTCATTTCTGGACAAGTAGTAGTAGTAGTAGTAGTTATAATAATAATAATAATAATAATAATAATAATAATAATAATAATATTCCAGACTAAAGGAGAAGCTTATTTTTGAATGTAATAATAATAATAATAATATATCCTAAAGGATAAACTTATTTCTGAATCAATATTAATAATAATAATACCCCAAACTAAAGGAGAAGCTTGTTTTTAAACTTAATGATAATAATAATAACAAAAATATATCCTAAAAGAGAAGTTAATTTATGAACTAATGTAATACTAATATCCCAAACGAAAGATTATTTGTGAAATAATAATATCCCAAACTAAAGGAGAAGCTTATTATTTAACTGATTAATAATAATAAATTCTAAATGAGCTTAGTTCTGAAATACTAATAGTAATATCCAAAACGTAAGATTATTTGTGAAATAATAATATCCTAGATTAAAGGAAAAGCTTATTTTTAACCAAATAATAATAATCTATTCTATAAGGAGAAGTTTATTTCTGAACTTAATAATAATAATAATATCCTAAAGGAGAAGCTTATTTCTGAAATAATAATGGTAATAATACATGCTAAAAGAGAAACTTATTTCTGAACTAATATTACTATTAATAATATCCCAAACTAAAGGAGAAGCTTATTTCCAAATAATATTATTAATATTAATAATAATAATATATCTTATAAGAAAAACTTATTACTGAACTTATAAAAATATTGCAAACTAGAGGAGAAGCTTATTTCTGAATAATAATAATAATAATAATAATAATAAATCCTAAAGGAGAAATTATTTCTGAACTAATACTACTAATAATATCCCAAACTAAAGGAGAAGCTTATTTCCAAATAGTAATATATCTTATAGGAAAAATTTACTGCTGAACTTATAAGAATATCGCAAGCTAAAGGAGAAACTTATTTCTGAATTATAAAAATAGTAATAAATCATAAAGGAAAAAATTATTTCTGAACTCAATAATAATAATAATCTATCTTCTATACATCTTCTATACACAGAATAAAAGTGAAAATCTGTAAATATGTATGTGTGTATGTGGCTGGGGTGTCCACTTAGACATACAAGCTCCTGCCTCCACAAACAGCTCTAGCTCCAACTACTCAGGAGACACCAAAGGTCCTCCCTCCAATGACATTGCAGGTTATAGCGAGTGCCGTAAACATGTCCAAAAGATCTGCCAATGTCCTCCTCATACACCACACTGCCCACCACCCAAGTGAAGGTTTTCAGACGGAGACAATTTCATCCTAGATTGCATGTGTTTCCTCCACCACAGACATCCCAGTGTTTCTGACTCTGCCCATTGATGTGGAATTTGCATGACCCCACCCACTGTCTCTCCCTTTACCCTTTCCCATTCTTTTCTATGGTACACAGCAAACAGGAATTGATCAGATACTAGAGAGAGTTCACCATGATTTATAGGAGTTGTATGTCCTGGGATGTATAGTTTGCCTGCAATCTAAGAACGGCACTCTGAACTCTATCAATGATGGACCTGGAACTCACTTGGCACACAGAACCCCCATGACCAACCAAAAAAAAATGATGGAGGTCTTTGGAGGGATCTATAAGAGTTGTAGTTCACCTACATCCAGAGTGCACTATGAACTCAAACAACATCTGATCTGGACCAAACTAGGCATGTATACCCGATATGCTCAAATTTGAATACTGGTGGGTTTGGAGGGGAATTGGCCTGGACATTTTGGAGTTGTAAGCACTGGGATTTATAGTTCACCTGCACTCAATGAGTACTCTGAACACCGAAGATGGAATTGGACAAGACTTGGCACACAGGGCCCCCATAATTGGGAGAAATGCACCTTGATTTGGGGGAGTTGTAGTTCGCCTACATTCAGAGAGCACTGAACCCAAACGATGGATCTGGACCAAACTTGGCACACAGACCTGATGCCGAAATTTGATGACAAGAGGGGTTTGGGGGGAACTGATCTTCCTTTCTGGGAGTTGTAGTTCACTCACAACCAGGGAAACTGGCCTCCATTGATGATGGACCTGGACCAACCTACTGGGGGGGGGGGGTTGAGGGGACTGACTCACCATAGTGGGAGTTGTAGTTTACCCTGCAGCCAGGGAGCACACTGAACCCCACCAATGATGCATCGAGAGCAGACTTGCCCAACATAACGAATTTTTATGTACTGATGGGAGTTTGAGGGGGTTAAGCTGGCCTGATGGGAGTTGTAGTTCACCCACAACCTATGCATTTTGGACAATTAGAAAACACTTTTTCAAATAACCCGGGCAACAACGGGTACCAAAGATGGATCTGGACCAAACTCGGCATGCATACCCAATGTGCCCCAATTTGAATACTGGTGGGTTTGGAGGGGAATTGGAGAAAGGAGAAACTTATTTCTGGAGAATAATAGTAACAATAATAATAATAATAATAATAGGATATATTATTTTACTGACACAAAAACACAGAATGACACAGCAAATGAGATATATATGCTGGATTTTGGAACACAAAATCACAAACACTTCCCAAGTGCTTAGGACTGTGATTATTAGGATATATTATTGTTATTATCATTATTCAAAAATAAGCTTTAGTTTGGGATATTATTAACTGTAACATTAATTCAGAAATAAGTTTTTCTCTTAGGAAATATATATATAGTATTAATTTTTAATTTATTAATATTGATTTAATAATATAGTAATAAATATGAATGATAATGGTATTATTAAAATATATTATTTATTATAATATACAATACAATTAATATTCAATATATTTTAATGTATTAATATTGATTTAATATAGTAATACATATGAATAATAATGGTATTATTAAAATATACTATTATATATAATAATAAAATTAATATTCAATATTAAAAATATTAATATGTATTTATTATTATTGTTCATAATAATATGTTATTATGAATACATATCAATATAGATTGGGAAGGAGAAACTTATTTCTGAATGGGATAATAATAATAATTAATAATTAATAAGCCTAAAGAGGAAGCTGATTTTCCGAACTGAACCAAAGCACTCTTTCATTGGTTCCAAAGCATGCTTCTTGGGAGGAAGTTGTAGCCTACAACGTTGCACGACGTCATTTCCGGTCCCGCCCCTCAGGCATGCTGGAAATCGTAGTTTTCTCCTCACTAAGTCCATTGAAAGAAGGGAAGTGGAGAGCATGCTGGGGTTTTGGCTCCTTTCCTCCTTATTCCTGCCTCTGAATGGTAAGGACTACAAGTCCCATCATCCTCTTCTCTCTCTCTCTCTTAATTTATGTTATTTTATGACATAAATTATTATTATATTTTTTTATCATAATCAGATGTTCCTTTGGCCTCCCAACTTCATCAACACTGGGTTGCTGTGAGGTTGCCTGGCTGTCTGGCCATGTCCCAGCAGCATTCTCTCCTGACGTTTCACCCCCATCTATGGCAGGCATCCTCAGAGTTTGTGAGGCCTGTTGGAAACGAGGAAAGTGGAATAATGTCCATTGGCCAGCTTGAGTAACACTGAACAGCCTTGCAGCTTCAAAGCCTGGCTGCTTCCTGCCTGGGGGAATGTTCCAGAAGCATTCTCTCCTGACGTTTCGCCCCCATCTATGGCAGGCATCCTCAAAGCTTGTAAGGTCTGTTGGAAACTAGGAAAAGTGGGTTTATCTATCTGTGGAATAATGTCCAAGGTGGGAGAAAGAACTCTTTGTCTGTTTGACAGTGAATGTTGCCATTGGCTCCCTTGAATAATAACCTTGCAGCTTCGGAGCTTGGCTGGTTGCTGCCTGGGGAATCCTTGGTTGGGGGGGGGGTGTTTCTTTCAGACAAGGCTAAGAAGGCTCTTCATGGCTACTCTTTCCATTGCTATTATTCATTGTTCATTGTGGAAATCGTGAAACAGGGTTGGGATGACTTCTGGAAAATTCTGGTTGATTCGTGCGATGGTGTCTGCTACCGGCACCTTGCAGGAAGCAGCCAGGCTTTGAAGCTGCAAGGCCATTCAGTACTAATCAAGGTGGCCAATGACAACATCCACACTAAGCAGAGCAAGAGTTGTTGTGGCCAATGGCAACATTCATTGTCAAACAGACTAGAGTTCTTTCTCCCACCCTGGACATTATTCCACAGGTATATCAACCTCACTTGCCTAGTTCCTAACAGACTTCACAACCTCTGAGGATGCCTGCTATAGATGGGGGTGAAACGTCAGGAGAGAATGCTGCTGGAACATAGCCAGACAGCCTGCAAAACTCGCAGCAACCTACTGATTCCTGCCATGAAAACCTTTGACAATACATTAATATAATAATAATAATTATTATTATTATTATTATTATTAAATGATGATGTTGATACGTCTTTTCCAAAATGTAATTCCTTCACCTCAGATGGGTGCAGAATTAATGTAGAAAAAAATAGATGTATATCATTTTTAAATCCCAACCTTGATGGGATATTAATAATGATGATGATAACAATAATAATAATAGTAGTAGTAGTAGTAATATTAATAATTCCTTCTTCAGGGGCCGGAACAGAGGAAAACATGGTCCATCTTCCTGGTGGAAAGGTCCAAATCCTGGGCGTTTTCTCAACGGTGGAGCCATTTATGATGGACAAGTTCCCCGTCACCAACCGGGACTTTCGGTGAGGCTCTGTGTTGTTTACATCTATGTCTACATCATTGTGTGTGCATATGTGTGCTAATTATATATACATATGGTGTGTGTGTGTGTGCTTCCAGTCTAGATTTCTTTTCGGAATCTTTTAAGGTTTGTTTTTGTTTTTAATCTGTGTATCCTTTTATTTGGGTTTTTGATTCATTCATCCCTTTGTTGCTTGGGAGACAAGAGAGGAATAGGATAGATAGGCAGAAAAAAAGATAGATAGATAGATAGATAGATAGATAGATAGATAGATAGATAGATAGATATTGATAGATTGGATTGATGGATGGACATATAGACAGATGAATTGATAGGTAGATGGACAGATCAGCAAATAGATAGCGGGAGATAGAGATAAATACACAAGAATGGATGGATAGCTAGATGGATGGATGGATGGATAGATAGATGATAGATGAATTGATAGATTTATAGAGTGATGGATGATTGGATGAATAGGTAGATGATAGATGAATGGATAGATTTATAGAGTGATGGATGATTGGATGAATAGGTAGATGATAGATGAATGGATAGATTTGTGGATGGAAGGTCAGATGAATTGATAGGTTTATAGATAGATGGATGGATTATTGGATAGATGGATGGATGGATAGGTTTATAGATGGAGAGATGAATTGATAGATAGATAGATAGATAGATAGATAGATAGATGAGACATGAATAGATAGATTTATGGATGGAAGTATAGATGAATTGATAGATGGATGGATGGATAGATTTATGGATGGATGGATGTATGGATCAATAGATGAATAGATAGATGAATAGATAGATTTATGGATGGAAGGATAAATTAATAGATAAATGAACTGGTAGATTTATAGATGAATGGATGAATAGACAGATGTATGGATAGATTTATAGATGGATGGATGGATGGATATATGATAAATGGATAGATTTGTGGATGGAAGGATAGATGAATAGATAAATTAATTGATAGATTTATAGATGGATGGATGGATAAACAGATGGATGGATAGGTTGGATGGATGGATGGATGGAACGGTCAATATATGATAGGTGAATTGATAGATTTATAGATGGATGGATGAATAGACAGAAAGATAGATGATAGATGAATAGATCGATTTATGGATGGAGGGATAAATGAATTGATAGATTTATACATGGATGGATATTTGAATAGATAGATGCATGGATAGATTTATGAATGGATGAATAGATGGATGGTTTTATGTATGGATAAATAGACAGATTATAGATGAATTGATAGATTTATAGATGATGGAAGAATAACGATACATAGATTAATTGGTGAATAAATAGACAGATTCATAGACAGACAGAGTAATGTATGAATAAATAGCTAGATTGATTAATGGATGAATAGATAGATAGATAGATAGATAGATAGATAGATAGATAGATAGATAGATAGATAGATAAGTAGATCTGACTCAGTCCAAAGGCATTGGTGTCCCTTGCAGCCCAGGTGAGAAACCTGGTCTCGGCCTGTTTCGGGATCTGCTGAAACCTGCTGCTCTATTTGGGTCTCTTTTCCGGCAGGGAGTTTGTGCGGGAGAAGAAATTCCGGACGGAGGCCGAGGGCTTCGGGTGGAGCTTTGTCTTCCAGGATTTCGTTCCAAACGCCTTGAAGGAGAAAGTGACCCACAAGCTGGAGGTAGGGAGGGACAGATATGGTTCCCTTCTTCTCCTTCCTTCCTTCCTTCCTTCCTTCCTTCCTTCCTTCCTTCCTTCCTTCCTTCCTTCCTTTTCTTCTTTATTTCCTTGATCCTTCTTTCTTTCCTTCCTCCCATCCTTCTTTCCTCCTTCTCTTCCCTTCTTGATGCCTCCTTGGGGTTGGTGGGACTTTGGCATATTTGTCGTTTCCATCGAACCCTTTTCCCTTTCCTTCCCAGTCGGCTCCCTGGTGGCTTCCGATCGAGAAAGCGTTTTGGAGGCAGGTGAGTCACTAGGACAGAAAGTTGCATTAACTGTCCATGGAGATGCGTATGGCCATCTGTTGAGAGGAATCGTGTGGTGTCACCAAAGGCCTTCCCTCCAATGACATTGCAGTTTATAGTGAGCGCCATAAACATGTCCAAGAGCCCTGCCAAAGTCCTCCACCAACACCACACTTCCCATATGGAAATGAAGATTTCCATACAGGAACAATTTCATCCCTAAAATGCATGTGCTTCCTCCACCACAGACACCCCAGTGTTTCTGACCCTCCCCATTGGTGTGGAATTTGCATGACCTCGCCCACTGCCTCTCCCGTAACCCTTTCCTATTCTTTTCTATAGCACACAGCAAACAGAGGAATTGATCAGCAAGTTTGGGGAGAGTTCACCATAGGAGTTGTAGGCACTGGGATTTATAGTTCACACAACAGTGGATCTGGACCAAACTTGGCACACAGACCTAATATGCCGAAATTTGATTCCTGGAGGGGTTTGAGAGAGATTGGCCTTGAATTCTGGGAGTTGTAGAGAAACTGTGACCCCCACCAATGATGGACTAGAATCAAACTCGGCACACCGAACCCCCATGACTAACTCAGCCAACTGGAAGGGTTTCTGGGGAACCGATCTTCCGATGTCCATTTCTATGTCTCCTCCACAGCCTTGGGGTCCAGGTTCAGGGCTGGAGGGCCGGCTGGACTTCCCGGTGCTGCAGGTGAGCTGGAGGGACGCCAAGGCCTTCTGCGCCTGGAAGGGGAAGCGCCTCCCCACTGAGCAGGAGTGGGAGTGGGCCGCCCGAGGAGGCCTGGCAGGTAGGTGGGGAAGGGGGAAAAAGACCCTCCTCCGAATGGTGGGATGCGGGGTGGAGAAAGACAGGCGCACAATGGGATGAAGTCCTTGCTTTTCTCCCCTCTCTCCTTTCACCCAATGTTTGGGGTAGACAGGCTGTATCCGTGGGGAAACAAATTCCTGCCCAACCGGACCAACCTCTGGCAGGTAAGGAAAGCCATATGGGATGGACAGAGGGATGGCTGGATAGATGGACAGATAGAGATGTAGATAGGATAGATACATTACATAGATTAGATTAGATTGATAGATAATACGATAGATATAGCTGAATAGATGGCTGGGTGGATGGGTGATAGATTAATGAATAGATGTATAGTAGGATTGATAGATGGATGGATGGATGACAGATGAGTAGGTTGATAGATTGATGGATGAATGGATAGATAGATAGATAGATAGATAGATAGATAGATAGATAGATAGATGGATGGAGAGAGAGAGAGAGATGATTAGGTTGATAGATGGATTAATGGAAAGATAGAGAGATGAATGGATAGATTTATAGAGAGATGTATGGAGGGGTAGATGAATAGATTTATAGCTGGATGAATGGATTGATTGATCGATGGATAGATATGAGAGATGAATTGATAGATTTATAGCTAGATGGATGGATGGATAGATAGATAGATGACAGATTTATAGATGGATGGAGGAGTGGGTGGATAGATAAAGGGATAGATTTATGGGTGGATGGATATATAGATGATAGATTTATGGATGGATGGATAGAGAAATTATAGATTTATAAATGGATGAATAGATAGATGATAGTTTGATGGATAGATGGATGATAGATTTATGGATGGATAGATGGATGGATGGATAGATAGTTGGATGGATTGATAGATAGATAGATAGATGATAGATTTATGGATGGATGGATGGATGAATATATAGATGATAGTTGGATGGGTGGAATCGCACAGGCCACTCTCTCAGCCTCAAACACATGAAGGTTCGCTTTTACTGAGTACCTCTCCCATTTTCCCCTTCCTTTCCGAGGGCCCCTTCCCGGAGGGCGACTTGGCTGAGGACGGCTTCCACGGAGTCTCCCCGGTGACCGCCTTCCCCCCACAGAACCCATATGGTACATTTCTGGAATTGATGACAATAGCCTTTTGAGGAATCTCTAGTTCCTCCCTGGGCATTGTGGGGATTTCTTGCTTGCTCTTTTACGCCGGCTCTTCGGCTTAGAAATGGAGATGAGCACCACATCCCAGAGTCAGACATGACTGGACTTAATGGAAGGGGACAACCTTTATTTTTTTATCTTATTTATTTAATTATTGCACTTTTGGGGAAGGAGGTCCTGCAATTCTCATCTCAGTGAAAACAGAGTCCGCACTATTGCACTATAGATAGACAGATAGATAGAACCTACTTTAATGCATATCTGTCTGCCTGTATCCATCTATCCATAACTGTGTTTATATATATACCTATGGGTCCATCCATTGGTCCATCCATCTCTATCCATCCATCTTTCCATCCTGTCTGTCTATCAGCTTATCTTTCTCCATTTGTCCATCCTATCTATCCATCCATTTATCTACCTAGTCTGTCTGTCTGTCTGTCTGTCTGTCTGTCTGTCTGTCTGTCTAGATAGATAGATAGATAGATAGATAGATATGGATGGATACATAAATAAATACATATAGATAGGATGAATGGACAGAAATAAATAAGTAGATAGGATGGATGGGTGGGTGGATAGATAGATAGACAGACTTGATAGATAGATATGAATAGATAGATATCTATCCGTTTATCTCTATTTGTCCATTCTGTCTATTTATCCATCTGTCTGTCTGTCTGTCTATCTATCTATCCATATCTATCTACTCTGTCTATCTATCTATTGATCAATCTTGTTTGTCTATTTGTCTATGTCTGTCTATCTATCTATCTATCTATCTATCTATCTATCCTGTTGTCTATTTATTTATTTGTCTGACTGTCTATCTATCTATATCTGTCTATTTATCTATTTAACTATCCATCCATATCTATCTGTCTATATGTCTATTTATCTTGTTTGTCTGACTATCTATTTATTTTACCTATCTATCTATCTATCTATCTATCTATCTATCTGTCTGTCTGTCTGTCTATCTATCTATCCATCCATCCATCCATCCATTCACCTACTCACACACCCACCCACCCACCCATCAATTAGTCCATACATCTCTATCATCTATCTATCTATCTATCTATCTATCTATCTATCTATCTATCTATCTATCCTTCCTTCCTTCCTTCCTTCCTTCCTTCCTTCCTTCCTTCCTTCCTTCCTTCCTTCCTTCCTTCCTTCCTATCCATCTCTCTCTCCATCTCTCCATGCATTTTCTACCAGAAGACAAATCAAACAATCCCAAGATGCCAGGGGAGGTGGGGGGGGGGCATACCTGATACATTTACCTGCCTTAAGTGAGACCCCCATGTTCCTGAGCAAGTACAGAGTGCTTTTTTGGTGAATCATACTCTTCTTTGCTGCCCTCCTCCCAGGGCTGTATGACCTGCTAGGCAACACCTGGGAGTGGACGGCCTCGGAGTATCTCCCCCTTGGGGGCGACGCCAGGCAACCAGCCCAGGAGAGGCGGGTCTTGCGGGGCGCTTCCTGGATCGATACGGTAGACGGTTCGGCCAATCACAAGGCGGAAGTGGCCACCAGGTACGCTTTTGGACCTTTGGGTATTGGATGGAATGGGTTTGAAATGGGTTTGAAAAATACTATGTTGGATGTTAAAATACAAAACGAGAAATCAAATAGGGACTGAAGTTGAATAACCAAATAAAAATTTAAACAGCCATAGATTTGATAGATCGCCATCCTATATTCTATGGAAGGCCTATCACAGGATGCTAGGGTTGGAACGGGCCACCAAAGGCCATGCAGTCCACTTTGAAAGAGGGCACCGTCCTTCTTGCTTTTCCATAGGATGGGAAATACTCCAGATTCAGCCTCCGACAACTTGAGCTTCCGCTGCGCATCTGATTTGCCCACCGGGAAAACAAAGAACAAGAAGACCGAACTCTGAAGACAGGAAGGAAATCATCCAACATCATTTCAGGAAAGGGTTTTTTTAAAAACCATACTTTGTTGGGATTTGTAGTCCCAAAGGCTGCTGGATAGTGTTAAATTCTTTCGGAATTAATAACACTGTTATTTTTTATATATATATATTATATAAACAGAGGCCGTTTCCAATAAATAAAGCACATTTATTGAGCTTTGAAATGAGATTACAGTAGAGTCTCATTTATCCGACCTTTAATTATCCGACATTCCGTCTTATCCGATGCTCTTACTCGATGCCCCCGTTTTTCCTCCTGGATTTCCCCTTCAGTTAAAGGAGCGCTCCCCAACTCTCTTGCCATTCCCAGAATTATCCGACATTTTCGTTTATCCAATGTTCTGCTGGCCCATCTATGTCGGATAAGCGAGACTGTACTGTATATTCTTTTATACTTCTTCCAAACGCATAAATAATTGTCATATATAAGTTGTCCATAGAGTAACACTGGAGGACCTAGAGATTTTAAGAGAGTGTACTTTATGTATTGATAGATCCCCAAAATGCTGCAGAGTCTTGGTTACAGTTAGCAGAGATTCGTATCCCAGCGTCTGACCTTCACCAAGCAGACTTGAGCTCTGGCTTTCATCCAAACTCCTTTGGAGGTTGATTCTTCAGTCTCTGCAACAACTATTTACAGGTCTGCTATGAGTATATACAGAGATATACTCACAACCATAGCAAAGTGTCATTATTATTATTATTATTATTATTACTAGAGTCCTAGAGTTGGGAGGAGCTTTCAAAGGCCACCCAGTCTACCAGGCAGGAAAATAGAATCACTGCTCTATTATAATCATTATTATTATTATTATTATTATTGTTGTTGTTGTAATTATTATTATTATTTTACTGACACAAAAACACAGTATGTTACAGCTGGATTTCGTATCACAAAATCGTAAGTTGAACACTTCCCAAGCATCTAGGACTGTGTGATTAATAATAATAATAATAATAATAATAATAATAATTATTATTATTATTATTATTATATTCCTAGAGTTAGAAGGGGCCTTCAAAGGCCATCCGGTTCAAACCCCTTCTGCCAGCAGGAGGATAGAATTACTATGATATTATTATCAATTATTATATTATTATATGCCTAGAGTTGGAAAGTGAGGTATAATCGCTTGAACAGGTAAAGGAAACCCCACAGTGGTGTTCACCTTTCCCTATGCAATCCAAAGCTAAACAATGTATATATGTTTGGCTTCATTTAACACATAAGGAACGTACATGTTCTGACTTAAGAACAAACCTGCAGAATGGGTCTTGTTCTTAACTTGGGGACTGACGATTTGTGGAATGCCTGCCCGTGAAAACCTATTGATGGAAATCAGCCTGAGGTTCTGGTGATGCTCCTGGTTCCACCACCTCTCCTCTGTCACGGGAGGAAAGAGTAAACACACACACCCCTGCTAGGTAGGCATGTGAATTCTCATGGCGTCCTCCTCCAATGGATGGACTGTTTCAAAGGCAAGCAGTTAGTTCTGATTCCTGAAACACTGCAGAGTCTTGGTTACAGTCAGCAGAGATTATATAGTGCAGCCTCTGACCTTGTGTGCATGAATAAGCACACTTGAGCTCTGGCTTTCATCCAAACTCCTTTGGAGGTTTATTCTTCAGTCATAGTGACATACAAGTATTTACAGGTCTGCTATCGGTATACAGAAATACTCACGACCATGGCAAGACACGCACACGACAAGGATAGCAATAGATTACAGAGGCAGAGAGATCAAAAGATATCAAAAGATGGCTGAGAGCAAGTATGTGGCAAAGAGGAAGTGCACATACAAGGCACTCCATAACTCAGATGTCTCTCTAGGATCACATCTCTTCTTCACCCTGACAGTGGATTGTGCTGTGACCACATGCCCTTTAGAAGTGTATTTTTCCACACATTGGAGGTACATGCAATGCATTCCTATCCAATACAGCATTTTTCTACCAGACACGTTTCCCCCGCTTTTCCACCCATTTTGGGGGCCCGCAATGCTCCCCTTCCCTCAGAAGAGCTCCTCTTCAGCGGCCAGGGTAAGCAGGATGGCCTTGGGGGTGTTTTCGAAGAGGGCGGCCCGGTTCTGGGCCTCACCCTTCTTGACCCAGTGGCCGTAGAGACGGAAGGCGCAGGCGTCGATCATCTTCCGGACGGGCTTCAGGCCGTAAGGGTCACGCTGCAGAACCTCCCGCGTGATGGGCTTCACGTTGCGGTAGTTGAGGTAGATGCGGACCAAGGCCAAGACAGTCAAGGCGATGACCTGCAAGAGGACAGTGGGGCACATCAAGGGAGGCCACAGGGTGGTGGTGGCGCCAAACAGGAGTCTTGGGAAGGAAGGGGACATACCCGGAACTTCCGGAAGGGGCTGAAGTGGCGGACCTCCTCCACCACATACTGCTGGAAGAAGGGGTGGCCCAGGGCCTCCTCCACGGTGTAGCGCTCTTTGGGGTTCACCACCAGGAAGTGGGCAATCTGCAGGAAGGAGGAGGAGGAAGAGGCGGTGAAGCAAAGATGGCAGAGAACCTGACGCAACCCAACCCGTCTCCTCCCCAGCACCATCAAGTTGGGTAACATCTTCCAAGACTCCGAACCCAGTCCCATCTCCACCTTCTACTCTCCTCCTTGTTTCAATCTTGAGGCCCACCTTCTCTGTACTTGTTCTTCTCAATCAGCTCCACCATCACTTCTTCCTGCCCCTCCTTTGTCATCTTCCTGTCCCAATCGTCTTCTCCATCTCCTTGTCCCCATGTTCTCCACTTCCTGTCTCCCTGTCTTCTCGATCTCCTCCGACTTAAACTTCTCCTCCACCCACCACCGTCATCATCATGTCTTCAATCTCCTCCTCCTCTTGTATCCTTTCCTCCATCTCTATCTCCACCTCCTCATCTTCTCTGCCATCACTTTATCATCCATAATCATCTCCATCTCCACCTCTCAATCTTCTCCACCATAATGTCCTCCTCCTTTATCATTTCCTCCATCCTCATCTCTACCTTCCCATCTGCTATGTTCATCTGTTTTCAACTTCTCCATCATCTATCTATCAATTACCACCTCCATCATCATGTCTTCCTCAACATTTTTCTCCACCATCATCTCTTCTTTTGTCCTTTCCTCCATCCCTATCTTCTCCATCTCCTCATCTTCAGCTTCTCCTCCTCCCATCTCCACCATCATATCTTCCTTCTCCACCTCCTCCTCCTCCACTTCTCCATCTTCTCCTCCTTCCACCCACCAGGTCTTTGACGGTGTCTGACTGGTCATCCCATTCAGGGGATCCAAACTTGTAGTCTCCTTTCATGATCATCCTCAGCATCAGCATCTGCTTCCGGTGCCAGAAAGGAGGGGACCCCGCCAGGAGCGTGTACAGGATCACCCCCGTGCTCCACCTGCAGGGGCAGAAACCACACCAGCAAAGGCCTTCTTCCCCTTCTGCCTGCCTGCCTTCCTTCTTTCCAAACCATTCCATTCCATTCCCTCCCTTTCTTATTCCACTTGTCCTTCCTTCCTTCCTTCCTTCCTTTCTTCTTTCCATACCATTCCATTCCCTCCCCTTCCTTTCGTATTCCACTTCCCTTCTTATTCCTTCCTTCCTTCCTTCCTTCCTTCCTTCTTTCCATACCATTCCATTCCATTCCCTCCCCTTCCTTTCGTATTCCACTTCCCTTCTCCTTCCTTCCTTCCTTCCTTCCTTCCTTCCGCTGGCTCCCATTCCTTCCTTTCTCCCCCTTTCTTTCCTTTCTCCCCCTTTCCTTCCTTTCTCCATCCTTCCTTTTTCCATCCCTTCTTTGCTTCCTTCGCTCATTCTTCCTTTCACTTCAACCTTTCTTCTTTTCCTTCCTACCTTGTGTCTCTTTCTTTTCATCTCTTCCATCTCTATTTGTTCCTTTTCCTTCCCTGCTTCCTTTCCTTTCCATCCTTCCTTACCAGAAAGTCCTACTTACATGTCCACTTCCTTCCCGTAACCAGGATGGTCCGGATCCATAGAACATTCCAGTATTTCTGGAGCCAAGTAACCAGGAGTCCCACAGATCTCTATGACAGAGGAAAAGAAAAGAACAGAAGGAGGAATAGCAATGTAAGGGGATTCCATTTGCTTCTCTTTGCTTATTGTTTGGAATCAAATGCAAAATACTGTTCGAACATCACAAAGTGTAACACAGCATAAAATAAAAGGAGGGGTGCGATATTCTGGGAAGTCTATTAATTATTAATATTATAATTGATACTATTTCGTATTATTGATCACAGTCCTCGAAGGTCATCTAGTCTATTGTAGAAAATCTATTATTATTATTATTATTATTATTATTAATAATAATAATATTAATATATTGATACTATTTTTTTGTTATTAATAACAATCCTCAAGGGCCATCTAGTCTATTCCGGAAAGTCTTTTATTAGTATTATTACTACCAGTACTACTAATAATAATATTATTAACTGGTACTATTTTTGTTATGAATCACAATCCTCGAGTGTGATCAAGGCCGATCCCATTGTGATGGGGATGCCATATTCTTAATAATACTAATAATACAAAGAATACAATTAATAATAATAATAATAATAATAATAACTGATACTAATTTTGTTATTAATCACAGTCCTCTAGGATCAGCAAGACCCATTCTGTTGGGGTGGAATATTCTTGGAAGTCTATTTATTATAATTATAATTATAATAATTAGTGATACTATATTATTATTAATATCAGCCATCGAGGGTCATCAATCCCATTCTGATAGGGTGCAATATTCTGGGAAGTCTATTATTATTATTATTATTAATAATAATAATAATAATATATTATATAACTATTAAAATAGTGATACTATGTTTGTTATTAACCTCAGTCCTCAGGGGTTATCAAGCCCAATCCCATTCTGAAGGGATTATAATAATAATAATAACAGTGATACTAGGGATTATAATAATAATAATAACAGTGATACTATATTATTAAGGCCCTTGGTGGCACAGTGGGTTAAACTGCTAAGTTGCTGAACTTGCTGACCAGAAGGTTGGTGGTTGAAATCCAGGGAGCAGGGTGAGCTCCCCCTGTTGGCCCCAGCTTCTGCCAATCTAGCAGTTTGAAAACAGGCAAATGTGAGTAGATCAATAGGTACCACTTTGGCGGGAAGGTAATGGCACTCCGTGCGGTCATGCCAACCACATGGACAAGACTGGACTTAATGTCAGGGGAAAACCTTTACCTTTTAACCTATTATATTACAATATTATTATTATATACTGTAAATATCTATATTATATTGTAACATAGATATAGATTATATTACAATAACATAATATATATATTGTATGGCATATTGTTATAAATATATATTATTATATGTAATATAATATTAGTATTGTTATATTATAATATTATTATTATTTTGTCCCTAGAGACCCCCAAGAGTCATCTAGTCCCACCCATTGGGACGGAGGCTTCTCTCTCTCCCTTTGGAAGGCATGGCCTCCGCTTTGGGTTTTAGTCCGAACTGACCTTTTAAGGTCTTTCCTTGCTGCAATTGGCAGGAAAAGCCAAAGTCGGTCAGCTTGATGTTCATGTCATCGTCCAGCAAGATGTTTTCCGGCTTCAGGTCCCGGTGGACGATGTTCATCCCGTGCAGGAAGTGCAGCACTTCCAGCAGCGAGCGGAGGATCTTCCTAAGACAAGCCAAGAGCAGATCATAGCATCCTAGAGTCAGAAGGGACCTCTAAAGGCCATCTAGTCCAACCCAATTCTGCCACAATCGAAGCCCCTTCGACAGATGACCATCACTCATCATACACTATAAGAAAAGGCGGCTGCAGCATTCATGCATTGCAGCAACCGAATGGTGAGTACCTCCCTATTGCAATGAATTACCATCTGGGTTATTATAATTATTAATTATTATTTGTAGTTATTGCTTCTTCTTCTTCTTCTTCTTAATTAATTAATATGGTTCTACGTTGCTAATAGTAATAATGACAACAATACAAATATTTATTACCCACCTCACTAATAATAATAATAATAAAAAAATGTTATTTCTTATCCACCGCAATAATAGTAAGAATAGTTATTTGTTACCCACCTCACTAATAATAATAATAATAATAATAATAATAATAATAATAATATAAACATGGTTTGTTACCCACCTCAACAACAACAACAACAACAAACAACAACAACAAACGTTATTTGTTACCTACCTCACTAATAATAATAATAATAATAATAATAATAATGTAATAAATCCCAAAGCAAGGAAGGAGATCCTCACCTGGTCTCCTTCTCGCTGAGAGTGACTTTCTCGGTCAGGTAATCAAAGAGCTCCCCTTTCTTCATTCTGGGGAGAGAAGAAGAAATAAAGACACACATTAAAAATAAATACGTTCCAAGGATAAATGGCACAGTGTTTGGGGTGGGGGGGGGATGTTGTAGTTTTCCCCCCTTATTTGGACTATGGAGCCCAGACTATAAAGATATATTTTATCTATAATATATAATATGTAATATATATATATATATATATATATATATATATATATACATTTATTATATGTATGCACACAGACAGACACATATGTTATATATAATATACAATATGTAATCTGTATATATATATATATACATTTATTATATATATGCACACACACACATATACATGACAGATGGATGAATAGAAAGATAGCACTATATTAGCCTCTAGCTTTATATGTTATATATATTATATTATATATGTAATATATATATTATATTATATGTGTGTTTATATGTGTGTGTGTGTGTGTATATATATATATATATATATATATATACACACACACAGACACAGACACACACATATACATGATTGATATGGAGGAAGACATGGTGGAGGTACTGATTGATAAATAGATAGCATTGTATTAGCCTCTAATATTATAATAGATATTACGTGTGTATATATAAACACACACATACTCTCTCTCTCTCTTTATATATATATAAAATGTATTTACACATAGACAGGCACATATACACAATAGATGGATGGATCGATTGATCAATAGAATGCATGATGTTGACCTCTATGTATTATAGATAATATATATATGTATTACATAAGATATATAATATAATATGACACACACACATATATATGTATGTGTATATGTATATATGTATGTTTGTATGTATGTATATACACACAAACAGACACAATAGATGGATTGCTCAATTGATAGATAGCACTATCCTCAAGTCTCTCTTGACATGAAAAAAGATATATATATATATATATATACACACACACACATACATATATCACATTTATATACATGCAGAGAGACACATATACACAATAGATGGATTGATGGCTTGATAGATAGATAGCACTATGTTAGGCTCTTCCTTTATATTATAGATTATATATATGTGTGTATACACACACATATATATATAAAAAGATATATATTCATGTAATATATATCTTATATAATACTTATATATATGTATTATATAAGATATATATGCATACACACACACACACACACATATATAATTTATATACACATAGACAGACACATATACATGATAGAAGGATCAATAGATCGATCGATAGCACTATATTAGCCTCTGGTTTGATCCCTGATGTGTTGCTTCAGAGTTTTATGAAGATATAAATAGAGTCCAGAACCGGGAAGCAAAAAGGTTACAGGGAAACCCGAGCCCCATGGAGACAGCTGCAGCCAGAGAGCTCCTCCTCATTTGCAGCTCATTTGCATGCTATTTGCACGTGATCATGATATGCAAAACTTGGGCATTGGAAGCTGAATTGGGTGGGGGGGAACCCTCTTTGAGCATCTTGGAAAATAATAATAATAATAATAATAATTATTATTATTATTATTTAAGAATCCACAGAGATAGGTTGTGAGGTTTAGGATATAGATTGAAGGCTCTTAAGAAATAGATTTTCAGGTCTTTTTAAATACTTACAGGTCGAAGACCAGGAAGAAGAAGGTGTGTGATTCAAAGCTGTCCTTCAGTTGGACTAAAAGTAAAAGACCCGGCAAATAATAATAATATAATAATAGCAAGAGTAATAATAGCAATAATAGTAATGGTAATAACAGTAGTAGTAATAATAATAGCAATATTAATAATAAATAGAAGTAGTAATAATAATAGCAGTAGTAATAATAATACATAGTAATGCTAATAATAGTGATGATAATAACATCAATAATATTAATAGCAGCAGTAGTAATAATAGTGGTAATAGTCATAGTAGTAATAATAGCAAGAGTAATAATAGCAAAAATAATAGTAATAATAATATCAATAGTAGCAATAATAGCAAAATTAACAACAAATAGTAGTAATAGTAACAATAGCAATAATAGCAATAATAGTAATAATAGCTATAATAATAGCAATAGTTAGCAATAGTAATGATAATCCATAGTAATGCTAATAATAGTGATAATATTAATAATAGTAATAGTAGCAGTAGTAATAATAATAGTGGTAACAGTGGTAATAATAGTAATGATACAAGATACCCTGCTTTATCTCTCCCGAAAAGCGATAGTAGTCGTAATAGTAATAATAACAGCTATAATGTTAATAATAGTAATAGTAGCAGCAGTAGGAATAATAGTAATAGTAGTAGTAATAGTAATGCTAATAATAGTGATGACAATAATATTAATAATAGTAATAGTAATAATAATAATGAAGAAGAGGATGATGATGATGATAATAATAATAATAATAATAATAGTAGAGGCATACGTACTAATGTTGGGGTGCCCAGAGACCTTGCGCAGGATGTCTATCTCCTTGAGCGTGGCTTCTCTCAACTCCTGGATCTCTTCTGGTGAGAGATTCCCAGCCGTGATGTCGATGATCTTGACTGCAAACTCCTCCCGTGTGGATTTGTGCAGACAGCGGCGCACAACGCTGCTCACACCTCTGCAGAGAGAAAGAGGCCCCACTATCATTATCAATATTATTACTGCTACTGTTGCTGCTATTACTAGTATCGCAACTATTATTACCATTACTATCATTATTATTATTTCTACTACTGCTGCTGCTATTACTATTGCTATTTTTATTACCATTGTTGTTATTATTATTGCTGCTATTATTACTATTGCTACTACTACAACTACTACTATTATTATTACTATTACCACAATGCTCATTCCCTTCAGAGAGACCCCATTATCATTATTACTATTGTATAGGCCCTAGGTATTATTACTATTATTATTCCCACTACTACTGCTGCCGTCATTATTATTATTATTATTACAGCGATTACCATTACCATTATTATTATTATTATTATTATTATTCCTACTATTGTATACATGTACATAACAACACAGCACACATGCATATTAGGTCCAAGTTATTACGACTATTATTATTATTATTACTATTATTGCCATTATTATTACTATTGCTACTATTATTATTACAACTGCAGCTGCTATTATTACTGCCATTATGGTTACTACTGCTGTTATTGCTACTATTATTCCATTATATATATATATATATATATATATATATATATATATACACACACACACACACACACACATACACACACACACGCAATATCTATCTATCTATCTATCTATCTATCTATCTATCTATCCTCATATCTATCTTCATATCTATTAGTATGGCTTTCTCTCTATATAGAGTATTATGTGTGTATATGTGTGTGTGTGTGTATGTATATGTATATATATATACTCACACATACACTATATCTATCAATCATCATATCTATTTATTAGAGTCTAGCTTTCTCTCTATATAGACTCTAATAAATAGATATGATAGATATAGTGTATGTGTGTGTGTGTATATATATATAATGTGTATACACACATACACACTATCTATCCTCATATCTATTGATTAGAATCTAGCTCTATATAGAGTATGTATATGTGTGTCTGTGTGTGTATATATATATATATACACACACACACACACACAATCTATCTGTCTATCTATCTATCTATCCTCATGTCTATCCATTAGAATCTAACTTTCTCTCTAGAGTATGTATACACACACACACACACACACACACACTATATCTCTCTATCTACCTATCTATCTATCATCTATTTTTCAATTATATATAACGCATTTGCATGGGTTTCAAAGCCGTACCTGCCCAATATTTCCTTCGGTTCATATTTCTCATAAAATTCCCCCGAAGTCTGGCTCTCTGGTTCTTCCTCCGTTTTGGTCATCTTGCTTTATTATTCTCTACAAAATAATAATATTAATAATAATAATAATAATAATAATAATAATGTATTATTATTTCTAATAAGCATTAAAAGAGGTGATGCTGCTTTGAATATGTCACATTTTCCAAGGACAAGTCAAATCCAATGATGATGATAATGATAATAATACCCTAATAATAGAATGCAGATCATTGATGGCCCAGAATTCCAGCCCATAACAAGTGGGTAATTAAGAAAAACATAATAATAATAATAATAATAATAATAATAATAATACGCATCTCACCATAAGCTGTGACTCCTAATTGACTTTGAGCTTTGCGAAGAGTCCAAATAAACCAAGGATTCGCCCTGTTTGCATTGGGAAGATCGCAGCCGAGCGACAGCAACTGTCCCGGAGGTGAATTGGTCTCTCTGTTTAAAAATAAAACCTGCAGCGCAAGGCCTGGGAACGGGCCAAGGAATCCCATTCGGAGGCTGTTTATTCCCAGTTGACCCCGCTTTGAGGTGAAAGCATTGAGCTCTAGGATTCCAAGTGGGCCATGCTATTATTATGATCATTTTTATTATTATTTATATTACTATTTTAATGCTAGTCATTGGCCGAGATAAAAAATTCATTAATATAATTATTTATATTATTATTTTTATATTCTCTTATTATTTATATTATTCATATCATTATTGATACAATTAACATTTTTATATTGCTATTTATATTATTCATATTATATTATATTGTTATTTATATAATTATGTATATTTATATTTCTATTTATTCATATATTAATTTTTATACTATAGCTATTCATATTATTTGTATTTTTAATATTATCATTTATATTATTATTTATATTATATTTATATTATTATTGCTATTTATATTGTTACTTATATTATTTATATTTCTAATATTTATATTGATTATAGCATATTATTTATATCATTTATATTATTATTTATAGTATTATATTGCTATTTATTATATTTATATTGCTATTTATATTATTATACTGCTATTTATATTATTTATATTAAATTTTTAATATTATCATTTATATTATTGTTATTATTATTATTATTATTATTCCATTATGTCACTCTATCTGCACCAAATTTGGCATGCATACCCGATATGTCAAAATTTAAATACTTGGCCTTGACATTTGTTAGTTGTAGTAGGTACTGGGATTTATAGTTCACCTGCAATCAAAGAGCACTCCGAACCCCACCGATGGTGGACCTGGACCACACTTGGCACACAGAACCCTCGTAACCAACTGAACATACTGGAGGGGTTTCATAGGACTGACTCACCATGGTGGGAATTGTAGTTTATCCTATAGCCAGAGAGCACACCGAACCCCACCGATGATGCATCTAGAGCAAACTTGCCCAACGTAATAAACTTTTAAGTACTGTTGAAGTTTCGGGGGTTAATCTGACATGATGGGAGTTGTAGTTCACCCACAACCTTATGCATTTTGTACAATCAAAGATAACTTGGGGTAATAATAATTTGATTGTACAAAATGCATAAGGTTGTGGGTGAACTACAACTAATACTACTACTAATAATAGTAATAATTATTATTGATAATATATAATAATATAATTATATACACACATATATACAGATAGATAGATAGATAGATAGAGGAAGTGTCTGCCATGTTACAACAATTAGCATAGTGATCTTGTTTGCTGTGTACTAGTCTTGTGAAGATGATGATGATAGGATGGGAGGCCAAGGAAGAAAATAATAATAATAATAGAAGGCCACCAAAGATGATGATAATTTGGCCGTGATATTTAGATGTTCAACTGTATTGTCTTTATTGTCTGAGTCTTGTTTGAAGAAAGAGGCAGGGAGACATTTCCAGAGAAGCAACAGCTTTTATTTTGAGGCTTTTTGCAACTATGGACTGCGCCGAGTGCGAATTCCCATCGCTGTCATAATCTTTTCCACCACGAAAAGCATCTCTCCTTGCGGCGAGGAAATGGAAACGCAAGACGGCTTTAATATATATTAAAGATTCGACTAAGGATATGTCTTTCATTCACAGAATTGGAATATCATCAGCCGGTGGAGCTTCATTAAGCTAAACCTAGAAATGGAAGAAAGAGAGAGAAAAAGGCGTGGATCAATAGGCCTTAGCCTGAACTTAAAAACAATCGGCACTGACAAAATTACCATCTGTCAGCTGCCAAAGGCCACCCTACTTGGATCTGCATGCATTATTCGCCGATGCATCACACAGTCCTAGACACTTGGGAAGGGTCTGACGTGTGATCCAATACAACAGCCAGCTGTGTACTAATCTTGTTGTGTTTCAAATAATAATAATAATAATAATAATAGGATAGGAGTCTGCCAAGGAATGTGATGATGCTAATGATAGGATGGGAGGCCGCCAAGGAAAATAATAATAGTACAGTAATATTATTATATTATATTATATTATTTATTTATTTATGCCCCACCACCATCTCTCATAGGAACTCGGGGCAGCTTACAAACACACAATGGTGCCATACAACATATAAATATAGCAACATTAAAACCAATAACACATTTTGAACCCAAACATATAAAGTTAACAAGAGTAATAGAATTAATAATTTATTTATTTATTTTTTAAAGATCCATACAATCAATTTAGCCTTCCCTGTCTAAAGATAGTGGCCTGGCTGCAATAATTAAGAATATTATTACTATTATTATTATATTACATTCCCTATTTCCTCCTCTATGTACCCCTTGTCTTTAATAATTTCCTTTTGATATTAATAATTATGATTATATTCCCTTTCCTCCTCTGCATGATGATGACGATAATAATAATAATAAGGAAGATGATTTTGCTGATGATGATAGGCTGGGAGGCCACCAGAGAAAATAATAATAATAATAATAATAATAATAATAATAATAATAATAGGCCAACAAGGAAGATGACAATGATAGTAATAATAGGATGGGAAGACTAGAGGATGGAAGTATTACTTCAGAGGGAGGCAATGGCATTCCTTGCCTGAGATAAAAATGCTACGGCTCTCCTGGAGTCATAGGTGGGACTAGATGGCCTCTGTGGTTGATTCTAGCTCTTTGGCCTTCCCCTCTGCTCTCTCCCCATTTTATGTTTGAATGACGTGAAAGCATGACTCACCATTGGCGAAGCGGCACTGCTTGAGGACCTCGCTGAACCCCTCGCAGAGCTTGAGGTCAGCCTGGTTCTGGGCGCATTCCAGGAACTGCTTCATCTCATACTGGCAAGGGCTGAACTGGGAGGACTGGGCCGCGGGCTGGGGCTCCTGGGGAACAGAGAAGACCATGACTCCCATTAGCAGATTCCCTCTATCGCTAATTAGCCCAAAGCCTTCAGAGTACTTTGAGCCAATTGAACACTGATTGTTGCAACGCATTTATTTGATCATGACACCTTGCTGGGTGGAAAGTGCCACACTGAGGGACAGTCTAGTTTTTATAGCCAACATTCTGTGCATGCGCACAACAGCTTTTTCTCTGAATTTTGCCTCATCCTTTCTCTTTGGTGCCTCTCTTATCACTGTCATCCTTTTTGCGGTACCTATTGATGTTAGGTTGAGCTTGTCCCTTGGCTTGAATTCTCCCCTCCTTTTGGGTCCTTGTTCCCTTTCGCTCCACTGAGAATACGAGACTTTTGACTGAACTGTATTTTGGCTGTTAATTTTTATTATTATTTTCCCTCATTCTAGTCCCTTCATTCCTCTCCCAAACACCTTGAGATCCAGGAAACAATACAAACAGCAACTGGAAAGGACATGCAGAAGTGGTCATAAGTATGAACCTTCTCTGGTCAAGGGAGCAGCTCTCACCTGGTATGTGATGTCGGGCCTGGCGACTTCAGCGCTACCTCCTCCTCCTCCGAAACCCCCAGTCATGGCATGGCCCAAGGTGTGCCCCACGGCTGAGCCCACCGCGACGCCAGCTGCGGTGGTGGCCATCTGGGCCATGAGGCCTGGCTGGCGGGGGGCCGGTGAGGCCATGGCTGAAGGGGGGGCGGCTGCAGGGACGGAAGAGCGAGCGGCTGGCGGAGGAGCCGAGCGCAGGGGTGGTGCAGCACGGCTACAAAGGCAAAAGAGAGAAAGCCATCAGGTCGCAGATCATTAAGTCTAGTCGTGTCTGACACTGGGGTATGGTGCTCATTTCCATTTCTAAGCCAAAGAGCCTGCATTGTCCGTAGACACCTTGTAGGTCATGTGGCCAGCATGACTGCATGGAGCGCCATTACCTTCCCTCAGAAGTGGTACTACTGATGTACTCACATTTGCGTGTTTTTGAACTGCTAAGTTGGCAGAAACTGGGGCTAACAGCGGGAGCTCACCCCCCCTTCCTGGATTCGAACTGCTGACCTTTTGATCAGCAAGTTCAGCAGCTCAGTACTTTAACCCACGTGTTTCCAGGGGCCCCATATAAATAGCTCACCCCATCTCCCCAAAGGGATTCGGATGGTTTACAACAAGCACCAATATAAAACACATAAACACAGGCCAGAAAACTCACAGCAATCTATTATTATTAATAGCAGCAGTAGTAGTAACATATTATTACAGAGGCTAGATGGTCAACTGTCGGGAATGCTTTGATTGTGTCGTCTTGCCTATCAGAAGGGGTTTGCACTGGGTGGCACTTGGGGTCTCTTCCAACTCTATTATTATTAGTAGTAATATTATTGGAGCCCTCGGTGGCACAGTGGGTTAAACCGCTGAGCTGCTAAAATTGCTGATCGAAAGGTCGCAGGTTTGAATCCTGGGAGCGGTGTGAGCTCGCGCTAATAGCACTTTTATGGATAGGTTCTTGTAGGTTTTTTCGGGCTATAGGGCCATGTTCTAGAGGCATTTCTCCTGACGTTTCGCCTGCATCTATGGCAAGCATCCTCAGAGGTAGTGAGGTCTGTTGGAAATTTCAGCAGACCTCACTGCTGGATGCTTGCCATAGATGCAGGCGAAACGTCAGGAGAAATGCCTCTAGAACATGGCCCTATAGCCCGAAAAAATCTACAAGAACCTAGTGATTCCAGACATGAAAGCCTTCGACAATACTTTTATGAATGCCTGACATCGAATTGTCCCAATCTGTAACCCGCCTTGAGTCGCCGTATGGCTGAGAAAGGCAGGCTATAAAGATTGTAAATAAATAAATAAAAGTGAGCTTACACCTCCCAACAAAGGATTCCCCCCCCAAGCAGTAACCAGCCAGGCTTTGAAGCTGCGAGACCATTCAATGCTAACCAAGCTGGCCAATGGCAACCTTCCCACTTGCCTCAAGCAGACAAAAGTTCTTTCTCCCACCCTGGACATCATTCCAGAGATATAGAAACCTCACTTGCCTCGTTTCCAACAGACCTCACAACCTCTGAGGATGCCTGCCATTGATGGAGGCGAAACGTCAGGAGAGAATGCTTCTGGAACATGGCCAGAAAGCCCAGAAAACCTATAGCAACCTATATAACATTACTTTAATATCAATATTATAATATATATATTATACTGTAAGATATAATATTAATATAATATATTATTGATATTATATAATATATATTAATAATAATATATAAAATAATATATTGTAATATAAGATATTATTATTTTTCACTCTAGGGATTGTTCTCCTCCAGAGAGTGGAATCAGTGCAGTGTGTGGAGTGGGGAACTACAAATCCCATCAGCCCCCGCGCTGCTTCACCTGGCAGGGGGCGCCATGCGGGAGGTCCGGCTCCTGCTTCCCCTCGGCATGGTGAATGAATCAAGAACCGCGGCCTTCCTTCGTAACTCTCTTCGTCCTCGCCTTTCACCACAGCGACCTCCTTACGCTTCCGTCGTCCCTTTTCTCGATCTTTCCTTCCGCTTCCGGCGGCGTGGTTGCGCGCAACTTCCGGTCTCCTCGCGCGAAGGTCGAAAAGCCGACTGCGCGTGCGCACTTTGACGGCTCCCCTCTCGAATGCTTTGTCAGTGCGCAAGCGCAGAACTTAATCTTGGCTTTGCAATGGTCAGAATGGGCGGAGCTATCCCTTTGGTAAAGGGCGGGGCGGTTTGTATGCTGCGCCTCATGTATGGCCCTTTGCCGCCCTCCTGTGGACACAGCGAGCACTGCACTTTTAGAGCGCCACCATAGGCTTCTATGCAGACTGCTGAGCCATAGGCAATGCATTGAGAGGCGTCTCTTTGCCGCCATCAAGTGGCCAAATCGAGACATTGCAGACATTCATTATATTATTAGGACACTTTGTATGCTGCGCCTCATGTATGGCCCTTTGCCGCCCTCCTGTGGACACAGCGAGCATTGCACCTTTAGAGGGCCACCATAGGCTACTATGTAGGCAGCCGAGCCATAGGCAATGCATTGAGAGGCGTCTCTTTGCCGCCATCAAGTGGCCAAATCGAGACATTGCAGACATTCATTATATTATTAGGACACTTTGTATGCTGCGCCTCATGTACGGCCCTTTGCCGCCCTCCTGTGGACACAGCGAGCACTGCACCTTTAGAGGGCCACCATAGGCTACTATGTAGGCAGCCGAGCCATAGGCAATAATGAATGGGAAGGCGTCTCTTTGCTGCTATCAAGTGGCCAAATCGAGACATTGCAGACATTCATTATATTATTAGGACACTTTGTATGCTGCGCCTCATGTATGGCCCTTTGCCGCCCCCCTGTGGACACAGCGAGCATTGCACCTCAAGAGCGCCACCATAGGCTTCCATGCAGGCAGCTGAGCCTGTAATAATGCATAGCGAGGCGCCTCTTTGCCGCCACCCAGTGGCCAAATCGAGACATTGCAGACATTCATTATATTATTAGGACACTATGTATGTATGTCAAAGCCATGGTATTCCCTGTAGTAACCTATGGATGTGAGAGCTGGACCTTAGGGAAGGCTGAGCGAAGGAAGATTGATGCTTTTGAGCTGTGGTGTTGGAGGAAAGTTCTGAGAGTGCCTTGGACTGCGAGAAGATCCAACCAGTCCATCCTCCAGGAAATAAAGCCCGGCTGCTCACTGGAAGGAAGGATACTAGAGACAAAGTTGAAGTCCTTTGGCCACATCATGAGGAGACAGCAAAGCCTAGAGAAGACAATGATGCTGGGGAAAGTGGAAGGCAAAAGGAAGAGGGGCCGACCAAGGGCAAGATGGATGGATGGCATCCTTGAAGTGACTGGACTGACCTTGAAGGAGCTGGGGGTGGTGACGGCCGACAGGGAGCTCTGGCGTGGGCTGGTCCATGAGGTCACGAAGAGTCGGAGACGACTGAACGAATGAACAACAACAACAACACGTATGCTGCGCCTCATGTATGGCCCTTTGCCGCCCTCCTGTGGACACAGCGGCCATTGCACCTTTAGAGAGCCAGCATAGGCTTCTATGCAGGCAATGCATTGAGAGGAGCCTCTTTGCCGCCATCAAGTGGCCAAATCGAGACATTGCAGACATTCATTATATTATTAGGACACTATGTATGCTGCTTGGAGGAAAGTGCTGAGAGTGCCTTGGACTGTGAGAAGATCCAACCAGTCCATCCTCCAGGAAATAAAGCCCGACTGCTCACTGGAGGGAAAGATACTAGAGACAAAGTTGAAGTACTTTGGCCACATCATGAGGAGACAGGAAAGCCTAGAGAAGACAATGATGCTGGGGAAAGTGGAAGGCAAAAGGAAGAGGGGCCGACCAAGGGCAAGATGGATGGATGGCATCCTTGAAGTGACTGGACTGACCTTGAAGGAGCTGGGGGTGGTGACGGCCGACAGGGAGCTCTGGCGTGGGCTGGTCCATGAGGTCACGAAGAGTCGGAGACGACTGAACGAATGAACAACAACAACAACACGTATGCTGCGCCTCATGTATGGCCCTTTGCCGCCCTCCTGTGGACACAGCGGCCATTGCACCTTTAGAGAGCCAGCATAGGCTTCTATGCAGGCAATGCATTGAGAGGAGCCTCTTTGCCGCCATCAAGTGGCCAAATCGAGACATTGCAGACATTCATTATATTATTAGGACACTATGTATGCTGCTTGGAGGAAAGTGCTGAGAGTGCCTTGGACTGTGAGAAGATCCAACCAGTCCATCCTCCAGGAAATAAAGCCCGACTGCTCACTGGAGGGAAAGATACTAGAGACAAAGTTGAAGTACTTTGGCCACATCATGAGGAGACAGGAAAGCCTAGAGAAGACAATTATGCTGGGGAAAGTGGAAGGCAAAAGGAAGAGGGGCCGACCAAGGGCAAGATGGATGGATGGCATCCTTGAAGTGACTGGACTGACCTTGAAGGAGCTGGGGGTGGTAACGGCTGACAGGGAGCTCTGGCGTAGGCTGGTCCATGAGGTCACGAAGAGTCGGAGACGACTGAACGAATGAACAACAACATGTATGCTGCGCCTCATGTACGGCCCTTTGCCGCCCTCCTGTGGACACAGCGAGCACTGCACCTTTAGAGGGCCACCATAGGCTACTATGTAGGCAGCCGAGCCATAGGCAATAATGAATGGGAAGGCGTCTCTTTGCTGCTATCAAGTGGCCAAATCGAGACATTGCAGACATTCATTATATTATTAGGACACTATGTATGCTGCGCCTCATGTATGGCCCTTTGCCGCCCTCCTGTGGACACAGCGGCCATTGCACCTCAAGAGCGCCACCATAGGCTTCCATGCAGGCAGCTGGGCCATAGGCAGTGATGAATGGAAGGTGTCTCTTTGCCGCCACCAAGAGGCCAAATCGACATTGTAGCCATTCATTATATGATTAGGACACTTTGTATGCTGCGCCTCATGTATGGCCCTTTGCCGCCCTCCTGTGGACACAGCGAGCATTGCACCTTTAGAGAGCCAGCATAGTCTTCTATGTAGGCAATGCATTGAGAGGAGCCTCTTTGCCGCCATCAAGTGGCCAAATCGAGACATTGCAGACATTCATTTTATTATTATGACATTTTGTATGCTGCGCCTCATGTATGGCCCTTTGCCGCCCTCCTCTGGACACAGCGAGCACTGCACCTTTAGAGGGCCACCATAGGCTTCTATGCAGGCAGCCGAGCCATAGGCTATGCATTGAGAGGAGCCTCTTCGCCGCCATCCAGTAGCCAAATCGAGACATTGCAGACATTCATTATGTATTATTAGGACACTGTATGCTGCGCCTCACGTATGGCCCTTTGCCGCCCTCCTGTGGACACAGCGAGCATTGCATCTCAAGAGCGCCACCATAGGCTTCTATGCAGACAGCTGAGCCATAGGCAGTAATGAATGGGAAGGCGTCTCTTTGCCGCCATCAAGTGGCCAAATCGAGACATTGCAGACATTCATTATATTATTGTTCATTCGTTGTCGTCTCCGACTCTTCGTGACCAGCCCACGCCAGAGCTCCCTGTCGGCATTATATTATTAGGACACTGTATGCTGCGCCTCATGTATAGCCCTTTGCCGCCCTCCTGTGGACACAGCGAGCATTGCACCTCAAGAGCGCCACCATAGGCTTCTATGCAGACAGCTGAGCCATAGGCAGTAATGAATGGGAAGGCGTCTCTTTGCCGCCATCAAGTGGCCAAATCCAGACATTGCAGACATTCATTATATTATTAGGACACTGTATGCTGCGCCTCACGTATGGCCCTTTGCCGCCCTCCTGTGGACACAGCGAGCACTGCACCTCAAGAGCGCCACCATAAGCAATAATGAAAGGGAAGGCGCCTCTTTGCCGCCACCCAGTGGCCATATAGACACATTGCAGTCTTTCATTATATTTTGGGAAAGGGAAGGAAGGCATGTTAACAATAATGACAGAAACCACTTTTGGTCTCTATCTATATAGAAAAGCAGGGCATCATAATCGTAATTAATAATCCCCTCGGGAAGATAGGGTGGAATTTAAATAAAGTATTATTAATAATAAAACTTTATATTTATATACATGATTATATTATTATTATATAATAGACTAATAATATGATGTCATTGCAAAGCTTCCTTCCTTTGCAGAATTTCAAATTAAGCCCCCCCTCTTTTCCCCTTCAGTGATTGGCTTCTACCCACAGCCCCACCCTCCTAGTTTTGCTGAAAGGAGGAGGAACAAGAGGACGCTTCTTGCATGTGTAAGAAGCACTGCCTCTTCTATCTTCCTTCGCTTTTCAATCCAGGGATTTTCAGGGTTTCATCTAGTGTGTATGCTCAGAAAACCTAGCTTAACAGGTATGCATTATTATATCATCATCAATAATGGAGCTCCCGGTGGTGCAGTGGGTTAAACCCCTGTGCCGGCAGGACCGAAGACCAACAGGTCGCAGGTTTGAATCCGGGAGAGGCGGATGAGCTCCCTCTATCAGCTCCATCAAATCATCCGGGTGTCCCCTGGGCAACGTCCTTGCAGACGGCCAATTCTCTCATAACAGGAGTGATTTGCAGTTTCTCGGGTCGCTCCTGACACGACAAAAAAATATTATTATTATTAATAATAATGTATTGTCGGAGTATATTACTATTGTATCATCACCATCAATAATAATAACATATTGTAGGAATATATTATTATTTTATTATAATGATGATTTAATAATGATATAGTCCAACAATATATTATTATTATTATTATTATTGATGATGATGATGTAATAATATATTGTCAGACTATATTATTATATGATCATCAATAATAATATACTGTCGTAATATAATTATATAATAGATAATAATAATATATTGTCAGAACACATTATTATTATATCATCCTCAATAATAATGATAATAATAATAATTTATTGGACTATATTATTATTATTATATCATGGTCGGAATCACAGGGTTGCTAACCTAAAAACCACCATAATCAAGACAGTAAATAAAGAGAGGAACTCCGGACAGCAAACAATAAAGGGCCAGTGAATACCTCTCACGCAGAGGGTGCTTCTAGGCAGCAACATCAAGGCAACCTTTATGCAGACACCCTGACTGACTTCATAGCTACTAAATGCTATTCAAGCTTGCTAGCTGCAACATTCACACTTGCTTCACACAGAGAAGGACGGATCTTTCTCCCACCCTGGACATTCCACAGGGAGGTATATATATGCTCCACTTGCTTCACTCCTCTATGAAGATACCCTCACTGATTGACTTTGTAGCTTCATGGCTATTCAATGCTAACTGAAGCTTATATATACACTCTATACAAGCTCTCTCTCTCTCTCTATATATATATATATACTCTTCACTAGCCTCACTGCCAACAGAACCTCTGAAGATGCCATTAGCCACAGATGTGGGTGAAACATCAGGAAATAATATTGCTGGAACATGGCCAGACAACCCAGAAAACTCATAGCAACCCAGTGATTCCGGCCATGAAAGCTTTCAGCACCAAATGTATATTGTTTTCCAGGTTTAACTGCCATCAGGATTGACTGATAGAGAAGGGGAATGCGACAGAATGGACACAAGCGCAGAAGGCAGACAGAAGTGGTGGAGGATCTTGTGTTATTGAACGGCCGGAGAAGCAAAGGCGCAAAGAATGAAACGGAGATTTTGGAATGCAACAGCGACGGGACGAAGCTTCTTCAAGTGGCAATCGAGGAAACAGGCAGTCAAGTAACTCAGAAGTTGGGGGTTTCGCTTGCCTACAAGAAAGCAGAAATGTTAGCTTAATAATATGAAAGCGTCCTGGCGCACTGTGCTGTCGGCCTGTGCCTTTGCTTCCAAATTGTTTGGGTTCCAATGTGAAAACAGAGGCGGGTTTGCGTTGGTTGTCCACTGAGGCCAAGTGTGTGATCTGGCTTCCATGGCTGATTTGTTAGGTTCTTGTATTCTGAACCATAAAGATGCAAAACAAACCTCTATACAACTTGGATTGATTACAAAAAAGCATTTGACTCACTGCCACATTGCTGGATTATCAAATGTCTAGATGTCATCAGAGTTTGTGAAAATATTAGAAAATTCACTGAAAATGCAATGAAACAATGGAAAACTGAGTTGTTAAATGTTGTGTGTCTTGGCGTATTCTTTCCAGTGAATACTAAACCCACAGCAGGACAGTTGCAGCAAAGAAGCTCATATAAAATTGTACATTTATTGTTACCACAATTGTTAAATGATTATATTTATTACTACAACTGTACAATTATTATTACAGTTGTACAATTATCATGATTGTATAACTATTATGTTGTCAAATGCAATTATTATAATAATTATTACAACTATCCAATTATTATTAGAATTATTACAATTGTTCAATTTTTATTACGGTTGTACAATTATTATTGTAATTATTGTGTTGTCGAATGCAATTATTACTACAATTGTACAATTATTATAATTACTGTGCTGTTGAACGCAGGTATTACAATTGTTATTACTACAATTATTATTATTACAATTATTACAGTTGTTAAATTATTACAGTTGTACAATTATTACAATTACTGGTCTGTCAAACACAATTTTACATATATTAATTATACAATTATTATTATTACAGTTGTACAATTATTATAATTACTGTGTTGTTGAATGCAATGTTTACAATTGTTATTACTACAATTATTATTAACAACAACAACAACAATTTATTTATATTCCTCCCCTTTCACCCCGAAGGGGACTCAGGGCGGATCACAGTACATATACTTGGCAAACATTCAATGCCGTTTTGTATAGACAATACACAGACAGACAGACAACAGAAGGAGGTGGTTTGTTTCGATTCAGTGTCCAGCTGGTTTTGATGCCATGGAAGGTTGGGGTGCTGTTGCTCTTTCCTCTATGACGAAGAGCTGTCAGGACTTCCTCCTTCCTTTTGGTCGCCCAACATTTTCTGATCTGCATTGTTGTAGGGTTTTTTTTGGGCTATATGGCCATGTTTAAGAGGCATTCTCTCCTGACATTTCGCCTGCATCTCTGGCAAGCATCCTCAAAAGTAGTGAGGTAATTAGGTAATTAGATGCTTGCCATAGATGCAGGTGAAATGTCAGGAGAGAATGCCTCTAGAACAGAGGTCCACAAACTTTTTAGGCAGAGGGCCAGGTCACAGTCCCTCAAACTGTTGGAGGGCCGGATTATAATTTGAAAAATAAAACATGAATTCCTGTGCACGCTGCACATATCTTATTTATAGTGTAAAAAACACTTAAAAACAATAAAATAATTAAAATGAGGAACAATGTTAACAAATATAAACTTATTAGTATTTCAATGGGAAATGTGGGCCTGCTTTTGGCTGATGAGATAGGATTGTTGTTGTTGTTGTTGTTGTGTGCTTTCAAGTCTTTCAGATTTAGGTTGACCCTGAGCAAGGGCCGGGTAAATGACCTTGGAGGGCCACATCCGGCCCCAGGCCTTAGTTTGAGGAACATGGCCATATAGCCTGAAAAAACCTACAACATCCCAGTGATTCCGACCGTGAAAAACTTCAACAATACATTTTCTGATCTTCTCTCTTTATGGCGTCATGAAACACCTTCCCCGCTTTTTAGCGGTACCTAATTTCTCTAATTACAGCTAAAGCTGTTTTCGAATTGCTTAGGTAAACAATGAGCTAGGGTGACATTTGGCAGCTCACGCCAAACCCGGGGTTCGAACTTGCAACCTTTTGGTTGATAGATCTTAGAATTGCTAACGATTTTCCAGCTGTGCTAAACCTCCTTACAATTGTTAAATTATTACGGTTGCACAATGATTATAACTACTGTGCTGTCGAACGCAATGATTACAATTGTTATGACTGCAATTATATAATAATTATTATTACAATTATGACACTTGAGAAATTATTATGGTTGTACAATTATTATAATTATACTGTGCTGTTGAACGAAATGATTACAATTGTTATTACAACTGTACAGTTAATATTACAATTATACGATTATTATTGTTTGTGCCTTTGTGTGAATTTAATTTAATGGTTAGAAGTTAGATGATGATCTTAATTAATTATAGATTGGGTTCATAACTTGGTTTGAGATGATGGCCTCGTGTGGAGTTTGGCTGGTTGTGTTGTGTCTGATGGGGAGGGGGGTTCCAACCCATGTTGTGAGTGTCCTTGAGAGGGGAGATGAGTGGGTGGGGGGGGGGTGCTGCCGGGCCCGCCCCATGCAGCGGGGGATGCCGGGAGCTGTAGTCCAGCAGCCCAATGGTGGGATGGAGGGAGGCGGGGAGCGGCATTCACCTGGGCGGAGGAGCGGGGCCCGGCTCCGGGGCGCTGTCGGCGGCGCCTCTTGGCGCGGGAGGCGCGGATCTTGTCGGCGATCTTGCGCTCGTGCCCGGCGGGGACCCTCCGGTTGGTGCGCTGCTCGCGGCTCCGCCGGCTGCGGCCTTTCCCTCCGGAGCCTGGCCCTCGAGGCCCGCCGCGCCAAGCACACTCCTCGCACTCCTCCGAGTCGCCCACGGCCGACACTTCCTCCGCTTCCTCCTCTCGCTCCGCCTCTGGCCTGGCTCCTGACTCCGCCCCCTCTTCAGTCCCCGCCCCCTCTTGCCTCTTCGCTTCCGTTTCCTTTTCCGCCTCTGGAGGCTCCGCCTCAACCTCGGCGGCGAGGTCGGATTGGCTCCGCTTCCGCTTCATGGCCACGCCCCTCGGTTAGGCCCCTCCTCCTCCTGACTGCTCTCTGTCAAGCCTTGACACACGCGTCACTAATAAGCCACGCCCCTTGCTTGCTCTCCCCTTTTCTTGCGTCACAAGGGCCCGCCTATTTCTTGACTGCCATGTTGATAAGCCACGCCCCTTGCCTGCTCTGACACTTAGCCCCTCCCATTTCCTTGCGTCACAAACGCCCACCCATCGCTTGACGGCCCTGGAAATAAGTCACGCCCCTTTTGTTGAGTTTCATTGGCCCGCCTATCGCTTGCCTACCCGGAGGTAAGCCCCGCCCCTCGCTTGCTCTAGCTCCAAGCACCTCCCCTTGATTTGCATCACAAGGACACGCCATCGCATGTCAGCAATAGCGTTAAGCCACGCCCCTGACTCGCAGCTCCTCCCCTTCAATTACGTCACTAGGGCTTGACTGCCATGGAAAAAAGCCTCGCTCCTTGCCTGCTCTAACTCCTAGCCCCTCCCCTTTCGTTGCGTCACAAAGCCCGGTCATCGCTTGGCTACCATTTTGATAAGCCACGCCTCTTGCCTGCTCTGACTCCCAGCTCCTCCCCTTTCCTTGCGTCACAAGGGGCCGCCCATCGCTTGACTGCCCTGGCGATAAGCCACGCCCCTTGATCTAACTCCAAGCAGCTTCCCTTGATTTGCATCACAAGGACACGCCCATCGCATGACATCTATAATGTTAAGGCACGCTCCTCCCTTTCAATTGCGTCACTAGCGCCTGCCCATCGCTTGACTGCCATGGAAATAAGCCTCGCTCCTTGCCTGATCTAACTCCTAGCCCCTCCCTTTTCATTGCGTCACAAAGGGTGGCCTGTTGATAAGCCACGCCCCCTGCTCTCACTCCCAGCTCCTCCTCTTTCCTTGCGTCACAAGGGGCCGTCCATCGCTTGAATGCCCTGGCGATAAGCCACGCCCCTTGATCTAACTCCAAGCACCTTCCCTTAGTTTGCATCACAAGGACGCCTCCATTGCAAGACAGCCATGGTATTAAGACACGCCCCTTGCTGGATCTAACTCCAAGCTCCTCCCCTTGATTTGCATCACAAGGACACGCCTATCGCACGACTGCCATGGCGTTAATCCACACCCCTTGTTTGCACTGACTCGAAGCTCGTCCCCCCTGGTTTACGTCACAAGGGCACGCCCACCGCATGACTGCACTTTTTCATTTGGCCACGCCCCCGAATGCCGCTCCTCCCTATAGTTGCGTCACACAGGGGGAAGCCACGCCCCTTGGCTTCATGGTTGCTATGGCAACGAGGCCTACGACGCTTTTCAGCCCCGAGAAGCCTTTACCATTTCGAGACCTTTTAGCGCTTCGGGAGCACTTTAAAGACTTTTCCCTGCCGTTCGGTTAAGTTGTGTATTGTTCCATTATATTAACAAACCATTTATATCAGGCATGGGTAAACTTCGGCCCTCCAGGTGTTTTGGCCCCGCTTACCTCTCCGAACGCATTGCCGCCTATGAACCGACTAGAACATTAAGATCGTCTGGGGAGGCCCTGCTCTCGATCCCGCCTGCGTCACAGGTGCGCTTGGCGGGGACGAGAGACAGGGCCTTCTCAGTGGTGGCCCCTCGGCTATGGAATGCCCTGCCAGCAGACATCAGACAGGCACCTTCGTTGCTGGCGTTTCGGAGAATGGTCAAGACCTGGCTTTACGAACAAGCGTTTGGCTAGGCAATGCAACTAATTAAGGAAGACGGTAACTGAACATAGGAACGGCACAATGACTTTGAGAATGGATCTGACTTTAACGGAGGCGTTATATATGTTGTTTGTTGATTTGTCTTGTCTGATGTTAATTGTTGTGGAGCGACGTTGTCGTCCCGGTTGTTGTATTGCTGCGTTTTAATTCACTGTAAACCGCATTGAGTCGCCTGTCAAGGCTGAAAAATGCGGTATAAAAGTGAAGCAAATAAATAAATAAATAAATAAATAACTCCCACAATTCCTAACAGCCGAATTGTGGGAGTTGTAGTCCAGAACACCTGGAGGGCCGAAGTTTACCCATGCCTGGGTTATATAGTCCAAGGCGGGATTCGAACCCGCGTACTTTTCCACAAACCCTCGCGAGAGGCGCCTAAGCCGCAAACACCGCCCTCTAATTCCGATTGGCCGGAGCGGCATCACGTGTCGGGCGCCGGGGAGCGCCACGTCCATTGAGCGCGAGAGGAGGGGGAGGGGGGAAGGAGGGAGCGGTGGGCGTGGCCTCCCCGCCCACGAGCCAATGGGCAGCGCGGCCTGCCCCCCCCTCGCGCGTGCGCAGAGCCTCGGGGCGAGGGCTGGGCTCCAAAGATGGCGGCGCCCGTCCTGCTGCGAGTGTCGGTGCCGCGCTGGGAGCGGGCGGCCCGGTGCGCCGTGTGCCTGGCCGGGATCGCGCTCTCGCTCTACGCCTGCCACCTGGAGCGCGAGAAGGGGCGGGACCTCCACTACCGGGCCCTCTGCGACCTCGGGGAGCGCGTCCGCTGCTCCGCCGCCATCGCCTCCAGGTCAGGAGACGCGGGGAGGGCAAGGGCGACCCTGAGCATGAGCAGAGCGCCCCCGTTCCCCTCTCAGAGTCCTCCCTAGCAACTTGGGCCCTCCCTCCAGGCCTTTCGGGCTTCGGCTCCCACAATTCCAAACCCAATTTGAGGAATTGTGGGAGTTGGAGTCCAAAACACCTCGTGGGCCATCCAGCCCCAACCCCATTCTGCCAAGAAGCAGGAAAATCGCATTCAAAGCACTCCCGGCAGATGGCCATCCAACTTCTGCTTTAAAGCCTCCATAGAAGGAGTCTCCACCACACTCCGAGGCGGAGAGTTCCACTGTTGAACAGTTGGAAGGTTCCTCCTCATCTTCTAGGTTCCTCCTCATCCTAGAGTTGAAAGAGACCTCATGGGCCATCCAGTCCAACCCCATTCTGCAAAGAAGCAGGAAAATTGCATTCAAAGCATCCCTGACAGATGGCCATCCAGCCTTTGCTTCAAAGCGTCCATAGAAGGACCCTCCACCACACTCCGAGGTGGAGAGTTCCAATGTTGAACAGCTCTTCCTTACAATTGGAAGGTTCCTCCTTATCTTCTAGAATCAGACCTCATGGGTCATTCAGTCCAACCCCATTCTGCCCAAAAGCAGGGAAATCGCATTCAAAACCCTCCCGGCAGGTGGTCACCCAGCCTCTGCTTCAAAGCCTCCAAAGAAGGAGCGTCCACCACACTCCAAAGTGGAGAATTCCAATGTTGAACAGCTCTCCTTACAGTTAGGAGGTTCTTCCTCATCTAGAATCCTAGAGTTGGAAGAGACGTTGTGGTCCATCCAGTCCAACCCCATTCTGCCAAGAAGCAGGAAAATTGCATTCAAAGCATCCCCAACAGATGGCCATTCAGCTTCTGCTTCAAAGCCTCCATAGAAGGAGCCTCCACCACACTCCGAGGCAGAGAGTTCCACTGTTGAACAGCTCCCACAGTGAGGAAGTTCTTCCTCATGTTCAGGTGGAATCTCCTTTCCTGTAGTTGGAAGCCATTGCTCAATTGTGTCCTAGTCTCCAAGCTTGCTCCTTCCTCCCGATGACTTCCCCTCACCTCTCGATCCAGGGCCAACCCCGGCAGCATTCAAATTTGGGTGTATCGAGTTTTTGTGCCAAGTTTGGTCCAGTGAATGAAAATACATCCTGCGATTCATAACAGATATGAAGGAGCAACTAATACAATGTTATGGTGGGGGAGCACCACAACATGGATTTATCAAAAACAAGTCATGCCAGATTCATCTGATTTCTTTTTTCGATAGAGTTACAAGCAGGGGAATGCCGTGGATGGGGCATACCTGGACTTCCTTCGACAAGGTCCCCCGTGACCTTCTGGAAAGGAAACTAGTCCAATGTGGGCTAGGCAAAACTATGGTTAGGTGGATCTGTAATTGGTTAAGCGGACGAACCCGAGGGTGATTCTCCCCAATGCTTCCTCTTCGTCCTGGAAACATGCAGAATAATCACAGGATGTCTTAAACCTACACCTGTTGATAAACTCTACAACAGTGTTTTCAACCTGGGGGTCGGGACCCCTGGGGGCGGTCACAAGGGGATGCCAGAGGGGTCGCCAAAGACTATCAGAAAACACAGTATTTTCTATTGGTCATGGGGGTTCTATATGGGAAGTTTGGGCCAATTCTATTGTTGGTGGGGTTCAGAATGCTATTTGATTGTAGGTCACCGACAGGCTGAGAAAGGCGGTATACAAATACAGTAAATACATTTATTTTGGTCATTAGAGTTCTTTGTGCCAAGTTTGGTTCAATTCCATTGTTGGTGGAGTTCTGAATGTCCTTTGATTGTAGGTGAACTATAAATCCCAGCAACTGCAACTCCCAAATGTCAAGGTCTATTTTCCCTAAGTTTCATCAGTGTTCACATTTGGGCATCTTGAGTATTCATGCCAAGTTTGGTCCAGATCCATCATTGTTTGAGTCCACAGTGCTCTCTTGGTGTGGGTGAACTACAACTCCCAAACTCAAGGTCAGTGCCCACCAAACCCTTCCGGTATTTTCTGTTGGGCATGGGAGTGCCAAGTTTGGTTCAATTCCATTGTTGGTGTAGTTCAGAATGATCTTTGATTGTAGGTGAACTATAAATCCCAGCACCTACAACTCCCAAATGATAGTATCGATCCTCCCCAACCCCACCAGTATTCAGATTTGTGCTAAATTAGGTCCGGTGAATGAAAACATATCCTGCATATCAGATATTTACATTACTATTCATAATAAGAGAGAAATAAGATTGAACACTGCGAATGAAACATGCAGAATAATCACAGAATGTCTTAAACCTACACCTGTTGATAAACTCTACAAGTTAGCTGGCATGCCCCCAGCTAACTTGTAAAAAGCTTTATGAGAACTGGGCCTGGTCCTGTTCAGGATCTTTATTGATGACTTAGATGAAGGGTTCGAAGGCAGGATCATCAAGTTCGCAGACGGGACCAAATTGGGAGGGAGAGGCAATATTCCAGAGGACAGGAGCAGAATTCAAAACGATCTGAACAGATGACAGAGATGATTGGCCAAAACTAACACAATGAAGTTCATTGGTGATAAATGCAAGATACTCCACTTAGGCATAAAAAATGAAATGCAAAGATACAGAATGGGGGATGCCCGGCTCAAGAGCAGTACATGTGAAAAAGATCTTGGGGTCCTCGTGGACGACAAGTTAAACATGAGCCAACAATGCGATGCGGCAGCAAAAAAAGCCAATGGGATTTTGGCCTGCATCAATAGGAGCCTAGTCTCTAGATCCAGGGAAGTCATGCTCCCCATGCTCTATTCTGCCTTGGTTAGACCACACCTTGAATATGGTGTCCAATTCTGAACACCACAATTGAAGAGAGATATAGACAAGCTAAAATGTGTCCAGAGATAGAGGGCGACTCAAAGGATCACGGGTCTGGAGAACAAGCCCTATGAGGAGCGGCTTGAAGAGCTGGGCATGTTTAGCCTGAAGAAGAGAAGGCTGAGAGGAGACTAGAAATCTTTTGGAAATAAGATGTTCTTGAAACTCCAACATTGCCCAGACTGATCTAAAATCCTTTCCCTATCTCATATAAAGCTTTTCCTGTCTCATGAAGCGAAAGGAAAACATTCTGTTTACAACCAGATAAGGACCTCTTTTCTAATAAATGGGCTGACGTAAAACGATCAAGGGTCTGGAGAACAAGCCCTATGAGGAGCGGCTTAAAGAGCTGGGCATGTTTAGCTTGAAGAGAAGGTTGAGAGGAGACATGATGGTCATGTATAAATACATGAGAGGAAGTCATAGGGAGGAGGGAGCAAGGTTGTTTTCTGCTGCCCTGGAGACTAGGATGCAATGGAGCCATGGCTTCAGACTACAAGAAAGGAGACTCCGTCTGAACATTAGGAAGAACTTTCTGACTGTGAGAGCCGTTCAGCAGTGGAACTCTCTGCCCTGGAGTGTGATGGAGGCTCCTTCTTTGGAGGTTTTGAAACAGAGGCTGGATGGCCATCTGTTGGGGGTGCTTTGAATGCGATTCGAATGCCTTGTAATACTACAACTCCTGGGAGCGCCGAGCACTGAGCGGTGACAGTTAAAGTGGCGTATCTGTGAGGGAGATGGGTAGTGAAAAAATGCTGGGAAAGCCTTTGGCCACATCTCTTAAACTCCAGCTGTCATTAACCACACCCCATTTGAAGTGTAGTTTAGTGTTGATGGAGAGATAGTCCAGTTGCACGTTGGAGGCCAAAGGTTTCCCCACCTGAGCAGGTAGTAAGGCACAGAAGGACTTTTAGCTTCCCTGAACATGACATTTAGTAATCAAGTATGTAGTCACACCCGATATCAATACGATCTGATTTGGAAATGACCAATGTGCAAAATACTGGAAGGGTTAGGTGGGCATTGACCTTGAGTTTGGGAGTTGTAGTTCACCTGCATCCAGAGAGCAATGTGGACTCAAACAATGATGGATCTCGACTAAACTTGGCACGAATAATATGCTCAAAAATGAACACTGGTGGAGTTTGGGGAAAATAGACCTTGACATTTGGGAGTTGTAGTAGCTGGGATTTATAGTTAACCAACAATGAAAGAGCATTCAGATCCCAATGATGGATCTGGACCAAACTTGGCACGAATACTCACTATGCTGAAATGTGATCACTGGTGGAGTTTGGGGGAAATAGACCTTGACATTTGGAGTTGTAGTAGCTGGGATTTATAGTTAACCAACAATGAAAGAGCATTCAGATCCCAATGATGGATCTGGACCAAACTTGGCATGAATACTCAATGTGCCCAAATTTGAGGAAAATATAGTTGTAGTTGCTGAGATTTGGGAATTGTAGTTGCTGGGATCTATAGTTCACCTACAATCAAAGAGCATTTGGAACCCAATGATGGACTAAACTTAGCACGAATACTCATTGTGCCCATATGTGAATACTCAAATGTGCCCAAAAGTTTGGGGAAATAGACCTTGAGATTTAGGAGTTGTAGTTGCTGGGGTGTATAGTTGACCTATAATCAAAGACCAGACTTGGCATGAATACTCAATATGCCCAAATGTAAACACTGGTGGAGTCTGAGGAAAATATTGCTTGACATTTGGGAGTTGTAGTTGCTAGGATTTATAGATCACCTACAATCAAAGAGCATTTGGAACCCAATGATGTATCTGGACCAAACATTGCATGAATACTCAATGTGCCCAAAAGTTTGGGGGAAACTCGACCTTGACATTTGGGAATTGTAGTTGCTGGGATTTATAGTTCACCTACACTCAAAAAGCATTTGGAACCCATTGATGGATCTGGATCAATCTTGGCACTCCGTGTGCCCAAATGTGAATACTCAAATGTGCCCAAAGGTTTTGGGAAAATAGACCTTGAGATTTGGGAGTTGTAGTTGCTGGGATTTATAGTTTATGTCCAATCAAAGTGCATTCTGAACCCTACCAACAATGGAGTTGAACCAAACTTGGCCTACAGAACTCCCATGGCCAACAAAAAAACCTGATGGTCTTTGGTGACCCTTCGGACACCCTCTCGTGACCCCCCCCCCCAGGTTGATCTTGTCCAACCCCCTTCTGCCATACAGTCAAAGCCCAATCAAAGCCCTCCTGACTGACGGCCATCCAGCCTCTGCTTAAAAAGGAACCTCCATTGCACTCCATACAGTACAGACTCCGTACAGTCAGGCTCCCATGAACCTGTAGCATTTAAAGTGGTGTGATACTGGATTAATTCTGCATCCTTAGGCTCATGTGTACTTTCAGATGTTGTTTACTTCAGGGCCCAGCACCCCCAAACCAGGAAATGCTGAGCATCCATAATTTCCCACTCTTACTGTTGTGCGGCTTGGCATTTGGGCCCTGCCTCTCTTTCCCTACTTGTTGAATAGCTTCTGATGCAAAGTCACTTGATAAGTTGCTGACCATGATGGAGGCGGGACGGATTATGCCAGGAATGTGGAGTGAGCTTAGCCCAGTGTAAACCTGAATGATCAATGAGTATTGGGTGTGGCTGTGAGCGAGTATAGGGTGGAAGCCCAGAAGGAAAAGAATGGGCTGAGGTTGCATTTCCTCCTCTGGGCGTTGCCTAGAACTGATCAGCTGTTGACCCTATGCCCAGCTTTGTGGGGGACATCCCAAACTGTGGAGCCATATTCTTGATATGCATCTTCTCCCACAGTGAGGACATCTGTTCCCAGGTGGAAGGCGGTCTTGGTCGCACCTTCCTCTTGGCATGTTTCTCTCTTTCACCCTCCATTCGTGCCTCTTCAAATTCTACAGCACTGCTGGACACAGCTGACCTCCAGCTGGAGCGCTCAAGGGCCAGGGCTTACCAGTTCTCAGTGTCTATGCCAGAGTTTTTAAGGTTGGCTTTGAGCCCATCTTTCAATCTCTTTTCCTGTCCACCAACATTCTGTTTTCCGTTATTGAGTTCGGAGTAGAGCAACTGCTTTGGGACACGGTGGTCGGGCATCCGGATAATGTGGCCAGTCCAGCGGAGTTGATGGCGGAGGAGCATCACTTCAATGCTGGTGGTCTTTGCTTCTTCCAGCATGCTGACATTCACCTGCCTGTCTTCCCAAGAGATTTGCAGGATTTTTCGGAGGCAAAACTGATGGAATCATTCTAGGAGTTGCATGTGACGTCTGTAGACAGTCCACGTCTCACAGGCGTATAGCAAGGTTGGGAGAACAGTAGCTTTATAAATAAGCACCTTGGTATCCCTACGGATGTCCCGGTCCTCAAAAATGCAGAGCTCAGGCGGTGTTGTATTTCAGTGTCAATGTTGACTTGATTTGTTGGACGTTCTGTGGCAGCAACCACTGAGTTTCACAAGCAAAAGGGTGACAGATTGATTCAGGACAATCATCGTATCACTCAGAGAGAAATTTCAAGCATAATCGACATTTCACAAGAACGTGTGGGTCACATTATTGCTTTGCTTGGCTATTGGAAGATCTGTGCACGATGGGTACCCAGGATGCTGACGCCCGAAATGAAAGCGCACAGACTTGAAGCTTCAGAGACTGGATCTCACCACCATATGACATCCTCCATACAGTCCAGATTTAGCACCGTCTGACTTCCATCTGTTCCTGATAATGAAAGAAGATCTGTGGGGACATCATTATGCTTCTGATGAAGACGTTGAGAGAACTGTGAGACACTGGTTGCGGAAACAGAGTGTCGACTTCTTCTGTGATGGCTTCATTGTTGGCAGAAATGTATCCAGTTGTCTGGTGATTATGTGGAAAAGCCAATAGTGGTCGTTACAAAGCACATTCTAAAAATTATTTCTGATTTGATTTATTAAAATATTCCCATCCAAACCCAAGTAACGAAGGTGGAGGCATTACTTTTCATTCAACACTCGTAACTTTGATTTGGTACGGAAGAGCAGTGTGTTAAAGGTGTGTGTTTCAAGGCCACTTGAGAAGCAATAAGAGGTCTCTCTGCTTTTTGAGTGGCTCTTAATCTGAGTGTAGGGAGTGGAGATCCGAGTACAGAACGTCCCTCTTTTGAACCAGTTGGGGGAGGTTTCCCATCTGCGCCACTGAGAAACAAAGATGGAGGCCGCCCTGTCCAATAATCGGTGCCCTTTGTCTCTGAGTGGTTCTCTCTCCCAGAAAGTTGTCCTTCCTCTTGATTTCAATCTGCAAGGACCACTCAACTCAATAATATTTCTGAATTAAGTCTGGAATGGGGACTCAATGGTGGTGGGAACATTTTCCGGAGGCAGCACTGATGGAATCGTTCCAGGAGTTGCATGTGACGTCTGTAGATAGTCCATGTCTTGCAGGTGTATAGCAGGGTTGGGAGGACAATAGCTTTATAAACCTTGGTATCCCTACGGATGTCCCGGTCCTCAAACACTCTCTGCTTCATTCGGAAAAATGGTGCACTCGCAGAGCTTAGGCGGTATTGTATTTCGGTGTCGATGTTGACTTTGGTGGAGAGGTGGCTGCCAAGGGAGCAGAAAGGGTCAACATTTTCTAATGTTACACCATGAATCTGTATTTCTGCCATTGGCTGGTGACTGCTGGAAGAGCAGTTTGGTTTTCTCAATGTTCAATGACAGGCCGAGCTTCTCGTATGCTTCTGCGAAGGTGTTTAGAGTGGCTTGTAGATCTTCTTCTGAATGTGCACAGACAACATTGTCATCAGCATATTGGAGTTCTATAACAGATGTTGTAACCTTGGTTTTGGCTTTCAGTCTGCTGAGGTTAAACAGCTTGCCATCTGTCCTATAGATGATTTCCACTCCGGTGGGAAGCTTCCCGTCAACAAGGGGAAGTATCATAGCGATGAAGATGGAAAGTAAAGTTGGGGCAGTAACACATCCCTGTTTGACACCTGATTCCACCTTAAATGGGTCATTGCTGTCCAAGACTGTTGCCATCATGGTGGAGCTTTTCATATGACAGGCCGAGCTTCTCATATGCTTCTGCGAAGGTGTTTAGAGTGGCTCGTAGGTCTTCTTCTGAATGCGCACAGACAACATTGTCATCAGCATATTGCAGTTCTATAACAGATGTTGTTGTGACCTTGGTCTATTTCTGCATTTGATTTATTAAAATATTCCCATCAAAACCCAAGTAACAAAGGTGGAGGAATTACGTTTCATTCAACCCTCGTAACTTTGGTGAGGTTTCCCATCTGCACCACTGAGAGACAAAGATGGAGACCGCCCTGTCCAATAATAGGAGTGGTTCTCTTTCCCAGAAAGTCGTCGTTCCTCTTGATTTAGATCTGCAGGGACCACTCAACCCAATAATATTTCTGGAATGGGGACTCAATGGTGGCGGAAACATTTTTCAGTGGCAGCGCTGATGGAATCGTTCTAGGAATCGCACATATGACATAGTCATCAGCATATTGGAGTTCTATAACAGATGGTGTTGTGACCTTGGTCTATTTCTACGTTTGATTTATTAAAATATCCCCATCCCATTGTCAGAGGGCAGCATGCACTGCAGTTGAGTTGAATTAGCGACCTCATGGACCGATCCCCCAGACCTTGAATCTGATGATCACCCCATGCTGAGGTTTGCATGAAGGGCTTTTGTGGCTTCCTGTGTTTGGAGAAGGGCCCCTCAAGGGGCATTGTTGAGGGCACCGCCTGCCGCCTTCACACACACAAAGCCTCCCTTGGTTTGCACAGAGGCATATTCAGAAATTCAACCGCAAGGCCCTGATTGTAATGTGCCCAAACCACTGGGAGATTTGAGGTCAGCAAAGCAGCTAAGTCTAACTGGGTGTCTTGATATTGTGCAATCTGTGTCTTTAATCGGTTTGGGCCTGCAAAGGGAGGATCAGGGGCCAAAAAGAAGGTCCCGGGAATCCTAGAAATGATCTGCTCACCCTAGCAAAGTGGCCTGGCAAATGTCTCTATTCTCAAGTAAGGTGAAAGGAATAGGGGAAGGTTTCTGCATCACAAAATGTAGGTATTTTTGTAGGTATTATGGGCTGGAGGGGTCGGACAGGCAACAGCAAGAGACTCCATATTATTCAACATTTTTGTTTATCCGATGTTCTGTCGGACCATTTATGTTGGATAAGCAAAACTCTACTGTATTGAGATAGTTTTGCTTATTCAACATAAATGATCCGACAGAACATCAGATAAACGAAAATGTCGAATAATACAGAGTCTCTTCCTATTGCCTGTCTGATTCCCTCCAGCCTCGCCCGCTCTCCCTCACCCACACGTTTGCAGTACGCCTGCTCTCACCTCTCTGCGTGGAAGAGTTGGGAGAGACCACATGGGATTATCTAGTCCAGTGGTTCTCAACCTTCCTAATGCCGCGACCCCTTAATACAGTTCCTCATGATGTGGTGACCCCCAACCATAACATTATTTTTATTGCTACTTCATAAGCGATATTGCTACTGTTATGAATCGTAATATAAATATCTGATATGCAGGATGTATTTTTATTCACTGGACCAATTTGGCACAAATACCCAATACGCCAAAATTTGAATACTGGTGGGGGTTGATTGACCTTGACATATGTAGTTGCTGGGATTTATAGTACACTTATAATCAAAGAGAGCAATGTAGACGCAAACAATGGTCGATCTGGACCAAACTTGGTATGAATACTCAATATGCCCAAATTTGAATACCGGTGAAGTTTGGGGAAATATACCTTGACATTTGGGAGTTGTAGTTGCTGGGATTTATAGTTCACCTACAATTGAAGAGCATTCTGAACTCCACCAATGATGGAATTGAACCAGACTTGGTACACAAAAGTCCCATGACCAACAGAAAATACTAGAAGAGTTTGGTGGGCATTGACCTTGAGGTTTGGAGTTGTAGTTCACCTACATCCAGAGAGCACTTGTGACCCCCACCAATGATAGAATTGGGCCAAACTTCCCACATTCCCAAACTTCCCACATTGAGCGCCTATGCCTTGAAGGGACTCATTGGCACGAGCCTCCCTTCAGCCTCGCATGCTCTTCCTCACCTGCGCATGTAATATAATATATTGTTATATTACAATATATTGTAATATATTATAACATTACTAATAATATTACAATATATAATGTAATGCAATATAAGATTAATAATAATATGATATTATAATTATATATTTATATTACATATAGTATTACTAATAATATTACCATATAATGGTATAGTACAATATAGTAATATTTAATACTGATATTGTACTATGCTAATAATATAATGTAATATAATTATTGTATATACATATAACATTTATAATATTATAGTGTAAGGCAATATAAGACTAATAATGTGATATTATGATATATTTATATTACATGTAATATTACTAATAATATTACCATATAATGGTATAGTACAATATAGTAATCTTTAATACTGATATTGTACTATGCTAATAATATAGTGTAATATAATATATTGTATATACATATAACATTTATAATATTATAATGTAAGGCAATATAAGACTAATAATGTGATATTATGATATATTTATATTACATATAATATTACTAATAATATTACCATATAATGGTATAGTACAATATAGTACAATCTTTAATACTGATATTGTACTATGCTAATATATGCTATGCTAATATCATATAATGTAATATATTGTATATACATATAACATTTATAATATTATAATGTAATGCAATATAAGACTAATAATAATATATTATAATTAATAATATTAATAACTAATAATAATGTGATATTATAATGATATATTTATATTACATGTAATATTACTAATAATATTACAGTATAATTGTATAGTATAATATAGTGATATTTAATGCTATGTAATATAATACATTGTATGTATATATATCTTGTAAGCTGCTCTGAGAAAGGCGGGATATAAATGTCGTAAATAAATAATACTGTATTTACATATTACTTGTAAGCTGCTTTGAGTCTCCTTCGGGATGAGAAGGGCGGCATAGAAATGGCGTAAATAAATAAGTAAATAAATGTGCACCACGCTGCCATGCACTGAGCACGCCTGCTCTCCCCTCCCTGTTTGGAGTCTCAGAAACAGCCCTTGGCGGAGAGGCTGGCCAATCACAATAGAGAAGGGGTTTTGGTGGAAGGATTTCCAAAAAAGGATGGATGGTGGCCGTTTCCAGCAGAAGAGCCCAAGATAGATCTCTTCAGAAGTTGTCCCATCTCCAGAAAGGCCTTCTCTCTTTTGTCACCCTCTCCTTTCCTCTCATTGAAAAACAAAGCCAAGGTGGGGCTTAGTTAGGAATGGGACCAGCCATGCAAGTTTCCAGACTGGTTTCGAGAGGTGTTGTGGTTAACCCGGAGCTGTGAGCACACACAATGCATTGATTTATTGCTCTCTGAACATGCGGAAGGTTCCGTTTAGGATCCAGACCCTTAATTAGTTGATTGAGCCATTAACCTCAGGAAGTGAAGCCCACCAAGTGATTCCCAACTACAAATCCCAGCGGGCTTACCTACCATTTTGTTGTTTATTTGTTCAGTCGCTTCCAGCTCTTTGTAACCTCACGGACTAGCCCATGCCAGAGCTCCTTGTCGGCCCAGCTCCTTCAAGGTAAAGCCAGTCACTTCAAGGATACCATCCATCCATTTCATGGACTCCACTTTGTGGCCTCATTTCTTAAGGTTGGCATCTCGTGGTGCCAGAGCGCAGCCTGTTCAGAGCCTTCCAGGTTGTCCACTCTTCTGTGCACCCAAGAGGGAGTTACTCATCCGGTCTCAGCCACTGATTGGGTTTAGACTGCCACTTCTGGACTCTTGCTTGCTGAGGTGTTCCTCTGTAGATCTTAGGAAGCTGTTTCTTAATTTAAGGCATTGGTGTACTGGCTGATATCCAAACAGAGGATGGGCCGAAGATGTCAATACCTTGGTCCTTTCATTGCCGACTGCTACTTTCCGGCGGATGTCAGGTGGTGCAGTACCAGTTAAACAGTATAATTTCTCCAGTGATGTGGGGTGTAGACATCCTGTGATAATGTGGCATGTCTCATTAAGAGCCACATCCACTATTTTAACGTGAAGAGATGTTTTCCACACTGGGCATGCGTATTCAGCAGCAGAGGAGCAAAGCGCAAGGGCAGATGTCTTCACTGTGTCTGGTTGTGATCCCCAGGTTGTGCCAGTCAGCATTTCTAGTACCCACTTTCTGACTGATAGTCAAGCAGTGTTTCTTGTCAGCCAGAGTGATTTCCAAGTATTTGGGTGTTCTGCAATGCTCCAGTGGGATTCCTTCCCAGGTCATCCTCAGAGCTCAAGATGCTTGTCTGTTCTTAAGATGGAAAGCACAAGTCTGCATTTCAGATGGATTAGGAATCAGCTGGTTTTCCCTTTAACACACCTAAAGCTTTGGAGAGCGTCTGTTCAACCCTTTCAAACTCTCTGCTTGAGCGGTGATGGCACAATCGTCAGCATAGATGAAACCCTCTGTCTCTTCCGGCAGTGGCTGGTCATTTATGTAAACATGGATGGCTCAAGCACACTCCTGAGGCAGGCCGTTCTTCTGTTTCCGCCATCTGCTTCTCTGGCCCAGGAACTCAACAAAAAAGCTCCTGTTTTGTAGCAGATTTCCTATGAAGCGGGTGAGGTGGTCATCCTTTGTGATATTATAGGTTTTTCTCAGGAGAAGGCGATGATTTGCAGTAATATAACCTTCTAACAAGTCTATGAAGACAGCTCCTGTAATCTGCTACCTTTCAAAACCATCTTCTATGTGCTGAGACAGGTTCAACACATGACACACACACATTTATATAAATGCAAATCAATAGAACTGTTAATTTTGATGGGAACTTGTTCACCTCAAGACGTCTTCTTCCTTTCCTTTCTCTTCCAGATGGGGTCGCGGCTTCGGCTTGCTGGGTTCCATTTTTGGAAAAGACAGTGCAATAAATCAGCCGAACAGCGTCTTCGGGCTTGTCTTTTACATACTACAAATGTTACTTGGTAAGTACCGCAATGTTACTTGGTAAGTACCGCAAGATTTCCAGGGTCAGGGGAAATCTTGAATGAGCACTCCTTGTATACGTGGAGTGCTCATTCAAGAGGAGCATATGAGGAGTGCTCATTCAAGATTTCCCCTGACCCTGGAAAAAGGGAAGGAAGAAAAGACAAAAGGGAAGGAAGGAAGGAGGGATGAAAGGGTGGAAGGGAAGGCAGGAAGGGAAGGAGGAAGGAAAAAGAGAAAGTAGGAGGGACAAAAGGGAAAGATGGAGGGAAGGAGAGGAAAGCCAGGCAGTTATTGTCCCTGTGGGTCAGGGTGGGGGGCAGCAACTGCCTGGCCGCCTTCTCCTTCCCTCCAGGCATGTCGGCAAGTGTGGTTGCCTTCTGCCTTCTAACACTTTAGTATGGAAAGTATGTGCTGTGTGTTTTGAGATCTCTCTCTACTTGTATGTCAGGAGAGATGTCGTGATAGGTGATCTTTTCCTTTTCTTCGAACCTTAGAAGAGATGGGTGTTAGAGTAGTTCAGACCCAGTTCATTACCATGAAGATATGTAGTTATTATTCTTATCTATGTAAATAACCCTTTTGTGATTTTTTAAGGTTGGGCTTTACATGTTTGCTGCCTAAGCTCTAAATTCTTTGCAGCCACATCGCATGGCACTTCATGCTCTGCTCCCTAATGAGCTGAATGCTCAACTTGTGTATCCTGTTTGTTTTTGGATGCTCTGCTTTATTTTAGGGTAGTTTTCCCTAACAAAAAGGGTTATGGGCCCAGCACGCTTCCCTAACAGCCTTCAGCCTTGCCAGACCTTAGTAACCCCTTAGCTGGACCCCAATAATACAATTTCATTCAATCTATTCATCGCACAGCCATTCTGGGCCAACAGCAGAGACAGGGGGCAGTAACTGCCTTGACTTCCTCTCCTTCCTTCCATGTAGGACAGCGAGGGCGGTGGTGGCACTTGTCCTTATGACGTCCTCCATCGTCTCTGTCATAGGATCTTTGTGCCTGCCTACATTTTGTACTTTGAATGCTGAATGTTGACTGCTTAATGTTTGTATCTTTTTTGTTTTTGGATGCTCTGCTTCCATAACCAATTTTTGTATCGTTAGTTTTTGATGCTCTGCTTCCAAAAGCAATTTTTGTATCTTGTTTGTTTTTGGATGCTCTGCTTCCAAAACCAATTTTTTGTATCGTTAGTTTTTGGATGCTCTGTTTCCATAACCAGCAAAAAGGGTTATGGGTCCAGCACACTTCCGCCGTGCTTCCGCTTCGCTTCCTTAACAGTCTTCAACCTTGCCAGACCTTAATAGGACCTTAGCTGGATCCCAATCATACAGTTTCATTCAATCCATTCATCGCACAGCCGTTCTGGGCCGACAGCAGAGACAGAGGGCAGTAACCGTCTTGACTTCCTCTCCTTCCTTCCAGGTATGATGGCGAGTCCGGTAGCGGCACTGGTCCTGATGATGTCCTCTATCGTCTCTGTCATAGGATCCTTGTGCCTGGCCTATATTTTGTACTTTGAATGCTTAAGTTTTGTATCTTGTTTGTTTTTGGATGCTCTGCTTTGTTTTAGGGTAGTTTTCCCCAGCAAAAAGGGTTATGGGCCCAGCACGCTTCCATTGTGCTTCCTTAACAGTCTTCAGCCTTCCCAGACCTTAATAGGCCCTTAGACGGACCCCAATCATACAATTCCATTCATCATGCAGCCATTCTGGGCCAACAGCAGAGACGAGGGGCAGTAACCGCCTTGCCTTCCTCTCCTTCCTTCCAGGTATGACGGCGAGTGCGGTGGCAGCACTGGTCCTGATGACGTCCTCCATCGTCTCCGTCATAGGATCCTTGTACCTGGCCTACATTCTGTACTTTGTGCTGAGGGAGTTCTGCATCGTCTGCGTCCTCACCTACCTGCTGAACTTCCTCCTCCTTATCGTCAACTACAAACGACTAGTTTACTTGAACGAGGCGTGGAAGCGGCAGCTCCCGCCCAAGCAGGACTGAGACCCTGGGGAGCTTCTTGACTGACGGCCCGAAGGACCCGGCATCCGTGTGACTTCTTTCCACACTCAAAGGAAATTTAATTATTATTATTTCTTCATATCGGGATGCATTTCCCCCTCCCCTTCCTTGAGATCCGTTAAGATGACAAAGAACCAGCGGCCCTTTTGATAACTCCGGGGAAGTCGAGGCCAAGCTGTAACTCTGCCGCGAAGGGATTCCGAGCTGCAAACTCTCCATCCTTGCCCTGTTTTTCCTCCCGAGGTTTTGAGCTCACTGACTCTGGTTTGGGGTATGTAAATGTGGTTTTGGGTTCAGGGAGGGCCGCTGCGCGCCCAGGGATCGTGGTCACTGTGCTAGACTTTATAGGTGCCGTTACGGGACCCTCGCCCTGTGTTTACATTGTGTGTATGTGTAGCCGCGGGATCCGGATTTTCCCCTCATAGACTCGGATGCTCATCCCGCCGAGAAGGGGACACAGCCTCCGCAAATTGTGTGGCTCCTTGAGCAACTTGAAGAAGAAGAAGCAGCAGCTTCTCATCGGGAGACTTTTCGTCATTGTTGTTGTTCAAGGAATTTATTTTAAAACAACGCAAAATGAGCCTGTTTTCTCCGGGAAGCCGGATACGGAATTGACTAGCGGAGGTTCCTTTCCGAACCAGGAAACAGGCCACAGGACTCTTCTATGTGCACGGAGGTCGGTCTGATGGTTTGGTCCGGTTTCGGGCAGGATTGCATGCCATTCCGTTCTGGGAAATTGTACAGGGGCGGGTTTCGAGGGATAGGAACCCAAGCAACCGCAGTCCGAATCTTGTTTTCAGGAGCCAAGTCCCTCGCAGTCCATTGGTGTCCTCCGCCGGGATGGTTGGATAGAACGACGACTATACACTGGAACCCAGAAGCCTGCTGGCCAAGCAATAGGCAGGAGAACCCTGGCCCCATTGTACGACTTTTGCATGAATCCCCCCAATTAAGGCGGGACCCTTTCCCCTTCGTTTTGGCATGAAGGCTTGCAGGAAGGACACTGCCGCAGATGATGCCTGTAGAGGTGGAGCAGTTGGGGGGTCTCTCCTGCAGGCGGTGGGGTGAAATGGGGAAAAGTGGGTGCCCTTCCTCCCTCCCTCATTTCCTTCTTTCTTTCTTCCTCCCTTCGCCTTCCTTCCTCTCTCCCTTCCTCACTCTCTCCCTTCCTCCCTCTTTCTTACTTCTTCCCCCTTGCTTTTTCTTCCTTCCTCTTTCCTTCTCTTCCTTCCTTCCTCCCTGCCTTACTTCCTTCCTCCCCCTTCCTTTTTCTTCCTTCCTTTCATTCTTTCCTCCCACCCTCCCCCTTCCTGCCTTCCTCTCTCCCTCTCACTTCCTCCCTTTCTTACTTTCTCCCTCCCTCTCTTCCTTCCTCCCTCCCTCTTTCCCTCCCTCCTCCTTACTTTCTCCCTCCCTCTCTTCCTTCCTCTCTCTTACTTCTTCCTCTCTTCCTCCCTCCCTTTCGCTTCCTCCTTCTCCTTTCCTTCTTCTCTTCCTTCCTTGCCTCCCTCCCTCCCCTTTCTTCCCCCTTTTTCTTACACACTTCCTTTCTTCCTCCCTCCCTCTTTCCCTTCCTTCCTTACTTTCTTTCTTCTCCCTCCCCCTTTCTCTTTTTCTCCCTGCCACCAAAATGTTGCTTGGGTTTGTCCCCATTTCCCCTCCCAAAAAAGCCCCTCCAGCATTCTTGAGCAAATGGCAGATCACTGTGTTGTTTCTTCTCTTTCCTCCAGTTTTCCATTCCTCCTCCTCCTCCTCCTCCTCATCTTCCTCCTCCAGTGTTTTGGGGTTTGTATTTTCGTTTTAAAGAAGTGCCTTCTGTCTTAACAAACCAAATAGCGGGTTGGTGATTGGAATTGGCAAGCAGAAGAGTCCTTGGGCGCGGGAAGCAAACCGAGATGCTGGAAGGGCGGTCCATCGATCCAGTGTGACCCCATGCAGTCCAAGAGAGGGACCCCAACCTGCCTTTCCCCCATTACAATACCTAAATGGCTTCTGTCCGTCACTTGTATTATAGGGCAGGGAGGACAACCACAGCTTTGGGTCTGTTATCTTGAAAAGAGGATAGGAAATGGCTTGCAGCAGCCATCGAAGCTAGAGAACTACTTCCCTGCTTGGGAGAACCAAACATCGTCGGTTTGCTCTTGAATGTATCTCGCCGACACACGCAACCCCGTCCTTTTCCCCGATGCCAAAACGATTGCTCTCCACGTCATGGGTGCTGGGCTTTTCCTTTTGCCTTCGTCTTGAACAGGACTTTCTTTCCCCCCTTTCCAACTACGTCTTTCCCTTGTGAGTCTTATGTGAAAGATCCTCATTTCATTTCGTCCTTTCGAGAGATTGTCACGGAGGTGTTCCCAGGACTCTCTTCGTGTTCGCAAAAAATGTGATTATCTTAGGTGGGGTTACCTTTTGCCCTTGCAGTATTTTGCCTGCCAAAATGAGAGAGCGGAGGAGGAGGAAAACTTGTATTGCGAGTCCGGTTCAATTTTAAAAAAAACATATATAATATACATCTATGTATAAAAAGCAGCCCCTAAACCGTACGTGTCGTCTCTGTCTGAAGATTTCTCCTCTTGTGTTGACATAGTGCGCGGTTGTGAAGCTTGCCATTAGGAAGCCCGCGAGTGTTGTCCTCACCCTCCAAATAAGCGTCTTTCCGTTTAAAAAAATGCAAATACAGTAGAGTCTTGCTTATCCAACCTTCGCTTATCTGACATTCCGTCTTATCCGACACCTCTCTTTTCCTCTAGCATTTCCCCTTCAATTAAAGGAGCGCTCCCCAACTCTCTCTCCATTCCCAATCGAGTCTCACTGATCCGACCTTCGCTTATCCAACATTCCCTCTTATCCGACGCCCTCCTTTTCTTCTAGTATTTTCCTTTCAATTAAAGGAGCGCTCCCCAACTCTCTCTCCATTCCCAAAAATGCAAGACGAGGAGGAGGAGGGAGGAAAAGAGGCAGGACCGGAAGCGGACCTGCCTCTACATCCTCTTCCATATCTGGGCACTTCCTGCTGGGCCTGTCTAACCCTGAGGCATTGCCTTGCCTTAGCCTTTTGACTCCCTGTTGTTAGTGGAGTCTTACTTGGCATAAACAGTCAGGAAAAATGTTGGATAAAAGAAAATGTTCTGGGCCGACAGCGGAGACGGTTGGTAGTAACCACCTTGCCTTCCTCTCCTTCCTTCCAGGTATGACAGTGAGTGCGGTGGCGGCACTGGTCCCTATGACATCCTCCATTGTCTCCGTCATAGGATCCTTGTGCTTGGCCTACATTTTGTACTTTGAATGCTGAATGCTTAAGTTTTGTATCTTGTTTGCTTTTGGATGCTCTGCTTTATTTTAGGGTAGTTTTCCCCAGCAAAAAGGGTTATGGGTCCAGCATGCAGAACGTTGGATAAACGAAAATGTCAGATAATACAGATTCTCCTACTTTCACCTGTCCAGCGCGGTGCTAGACACCTAGACTACTAGAATAGGAAGTGCTCCTTTAATTGACAGGGAAATGCTGGAGGAAAGGGCGACATCAGGTAAGACGGAATGTCGGATAAGTGAAGGTCGGATAAGTGAGACTCTATTCTAGTTCTATAGTGCCATGTCTGACGGGTAACAGTAGGAGACTCTATAGTATCAGACATTTTCGTTTATCCAACATTCTTCTGGCCTATGTCGGATAAACGAGACTACTGTAATGGGGAAAATGGCGTCTCTTTGCTTTGTTGGGATGAACTTGAATCTCCATCTCAACTAATATTCCCATGGAACAAGAAAGAGATTGTGTTATGTTCTTGCGCCTCTTTTCCATTTCTTGGGGATTAGATTTCCCCCTTGAAATTCCTTCTTGGAGGGCCTTGGGGAGGCTTCCTCACACCCCTTATTTTGGACTACAGCATATCCAAAAATATTCAGGCAATAGAAGCTCAGGTTGTTGAATGATGCCAAGGGTTAGCTTGGTTCTCTCTTATCTAAGACAGAAGAGATCCATCGGGTTGACAACAACATTATTTATTACGGTCCATAGACCCATCAGTAAAACCAACAGTCATTATAAATTCTCCCCATTCGGTTTCCTGTATTTTGATAGTTTGGGGGACGAATTTGCAACTGTTATTTTGAAGATATTGGGAGTATTGAAAGTGGAAAGCTGCGATTTCCACGCTTCTCTTCCACATCTGGGTATTTCCATTTCCCCGCTAGGTTTCCTGTATTTCAGTAGTTTGAGGGACACATTTGCACTCGTTATTTTGGAGATATTGGGAGTATCAAAAGTGGAAAGTGTTAGGAGCATTATTGGACGATCTAATCCCCCAAAATGGGTTGGAAAATCGTTCAAAATAGGCATTGATCTAAAAGATTTCCCCTCCCAGGTTAGGTCTGTGGCTTCTGATGCATATGTACAAAACTGGGAGCCGGAACTAAAACTGGGTTGTTTTCTGGACTGTCTGGCAATGTTCCAGAAGAATTCTCTCCTTACATTACACCCACATCCATGGCAGGCATCTTCGGAGGTTGAGGGCTCCTCTGAGGATGCCTGCCATAAATGTGGGTGAAACATCAGGAGAATGCTTCTGGAATGTGGCCATACATCCCAGAAAACTCACAACAATCCAGTGATTCCGGCCATGAAAACCTTCAACAACACATATGACGGTGAAATAAAAAGTAATGCCTCCACTTTCGTAACTCCTCAACAGATGGCAGTACTGGTATGCGTCAGGCACTGGCTTGTTCAGTAGACTCTCCTCTACAGTTCCATTTTGGTGGGGAGCCTTAGCATTGAAAGGTTGTGTTGTCAAAGTGTTGTTAAAGTGCGAACCCTGTGCAGACGGCTGGTCAATGTGACTTAAGCAACGTGCAGTCACTGAATTCTTGACGGCAGAAGGTGTCACCTCAACATCTTTAAACTTACTCTCCCAACGATGCACAGTACTCATATCAACACAATCACCATAAACAGCTTGCATTCTCTGATGAATCTCCTTTGGAGTGACACCTTCTGCTGTCAAGAATTCAATGACTGCACGTTGCTTAAGTCGCATTGACTGACCGTCTGCGTAGGGTTCCATACTTGGCACTTTAACACAACTACCGTTCAATGCTAAGGCTTCCCGCCGAAATGGAACTGTAGAGGAGAGTCTACTGAACAAGCCAGTACCTGCCACATACCAGTACTGCCATCTGTTGAGGAGTTACGAAGGTGGAGGCATTACTTTTCATTCAACCCTCGTAGAACTACAGTAGAGTCTCACTTATCTGACCTTCACTTATCCGACATTCTGTGTTACCGACACCTCCCTTTTCCTCCAGCATTTCCCCTTCAATTAAAGGAGCGCATTTCCCCAACTCTCTCCACTCCCAAGATGTGAAAAAGGCAAGATGAGGAGGAGGAAAGGGGGGAAAGAGGCATGACTGGAAGCGGAAGCATCTTCCCTCTGTGATTTTCACACTCCTCTTCTGCATCCGGGCACTTCCTGCTGGACCTCTCTGGCCCCGGAGTGTTGCCTTGCCTTAACTCTTTGAATCCTTTTTGTTAGTATTCTAGGTTTCTGGCGCCACATCAGACGGGTAACAGTCGGAGACGCCATATTATCCGACATTCTGCCAGCCTGTTTATGTCGGATAAGCGAGACTCTACTATGGAAGTATTAGTCCAAACGAAAGTGCGAAGTCAGCAAAGTATTTGATTACCATGAAAACCAAACCTGTATTAAGCATGGTCTTGAAGTATTTGGTGTGTATTCCGTCTTGTGTGTCCCGACCTGACCAAAACAAAGCAGAGAAACGTTGAGGGTTTCGTTTTTCCTCCCCCCGTTTTACGTTCTCCAGATTGGGAATCATTCCATTTCTCTTTCTTTTTTTAAACATTCTGACCATAATATTCTGACATTCGGAGACCTCGGCAATCCCGTTTGGCGGAAGGGAGTTTCAGAAACCGGAAACAAAAACAATGTACATAATGTAAGAATGTTTATTTGTTGCACATAAAAGGTTTCTTTTTTTTCCTTTTGGTATAAAAATAAATGTAGAAATTACCCGTGGACGTCTTTGGCTGTTTGCTTTGTAACTTGAGCATCCTCGATTTCCGGACTTTTACTATCGCGGAAACTAGAACCGATCCACAATATTAAACGGCTTTAGACATGAAATGTTTAGGAATGCCTTCATGACTCTCCAAAGTGGCCAGATGTCCATCAAATAAAGATGGAAGCTGGTCTCCAAAGTACTTCAATAATTAATACGTCTCCCCTTTTATGATACTGTTGTATGTGAAGCATTGCCTCCATGTTTTGGAGCTGTTTGGACCAATATAGACCTTGCAGAACAGTGTTTCGCAACCTGGAGGGGTCGCGAGGGGGTTTCAGAGGGGTCACCAAAGACCAGTAGAAAACATATATTTCTGATGGTCTTGGGAACCCGTTTGGCAGAGAAGGCTGAAGATCTCTCCGCCTGTCCTCCTCTTCCTTTTTCGAAATGGATGGTGAATCCTCCCAACAAAAGCCCTCATCTGCTGTGATTGGCCGGACTTTCAGCCAAGGGGAGGGCTATTTCTGAGACTCCAAGTGGGGAGGGGACAGCAGGCGTGCTCAGCACATGGCAGCGTGGTGCACATGTGGGTGAGGGAGAGCGTGCAAGGCTGGAAGGAGGCCACAAGTGAGTCCTTTCAAGGTAAGGGGTTTTTGAAGCCCTTTGGAGCAATATAGACCCTGTAGGACAGTGTTTCTAAACCTGGGGGTCATGAAGGGCTTTCAGAAGGGTTGCCAAAGACGCATCAGAAAGCATATACATTAGAGTGTCACTTATACGACTTTCGCTTATCCAACATTCTGTCTTATCTGACACCCCCCTTTTTCCCACCGTGGTCCCTGTGAATCGCATATATGGTATTTCCTGCGCCTGCGCAGACAGTTCGGAATCTTCTAGAAAACTTATTAGACACTTTTAGGTGGTAGCCCCGCTCACTCTCCCCTTGAGAGTATGTATAGCCAGTGGGAGGGGCTACTGCCTCAGATCCTTTTCCTCCAGCATTTCCCCTTCAATTAAAGGAGTGCTCCCTAACTTTCTCTCCATTCCCAATAAGTGAAAAAGGCAAGACAAGGTGGAGGAGGAAGGAGGAGGAAAGGGGGAGAAGAGGCAGGACCGGAAGCGGAAGCATCCTCCCTCCTTCCCTCTGTGATTTCCACACTCCTCTTCTGCATCCGGGCACTTCCTGCTGGGCCGCTCTAGCCCCGGGGCCTTGCCTGGCCTTAATTCTTTGAGTCCCTCTTGTTAGTATTCTAGGTGCCTAGCGCCGTGTCAGATGGGTAATAGTCGGAGACTCTGTATTATCCGACATCTGCTGGCCTGTTTATGTCGGATAAGTGAGACTCTACTGTATATTGCATGACTGTCTTATAAGCAGTTGGTTTAACCTCCGGGTTGCAAGCAAAACCAAACTGTCATGTGGTGAAAGGCATTGGACTCAAAAGTGTGTCAACAACACGAAATGTTTGGGGAGCTCTGCACGAAAGGAAAAGTGCAGGAGGGGATGGCTCGGAAACAGTCACAGAACGAGACCCTGGGGAAAGGTGGCCAATAAGGCCAAACTGGATCATTCCTTGGTCATAGTTGTAGGCGGCGTTGGAGACGTTGTGATGGGGCGAGTGGGGTCCAGGGATTTCGTGTGGGAGATTGAACTTGGCACACAGACAAAGAGAAAATACTGGTTGAGTTTGGTGGGCACTGATCTTGATTTTAGGACTTGTAGTTCACTTACATCCAGAGAGCACTGTGGACTCAAACAATGATGGATCTGGACCAAACTTGGCACAAATACTCAATATGTCCAAATGTGAACACTGTTGAAGTTTGGGGAAAATAGACCTTGACATTGGAGAGTTGTAGTTGCTGGGATTTATAGTTTACCTACCATCAAAAAGCATTCTGAATTCCACCAACAATAGAATTGGGCCAAACTTCCCACACAGAACCCCTCTGCTTTGAAGGGACTTGCTGCAGCGTGCCTCCCTTCAGCCTCGCATGCTCTCCCTCGCCCACACATGCACACCATGGAGTTTGGGGGAAATAGACCTTGAGGTTTTGGAGTTGTAATTCCTGGGATTTGTAGTTCACCTAGAAATCTGAACCCCAGCAATGATAGAATTGGGGCAAACATCCCACACAAACCCCCCATGCCTTGAAGGGACTCGCTGGCATGAGCCTCCCTCCAGCCTCGCATGCTCTCCCTTGCCCCACACATGCACACCATGCTTCTATGTGCTGAGCACGCCTGCTCTCCCCTCCCTGTTTGGAGTCTCAGAAACAGCCCTCCCTTTGGCTGAGAGGCCAACCAACCACAGCAGAGGAGAGTTTTTGGTGGGAGGATTCACTGTCTGTTTCCAAAAAGGAAGAGAAGGGCAGGCGGAGAGATCTTCAGCCTTCACTGCCAAATGGGTTCTAAGACCATTGGAAATAGATGTTTTCCTGTCGTAGTCAACTATGAATTGCACACATGGTATTCCTGCGCCTGCGCAGTACAGCTTCGGAACCTTCTAGAACTAGTGCAAATTCATAGGTGACTACTCAGGAAACTACAGTTACAGGTAAGCAACTTATAATTTCTGATAGTCTTTGGCAACCCCTCTGAAACCCCCTTTGAGAAACTTTGAGAAACTCTGATCTGAAAGGATAGACATGCCTTGTGACTAAGACAGACTATGGGAAACCCCTTAGCTTCCAACACCAGGCCTTTCATACTCAAGTTCATTCCTGAAAACTGTTGATCCATTCCGGGTTTCAAAGAAACTCTCCAAAGTGCTGAAACTATTTTTAAAGCGCCTTGAAAACCCACCCAAACCTTGGCATGGATTCACTGCCCCATTGACATGGAAACTGCTCGTCTTGTGCGTCTGAGCCTGCAAAACACTCCCTGATTGTACTCTTTGAGTAGTCCTTCTCTTACGTAACATATGTGCAGCATTCTCAACAAGGAGTTTGTCAAAACCGCCTGAATTCTGGAGCGAACGGCACACAGACGTCATCGTATTTGGGCGACCCAAGGCATGAAGATTCGTTGGCCAACTTCCAGTATCTCTCCTTCAGCAGGAAAGCGGCTGCTTTGGGTTGACGCTGGCGGGTGAAAATCCCTTTCTTGTTACCCAAAACACGGGTCGTCTCTGTTTAAAACAGTTCGAAACAGAGAAAAGGCTGTCATTTAGTGCCATTCTCGTCCTAAAACACAGACTGAACGGAACATGTTACAGAACTTTGTGAATGTTTTCCAACCCAGTCTTTCAACTTTCAGACAAGAGAGATACAGTGTTCCCTCGCTACTTCGCGGTTTGATTTAGCAGACTCGCTGTTTCGCGGTTTTCAAAAAATATTGTCCCGTCTCCCCCCCTCCAGCACCAACCGCTACTCTGAGATCAGAGTGAAGAGAGGGGCCAGGAAGGCAGTTCCATCTTGTCTCCTGCACTGTGCTTATAATATAATATATAATATAATATAATATAATATAATATATTGTATATACATATAATATTGATAATATAATGTAATACAATATAATACTAATAATATGATTTTTTGTCATGTCAGGAGCGACTTGAGAAATAATATGATATAATTATATATTTTATATTAAATGTAACATTACTAATAATATTACAGTACAATGTTATAGTACAATGTAATATATAATATTAATATTCTGCTATGGTAATAATATAATATATTGTATTTACTTTTTACTTGTAAGCCGCTCTGAGTCCCCTTCGGGGTGAGAAGGGCGGCATATAAATGTCGCGAATAAATAAATAAATAGTTTTCAATTTGATGCGACCCTAACCTTGGTCCGTCATGAAGTCGGCAAAGTTCCAAATGAGTTCTCCGATGACATATTCCTTCCTCTTTTGGTCCAGGACGGAATGGTATTCCTTCAGCACGGCAGCCTGGTACTCCTCGGAGAACATGAGAGGAGGGTCCTGCGGAGGGGAAAGAAGGGCAACTTCACAAACAGAGCCACAAAATTAGAAACTATTCCTAAGATCCCTTGATCTCGCCCTCTCCCTTTTTGCAATCCGCTCGGACTTACGGCATGGAGGCCCGCAACAGCATCCGCCCCGTATTCGCTCTGGATGATGGGCTTCTGGTAGGCTTTATACCAGTTCTCAAACTGGGAGTTAAGCTGCGGCCGGATGACCTCCAAGTGACCGGGGTCGTGGTACCAAGAGAAGTAGCTGTTCACGCAGATGACGTCCACATACGGCGCCTGCCAACAGGCAAGAAAAGCAGTTCTTTCCATCTTAATGGGGAGTTCACCACATTTATATTAATAACTAGCTGTACCCTGCCACGCATTAATGTGGCCCTCAGATAAGAGAGGAATTCTAGCTGAAGCAATAGACAGAAGGGACAGATGGAAGGGACATTGATAGATGGAACAGAAGGTAGATGGAGAGAACATAGATAGGTTGGTAGGTAGATAGATATGTAGATGGAGTGATTGATGGATTGAAGGATGGATGGACATACAGATAGGCAAAGGGGGTTGGACTGGATGGCCTCTGGGACTCCCTTCCAACTGGTTGACCATCTGTCGGGAGGGCTTTGATGGTGCCTTCCTTTACTGTAAAATGAGGTTGGACTGGATGGCCTTTGGGGCCCCTTCCTATACCGTGGGTGGCATCAAAGGGCCCCTTCCCCGGCGATCCCCCTTCCTCCCTCCCCGGCCTCCCTCCTAGCCACTCGTTGCTGTGGCCTACCTTGGTGATATGGAAAATATTTGAAAAATAAACAACTAAATACTTTTAAATTAAAATACTAACAGTAAAATATTTTAAAGTTAATTAAGTATTTTTAGATTTAAATTTTGTAAAGGTAAACAATTTAATATTTTAAAATTAAAACATTAAAGTTAAATAATTTAAAATTAAGTAATTATTTTAAAAACAAATTATTAAGTAATTAAATATTTCATAATTAAACCAAATAAAATACATTAAAATAAAGTATTATGAAATGCAAATATTAAATATGTATAAATTATAATATTAAAATTAAAGGAATAATATTAAAATTAAACAATTTTATATTTTAAATTTGAAATATTAAAATAAAATAATGGTCCTTGGTGATCCCTTCCAACTCTGAAAGTCTAATAATAATAATAATAATAATAATAATAAATGGATAATACTATAATAGTAATTCTATCTTTCTTCCTAACAGAAAGGGGGTGGGACCGGATGGTCCTTGGGGGTCTTTTCTAACTAGTTGCATAATAATAATAATAATAATAATAATAATAATAATAATAATAATGTAGATAATAATAAAATAAGAATTCAATCTTTCTTCCTGGCAGAAAGGGGTTGGACTGGATTGGTAAAAGTGGAAGTGGTCACAGAACGAGACCACAGGAAAAGGTGGCCCAAAGGCTGAACCAGCTCACCCCTTGGTCGCGGTTGTAGGCAGCGTTGGAGACGTAGGTGACGGGGCGAGTGGGGTCCAGGGATTTCGTGTGGGAGATCACAGACCTGTGCAGGGTTCCAAGGGGTTGCAATTAATTCAAAGGGGAACCCTGGCTTGACCCAAGCAGTTTCAAGGCGCTGCCTTGCCTTAACCCTTGGAGTCCTTCTTGGTTTCTAGCACTGCATCGGATGGGTAAGACTCCATATTATCCGACATTTTTGTTTATCCAACGTTCTGCCAGCTTGTTTATGTCGAATAAGCGAGACTCTAATAATAATAATAATAATAATAATAATAATAATAATAATAATTGTCTGCTGTGGGACTCATCTTGTGTTTCAAATAATAATAATAATAATAATAATAATATGGTTAAGCGCGACTCTAATAATAATAATAATAATAATAATAATAATAATAATAATAATAATAAAAATAGTCTGCTGTTGGACTCATCTTGTTGTGTTTCAAATAATAATAATAATAAGGTTAAGTTAGACTCTAATAATAATAATAATAATAATAATAATAATAATAATAGTAATAGTCTGCTGTGGACTCATCTTGTTGTGTTTCAAATAATAATAATAATAATAATAATAATAATAATAATAATAATAAGGTAACTATCTTCCTGAGTGACAGACGGGGGTTGGACTGGATGGCTCCTTGGGGCCTCTTCCAAATCTATGATTCTGTGATATGGATTTCCAACAGAGGCTGCATGGCCATCTGTTGGGAGGGCTTTGTTTGTGTCTTCCTTTAATGGGGTTTGAACCAGAAGGCCCTGGGATCTCTTCCAGCTCTCGGATGCAGCGATCCAAACTCCGAAAAGCTAGAATCATGGCTCGGATGCTGAACTAACTCCCCTTTTCCCAACCAAAACTCACTTGAAGTAGTATCCAGCTGGGGCCAGCTCCGAGGCCGGCTCGTTGGCCACCGACCACATCACGACTGAGGGCCGGTTCTTGTCCCGCCGGACCAGCTCCTCCATCACGGTCAGGTGGTGCTGCAGAGTCCGGTTCCCAAAATTGGCGCTGGGAAAGAGGACGAGGGATAGCACATTTTCCCCAAATGTTTCCCGTGATACAATTTGCGTGATACCCCTCTCCTTGAGCCATAGCCATCTGTCTCTATTCTATTACACTAATAGTAGTCATAATAGTAACGATATACAATGGAATTATTTTATATTTTATTATAATATTACAATATAATGGTATAGTACAATATAATAATAAATAATACTGATATTGTACTATGCTAATAATATAATATATTGTATGTATATATATCTTGTAAGCTGCTCTGAGTCCCCTTCAGGGTGAGAAGGGTGGCATATAAATGTTGTAAATGAAGAAATAAATAAATATTATTCCTATAGTAATAATAATAATTGATGGTCCGCCCTATCTGCCCGAGGGGACTCAGGGCGGCTGTTATTATTGTATGTCATTAATAATACAAGTAGTAATAATATACAACACTATAATAAATAATAATAATAAAACTTTATTTATACCCCGCTCCATCTCCCCCAGGGGGACTCGGGGCGGCTTACAGGAGGTCACGCCCATCAATACAGTAAACACAATATTACACAAAAGCATAACAGAACTAAAAAATAAAAACATAAAATGCAAAACTAAAATGAGACAACAGTATAATATCGGACATTAAACACACAGGATACTACCCATAGTAATAATAATGTGCAATAATAATAATAATAATGTCAGAAATAATGCTAACAGTAAAGATACACAACAATACCCAAAGCAATAATGTGCAACAATAATAATGATATTGTATACCATTAATAATACTAATTGCAATGATATACAATAATACCCAAAAGAGTAATGATGTCAACAGTATTATCAATAATATGATTTTGCCATTTGGGAGTTGTAGTTGCTGGGATTTATAGTTCACATACAGTCAACGAGCATTCTGAACCCCACCAACAATGAAATTGGGCCAAACTTCCCACACAGAATCTCCATGCCTTGAAGGGACTTGCCGGAGCAAGTCTCCCGCCAGCCTCACACACTCTCCCTTGCCCGCACAACACACTGCCATGTGCTGAGCATGCCTGCTCTCCCCTCCCCGCTTGGACTCTCAGAAACAGCCCTCCCCTTGGTTGAGACGCCGGCCAATCACAGTGGATGCTTTCTTCCCAATATCTATATCCTTAAAAGTTTGGAGAAAAACCTGGAAGGGATACCTTCCTACCGCATTGTTATTGTTGTTATTATTCTTACCTGTCCTTCATGCCCACGGCTGGGCACTCGTCGATGACGACGATGCCATAAGCGTCACAAAGGTCCATGATCTCCTCTGCGTAGGGATAGTGACTGGTGCGGAAGGAGTTGGCGCCCAACCAGCGCAACAGGTGGAAGTCCTTCATCAGCAGGGCCCAGTCCAGCCCTTTGCCCCGGATCTGGATGTAGTATAACCACAAATTGTATTATGTTCTAATTATATACTAATATAATATACTAATATATACTAATATAATATACTAATATACTAATATTATAGTCATATTATAGTCATATATTATATATTACACCATTATTACTATTTATTTATTAATTAATATAGTAATAATATTATAGTACTACTATAGTATTAGAACATTATAAGCAATGCTACTATTTCTTTATTAATATAAGGAGCCCCCGGTGGGCCAGCAGAACTGCTGACCGAAAAGTCATCAGTTGGAATCTAGGGAGTGGGGTGAGCTCCCGTCTGTCAGCTCTAGCTAACCATTCGGGGACATGAGAGAAGCCTCCCACAGGATGGTAAAACATCTGGGCATCCCCTGGGCAATGTCCTTTCAGAGGGCCGATTCTCTCACACCAGAAGTGACTTGCAGTTTCTCAAGTCGCTCCTGACATGAAAAATAAAATAAAATATATTAATATATACTAATTATATTATTACCATATTATTACTAATGTTATATACAGTACTGTGACATCAGCGCCCCTCCCCCAACACCAACGGCCACTCTGGGGCCAGAAGAAAGAAGGGGAGCCAGGAGGACGTTGCCATCTTGTCCCCTGTGACATCAGCGCCCCTCCCCCAACACCAACGGCCACTCTGGGGCCAGAATTGTTTTTATACCATGTCTTGAATTTTGTTGTTCCTGTGTTGTAAACCGCTGTGAGTCGCCCCTGGGCTGAGAACAGCGGTATATAAGCAAAGTAAATAAATAAATAAATAAATAATACTAATAATAATTGTTGGTTGTGAACCGCTGTGAGTTGTCTTTGGGCTGAGAACAGTGGTATATAAGTAAAGTATAAAAAATAAAGTATATACTGATATTAGTTATATACTAATATACATATTTAGTAATCAGTATAATAATATACTATCATATACATTATATAATATATAATATCAGTATAATAATATACTGATATTAGTTATATACTAATAATATACTGATATTATGAGATCTAAATATAATCACAAATTATATTCTAATTATATACTAATATACTAATCATATGATATTATCAAGATGTTCTGAATGAAAAAACATGGTGAGTATGAATGATTGAATGAATGTATGTGGAGTGAATTCTGAGTATGTGATGTTCCTCTTTGTTTATATAACTAATATAGCTATTATAAAGCCAGTACTGTAGTCTGTGTGTCTACGTCTTTCTCTGAAAGTGCCTAATGTACTCTGTCCTATTGAAAATGGATTAAAGAACATTTCAAGGTTCAGAAAGTATTCATTACACTATAGCAGCAATCAAAAAATACAAATGGGATGTGACTTTATATCATTAAATAACTCACATCAGCATCTTCGTGCTTGTTGACCCCGTGGAAGTAGAAGGGCTTCCCATTAATGAGGAACTGGCTCGGAGTGACACGGACGGTGCGGAAGCCCACTGGCTGGGTGTAGACATCTTCCACAACAACGCCATCTACTTCAGCAGAGACCGTGACCTGTGAGGAGAGAAGACCCATTGTTTTGGGTTAATATTTCCAGAATAGACCTCAAGGATGCTTATCTCCAGGTTCCCCCATCAACTCACTCGTAATAGACCTCAAGGACACTTGCCTCCAGTTTCCCAATCAACTTACTTGTTCCCCATTCAACTCACAGTTTTTCAATAAAGGTCTCATCATCAAGTCTGAACCCATTCAACAGAATTTGTTGAAGCCACAACAAAGTATAACAACTACTTTCAAAGTAAGGACCGCACAATGAAACAAAAATAACACTTTCCAACGAGGAACAGAACATTTTCAAAATGTCGTGACATCAACCACATGGTACAAGGCCACAAAATGTTAACATGGTGAACTGTCCCTTGTGAGGATTGGAGGGAACAAGGAGTACTTGGATCCCATTTCCCATCATCCTTATGCATTGAGTTTTGTGACTGATGGGAGCAGGAGCGTCTCTTGAAAAGCAGCCAGCTTTCTTTACTTTTGTTGTAAGGAAAGGAAACAATCACCCTCCAGAAATGAATGGAGTACATCTCCTATCATCCTTGCGCACTGATCAAGGTAGTGGATGGGACCTAGAGTGTATGAACCTCTCGTAAAGGGCCCTGCTTCAATCCCAGGACAGAGGCATCCAGTTACCTTGAGTTGGTATAGGTACCCAGGCTGCTCATGCATCAGGTACGGCCACCATGGGGTCACATTGGGCACCTTCAGCTCCCCAGCCACGCCATTCCCGGTGGCCACCACGTTACCATCCCCATCGGCCAAAGCCAGGGCCACAGAGAAGCGGGGGGACCCTTTCACTGACACTGTGTACTGCAGCAGACCTGTCCCAAAAGGAGCAAAACCAATGAGTTGTCAAAGACTTTTGCGGCCAGAATCACTTTCTGGTCTGTTTTGTGCTTTCCGGGCCGTATGGCCATGTTCTAGGAAGAAAGGAAGGAAGGAATGAAATGGAGAGGGAACGAAGAGAAGAAAAGGAAAGAGAAAGAGGCAGGGAAGAGGAAGGAGAGAGAAAAGGAGGAAGGGAAAAGAGAGGGAAGGAAGAGAATACAATGAGAAAGAAAGAGGGAAGAGAGAGGCAAGGAAGAGAAGAGAGAAAAGGAGGAAGTAAACAGACAGGGAAGGAAGAGAAGAAAAAGAGAAATAAAGGTAGAAAGGAGAGAAGGAAGGACGAAAAGGGAGATCAAGAGAGAGGAAGTAAACAGAGAGGGAAGAAAGAGAAGAAAAGGAGAAAGAAAGAGGCAGAAAAGAGAGAGGGAAGGACGAGAAGGGAGAGAGAAAGGGAGGAAGAAACAGAGTGGGAAGAAAGGGGAGAAAAGGAAAAAGAAAGAGTTAGAAGAGAGAGAGAGGGAAGGAAGAGAAGGGAGAGAGAAAGGAAGGAAAGAAACAGAGAGGGAAGTAATTAATAAAGCATGATGTATTTGTTTGAACCAATGGGACCGTGGCTCTGGACCCACTGGGTGCCTTTACGGGAGTCCCTCCCTCTCATCCTCAGAGACAGAAGACAAAGACCAATCCCCTTGGATTGAATCTCGACCAGAAAACTCTGTGAGAGGGTCACCTTGAGTTTGCCCTAAGACTGAAACGATTTGAAGGCCCACAACAACAGCAAGAATAATCAACTATAGTTCAACCCTGAACCCTGGTTGTGCTCTACGTCATGCAATTCCCCAGACTTGCCAACACTCCCCGCCAAGTCGGAGATCAGGGTGAGGTCATCCAGGTAGGCCGCAGGGGTCGTGTAGAGCAGGACAGGGCGGTGGATCCCAGCATAGTTGAAGAAGTCGAAGCGCGTGTTCTGGACAAAGTAGCCCTTGGGGTACCTGGGAGAAGCATGCAGGGAGAGGAGAAACACCATATTGAGAAAGGAAGGCTTTCATGACTGGGGCGTTGTATGTTTTCTGGTCTGTATGCAGATGTAGGAGGATAGTGAGTGTGATGTTGCCCTCAATGAAGAAGGATGGTGAGTATGAATGAGTGAATGAACGGATTACTAGTGAATGTTAGAGTATATGTGACGATGGACTGAACGAAGAAGGATTGTGAGTATGAATGATTGAAGTAATGCATTAAGAGTGAATATTAGAGGCCACTCTACGGACAACTGAGTAAGAGAGACTGTATGTTGTTTTTGTTACAAGTCTGCATATCGTCGTTGAATGACGAGGACTCACCGAAGATATTGTTTTATGTTATGTTTTTGGTGAGAGCAATTCTTCTGTTTTCTTTTGTAACTTTATTTCTTTTCTACTTAAAGCGAAAGACTCATGTGTTTTTTTTTATGAGTTACTTTATCACACTTAAGAGTTACAAGGGCTAGAGTCAGTCTGTGGGCTACTAATGCTAACGCTGACATATATGTGAAGTCCCCCTTTGTCTGTGTAATCAATATAGCTATCATAAAGCCAATACTGAGGTCTGTGAGTCTACTTTATTCTCTGAAAGTGCCTGAAGATAGATGTGTAAGGTTCCCGAAAGTATTCACCGTTCCCCGTAGAGTTGTTTTGGGTTGGCCCCGTACTCACCGCGCCTGGTCTTGCATGTACTGGATGGTCCCCGGTGGCAGCGTTTCGGGTGTCAGGGTGTTGTTGAGGGCGAGGGTGATGCGGCAGGGTTCTCCCGGGGTGAGGAGGTGCCCGATCTCGGCCTCGAAGGGTAAGTGTCCACCTGCATGCTCCGCCACTTGCACACCATTGACCCACTGTGGAAGGAGCATCGCGTTCAAATAGCGGAAAGACCTAGGGATGCTTTCTCCTGGGGGAATGTTTCAGGGATGTCTACTCACCACAATGGAATAATAATGGGCGCTTCCCACTCGAAGCACTACCCGCATGGGAGTCTCGGGCAGCATCCAACGCAGGGGCGGCAGCACCTCCTTCTCATACCAGACCCAGCCCACGTAATGCCTCAGCCCTGGGTCCTGCGTGATCTCGTTGAAGCTCGCCGGTACCGGCATCTCCATCACTGGCCCAAACTGCAAAGGGTTACAAATATAATATTCTATCGATACACATAGAATAAAAGTGAAAATATGTATATGTGTATTTGGCTGGGGTGTCCACTTTCTCAGACTTCCGTTTACACAAATAGCTCTAGCTCCCACTATGCAGGAGACACCAAAGGCCTTCCTTCCAGTGACATTGCAGGTTAGGTGAGCACCATGAACATGTCCAAGAGCCCTGCCAATGTCCTCCACCAACACCACATTGGCCACCACCCAAGGGAAGGCTTTCATATGGGGACCATTTCATCCTAGATTTGATAGGTTTCCTCCACCACAGGCATCTCAGTGTTCCTTACTCTCTCCACTGGTGTGGAATTTGCATGACACTGCCCACTGCCTCTCTCTTAACTCTTTCCTATTCTTTTCTATGGCACACAGCAAACAGAGGAATTGATCACCAACTGAATATACTGGAGAGGTTTGGGGAGAATTCACCATGATTTATAGGAGTTGTAGGTCCTGGGATGTATTGTTCACCTGCAATCTAAGAGCACTCTGAGCTCCACCAGCAATTGACTTGGAAATAACTTGGCACACAGAACCCCCATGACCCACAAAAAATACTGGAGGTCTTTGGAGGGATTTATAGAAGTTGTAGTTCACCTCCATCCAGAGCGCACTATAAACCCAAACGATGGTGGATCTGGACCAAACTTGGCATGCATACCCGATATGCCTAAATTTGAATACTGCTGGATTTGGACGGGAATTGGCCTGGGCATTTTGGAGTTGTAGGTACTGGGATGTATAGTTCACCTGCAAGCAAGGAGCACTCCAAACTCCACCAAAATTGGAATTGGATAACACTTGGCACACAGAGCCCCTGTGACCAGCAAAAAATACTGGAGGCCTTTGGGGGAAATTTCACCTTGATTTGGGGAAGTTGTAGTTCACCTACATCCAGAGAGCAGTGTGAATCCAAACACCGATGGATCTGGACCAAACTTGGCACACATACTCGATATGTTGAAATTTGATTCCTGGAGGGGTTTGGGGGGAATTGACCTTCCTTTCTGGGAATTGTAGTTTACCCACGAAAGAAACGGTGACTACCACCGATGATGGACCTGGACCACAACTGGCACACAGAAATCCCATAACTCACTCAACCTACTGGAGGGGTTTGAGGGGACTAACTCGCCATAGTGGGAGTTGTAGTTTACCCTGCAGCCAGATAATAAACTGAATTATGATAACAATGATGATGAAAATAATATCGACGATGCTGGGAACCATATAAGAGGCCACTAGAGTGCAGTTTCATGAATGGAACAGGGGATTTTCAATGAATCCACTAGAGGGTGCTGGCGTGTAACGTATTCAAAATGAATGGGAAAATACTATATTTTATTATAGTATTATTGTTATAAATATATTTTATATTAGAATTAAATATTATTGATTTATTATAGTATTATTGTATTATAGTATGGTTATAATATTATTTTATTATAATATGATTATTATAATATATTGTCCATTTAATTATAGCATTATTATATTTTATTATAGTATAATATTATTGTTGCATTATAATAATATTTTATATTATTATAATAATAGTATTGTATTATATGGAGCCCAGGTGGCGCAGAGAGTTAAACCACTCAGCTGCCGAAGTTGCTGATCGAAAGGTTGCAGGTTCGAATGCAGGGAATGGCGTGAGCTCCCGTTGTTCGCCCCAGCTTCTGCCAACTTAGCAGTTCGAAAACATCCAAATGTGAGTAGATCAATACCGTCAGGAAGGTAATGGCACTCCATGCAGTCATGCCAGCCACACGACCTTGGAGGCGTCTATTGACAATGCCGGCTCTTTGGCTTAGAAATGGAGATGAGCACCAACCCCCAGCGTCGGACATGATTGGACTTAATGTCAGGGGAAAACCTTTACCTTTACCAATACTATTATATAATTATATTATTTTATATGATTACTATATATAATTTTATTGTAGTATTATTATAGTTATTTTATATTACAATAGGATAATATTATAGTATTATATTATTATATATTATTATTATATTGTAGTGTTATATTTTATTATATTTTATATATTATTATATTATTTTATGTTATGTTTGTTGTTTATTTGTTCATCTTTGTCCATTATTATAGTGTTATTTATTTATGTATTTATTTATTGATTATTTCACAGACTTCCTTGCAAAAAGGCTGAAGGAAATAATAATAATAATAATAATAATAATAATAATAATAATAATACTTTATTTATACCCCGCTCCATCTCCCCCAGGGGGACTTGGTGCGGCTTACATGAGGCCATGCCCAATATAATAATAATAACGAAGAAAAGAAGAACTTCCTCCTTTTGCAATTATTAAGAAATGTTGAGTCAGGTCTTTCCATTCCAAAGTCCTTCTTGCACTTCCCCTTTTCTCCAAATCGCCGTTTTTGGCAGAGGAAAATATTCAAAAATAGGAGAACTATTTCAAAAGGCAAAAAAAAAAAAACAAACAAACAGCCGGAGCCACAAATTTCCCTATTTTGCGCATCCAAATGCAGTTTGAGTGCTACAGGCTCAATGCTACGGGGTCTTGGGAGTTGTAGTTTGGGCCTGGGAGGCAAAAAAGTCTTGGAAAACTACAACTCCTGGGATTCCACAGCATTGAGCCATGGCAGCCGGTGTACAACGATGTTCCCTAAGAGTGTATCAATTGATTGTATAGAGTTAATCCCTTAGCAGAACTACAACTCCCCAGGACTTCATACATAGCCTGGTTTTTAATGGGTATCTTATTTGTATTATTATTATTATTATTATTATTATTATTATTATATTATTATGTTGTAACTATTATCTCCAAAGAGACTCAGTTTGAGATAATAATAATAATAATTATTATTATTATTATTATTACATTATTATTTGTCAATATTGTTGTTTAATTGTGATGAAATCTTGCTTATAGTTTAAACTCTGTGTGTTTCGGTGTAGAAATGTAATGCTGTGCAAGAGGTAAGTGCACAAAATTTTGATTTATGCCTAGGGCATAGCTTTGGACAGTTTCTGTTGCGTCAAGCATTCCAGTGTTGAGATAACAACTCCGGTTTCTTCCAGCGATGTCCAGCGAGCAGGGAAGACGTGTCTTTATCTATTCTTGTACATAGGTTTTGTTTCTGTACTTTGTAGAAAGCAATAATAAATCTTTAAGTGCCACTCCAAGGCTTTGGAGTTGAATGAAGACTGCGCTTCATTTGTTCTGTGCTTCTTAGCAGTCGCTCTGAGGACGATAAACTGACATCATTATTTTCCCAAATGGAGAATATAATATAACAATATTATTACTATTACTGCTACTATTATATTATTATATCCCCAGAGAGACTGTTTGGGAAATGGTGGAGGACCTGCCTGGTTTTTAATGGCTGTCTTGTATGTATGTATGTATGTATGTGTGTATATACATATATATAATCCCCAAAGAGACTCCATTTGGGAAATGGTGGAGGTACTGCCTGTTTTTAATGGGTGTTTTGTATGTATATATATATGCATTATATTATTATTATTATTATTACTGCTACTATTATATTATTATATCCCCAGAGAGACTGTTTGGGAAATGGTGGAGCCTGGTTTTTAATGGGTGTCTTGTATTTATGTATGTATGTATTATTATATATGAATATATATATATAGTCATATATATATATAATCATTATTATTATGCCCAAAGAGACTCCCTTTGGAAAATGGTGGAAGTCCTGCCTGGTTTTTAAAGGGTGTTTTGTACATATATCAATGTACTATTACATATTATTATATATATTATATATTATTATTATGTATTATTATCCCCAAAGAGACTCCGTGTGGGAAATGGTGGAGGTTCTGCTTGGTTTTTAATGGGCGTCTTGTATGTATATGTGAATGTACTATTATACACACACACACATATATAAATATTATTATCCCCAAAGAGACTCCATTTGGAAAATGGTGGAGGACCTGTCTGGTTTTCAATGGGTGTCTTGTATTTATGTATTATTATTATCCCCATAGAGACTCCATTTGGGAAATGGCGGAGGTCCTGCCTGGTTTTTAATGTGTGTCTTGTATGTTTATATGAATGTACTATTACATATTATTATATATATTTTGTTATTCATTCGTTCAGTCGTCTCCGACTCTTCGTGACCTCACGGACCAGCCCACGCCAGAGCTCCCTGTCAGCCGTCACCACCCCCAGCTCCTTCAAGGTCAGTCCAGTCACTTCAAGGATGCCAGCCATCCATCCATCTTGCCCTTGGTCGGCCCCTCTTCCTTTTGCCTTCCACTTTCCCCAGCATAATTGTCTTCTCTAGGCTTTCCTGTCTCCTCATGATGTGGCCAAAGTACTTCAACTTTGTCTCTAGTCTCCTTCCCTCCAATGAGCAGTCGGGCTTTATTTCCTGGAGGATGGACTGGTTGGATTTTCTCGCAGTCCAAGGCACTCTCAGCACTTTCCTCCAGCACCACAGCTCAAAAGCATCTATCTTCCATTATATATATTATACATATTATATTATATATAATTATAATATTATTATTATCATCCCCAAAGAGACTCTGGACTCTGTTTGGGTAATGGTGGAGTCAGGGCCGTAGTCAGAAAAAAAATTCGGGGAGGGTTGAAAATTTCGGGGGGGGGGGGGTTGAAAATTTCAGGGCGGGGGGAGTTGAAACCTGCCTCTTAGCTCATGCTGAAGCAAAGAGCACAGCAGGGGGCAGAGCAGCGTTCCAGAGCCTGCAGCTCCGCCCCTGTCAACCACCTCCACCAAGTCTGGCCTCCTTAATGAGAGCATTCAACCCCCCCCCCCCAACTTGGTTGCTTTGGCTATTGCTGCAAGTAATGACAGTGTGAATAAATTGTCAATATTTGCTTGAGATAGAGCTTGCAGTTCTGGAGGGACTCTTAATTTTTTGCGTTTTATAGACTTAGCATGGGGATTTGGTTAACCAGTTAAAATTCATGAGTAAACCAGGTTTATTTTTTTAAACCTGAAAAATTTGGGGGGGGGGTTGAACCCCTAAACACCCCCCCCCCTGCTGCAGGCCTGGATGGAGTACCTGCCTGGTTTTTAATGGGTGTCTTGTATGTATGTATGTATGTGTGTGTGTGTATGTGTATATATATATATATATATATATATATATATATATATATATATATATATTATTTCCAAAGAGACTCCGTTTGGGAAATGGTGGAGGTCCTGCCTGGCTTTTAATGGGTGTCTTGTATGTATATATGTATTATATATTATAATATATATATTATTTTATATGTATTATTTTATTATTCCCAAAGAGACTCCATTTGGGAAAATAATAATAATGTTAATATTGTTATTATTACATTATTATTATTATTATTATTATTATTATTATTTTCCCCAAAGGAGTCTGTTTGGAGATAATAATGCTAATACTACTCATAATCTTCGATACCTCAGGCCAGAGTCTGCCTCCTTCTGGGTAGGCCTCACCTTGCGGAGGGGCTGAAGGAACCACTTTTGTCGGAAGCCGGTGTCCCTGGCGGGGCTCCAGTCCGGGCGGAAGCTCCAGAGGCCGCCCAGCTCCTTCCTCTCCCGCGTCCTGGACTCCCGCGGATACAGGAGCCCGCCCTCCAAGGCCCAGAGGCTTCCCAGAGAGAGGAGCAGCAAGAGCAGGGGCCGTACCGGAGCTCCCTCCGCCATGGCTGCCGCTTGCAGAATGACCCCAGGCTGACTGGCCAGAGGTACCCGCTGGCGCCACACCCCCTCCCCCGCCCAATCAGGGGCGCCCCTGTCCTTGTCACGTGCCCAACCCGGAAGTAAGCAAACCTCAAAAGCCACGTGCTTGGAGGGAAACTTGTTTTCTAGAGAGAGAAGGCATCCTGCGAGGGATTGAGTCATTATTAATTATTTATTAATATTGTTGTTATTATCCCCGTTTTTCTCTCTTCAAGAGATTCTGGGAGTTGTTGTTTTATATTTTTATTGTTTTATTTATTTTATATTTTTTATATTATAGGTATCATATGACAATATAATGGTATAGTAGAATATAGTAATATTTAATACTGATATTGTACTATGCTAATAATATAATATGTTGTGTATATATATATCTTGTAAGCCGCTCTGAATCCCCTTCAGGGTGAGAAGGGTGGCATAGAAATGTTGTAAATAAATAAATACTGGGTAGTTGTGTGTTTCCCAGGCTGTCTGGCCATGTACTATTCCAGAAGCATGATCCCGATGTTTCGCCTGCATCTATGGCAGGCATCCTCTGAGGTCTGAGGATGCCTGCCATAGATATGGGTGAAACGTCAGGAGAGAATGCTTCTGGAACGTGGCCATACATCCCAGAAAACTCACAACAATCCACCCAGTGATTCTTGCCATTAAAGCCTTTGACAACTTATTGATTATTATTACTAATTATTATTATCCCACTTTTTCTAACGTTTGGAAACGTGGAGGTCCTGCCTGGTTTTTATGGGTGTCTTGTTTGGTTGGATCTCCTGGTGGTCCAAGCACTCTCAGAACGTTACTCCAACACCACAGTTCAAAAGCATCTATTTTATTATTATATTTTTATATTATTATGGTTGATGATTATTTCAGTTCTTACAGTTTATGCTTTTTATAGATTATTATAGATTATTTATAGATTGCTATTTTTTGTTATACTGTTATATTACTATTGATGATTATTTATGGATTATTATTCTTTATTTTTCCTGGTGATTGTTTATAGATTATTATTATTATTGATGATTATTTCTAGATTATTTTTATGTATAGATTACTGTTTTGACGGCTTGAAGCGAGGCCCAATCTAGTCAAAGGAAGCCACGTCAGCCTTGTGTCCGTTCCCCCCCCCCCCCAAAAAAAAAACAACGCAAAGGACCAGGCAGAGAGTGTTTTCTGAGCGAAATCCAACACACCACGGTATTTATTGATTATTAACTCAGGGTCAACAAACGCGCTGCTGCTGCTGGGACGCAGAGGGGGCGGCTTGGGGCCCCTGCTGGCTGTGCCCCTCCAGGGTCGACCCCTGCACTGCTCATTCCTTCTGCTTCTTGAGGATCTCCTTCAGGGTCTCGATCTGGGTCAGGATGCTGCTCTTGGCCGTCCCCCCAATTGAGGTGTTCAGCTCCACGCTGCTCTGCGGGCTTGGGAGCTGAGAGATCTCGCTGCTCAGGAGAGGGCTGCCAAGGAGGAAGAAGGAGGTGAAGATCAGTAGTAGTAATAATACTACTACTAATAATAATAATGGATTATAATACCATAGTGATTCCATTTTCCTTCCTAGTAGAGAAAGGGCTAGACTGGATGGCCCTTGTGGTCCCTTCCAACTTGTAAGAGTCTAATAATAATAATAATAATAATAATAATAATAATAATATTGTAGTGATTCCATTTTCCTTCCTAGTAGAGAAGGGGCAGGACTAGATGGCCCTTGGGGTTCCCTTCCAACTCTTATGAGTCACATAGTAATAATAATAATAATAATAATAATAATAATAATAATAATATATTAATATAATAGTAATTCTATCTTCTTTCTTAGCAGAAGAAGGGCTGGACTTGATGGCCCCTGGGGTCCCCTTCCAACTATGTTAGTATAATCATCATCATCATCATCATTGACAATAATGGATAATGATGTAATAGTAATTCTATCTTTCTGCCTGGCAGAAGGGGATTTGATTGAATAATAATAATAATAGATAATACTAGATAATAATGGATAATATAATAGTAATTCTACAACAACAATAATAGGTAATAATATAATAGTAATTCAAAAATAACAATGTATAATGGATAATAATAGTAATTCAATAACAACAACAACAACAACAATATAATAGTAGTTCTATCTTTCTTCCTGGCAGAAGGGGATTGGATTGAATAATAATAATAATAATAATAATAATAATAATAATAATAATATAGTAATTCTATCCTTCCTGGCAGAAAGGGGGTTGGACTGGATGGCCTTTAGGGGCCCCCTCCAAGCCTAGGTGTCTATGATTCTAAGCCCAAAATACCCGGATGTTTGGGAGAGGCAAGCCTTTGCTGAACAAACACCACGAAAAGTTCACCAAGATAGAATCCAGGGCGTGATGATGTGTGTCAATGAGGGTCAGAAACTTGGCTAAGCTCCTTGTGTGCCTTAAAAAGAGGGAAGAAAAAAGGGAGGAAGAAGTCCCACCTGATGCTCTTGAGCTCCTCGGAGGAGAGCTGGGTGAGGGTGATGCCTTTGCTCTCGGCCAGCTGGATGGCCTTCCCCACAATGGTGTGGGCTTGACGGAAGGGCACCTGCAGGGGGAAAAAAGGGGGGTCAGAGGTTCGAACGCGGACTCTGCAGCCTTTGCTTTCCTTTTTCCTCATGCGTTTGAATCCCCGCAAGGCTCACCCCTTTGCGAACCAAGAGGTTGGCCAGGTCAGTAGCCAGCAGCTCTGGGGTCAAGGACTTCTCTATGGCCTCCTTGTTGATCTAAGAAAGAAAGAAAGGGTTACGAGGGATTGACCAGTTTATCTGGTTTGACCCACCCTGAGGATGCAGAATATCCCAAAAGGAACACGAGGCAATAAAGCAGGGCTGGGAAGGGGGGCGCTCTCACCGTGAGCGAGGAGATCACTACGTTGGCCAGCTGCAGGACGGCGCTCACCGTGTCCACCACGTCCAGGACCGGCTCCTTGTCCTCCTGTTACCCAGAGGAAGGAAGGAAGAGAAATAAGCATGGGATTTGGGGGGGGGGGGGGGGACACAAGTGAGGCTTCATAGGGCAGAGCTACCCAACAAGGGGGGGACGACGACTTAAAAGCCCACTTTCTGCAGAGGGAGAGGCAGGAAACAAGGGCCGCATCTCTCCCTCTATCTATCTATCTATCTATCTATCTATCTATCTATCTATCTATCTGCTTGCTTCCATCACGTATCTCCCCCTTCCTCTATCTATTTCCTTCCTCTGTTCATAATCTATCTATCCATCCATCCATTCCTCCCTCCATCTATCCATCATTCCTCTCTCTCTCTCTCTCTCTCTATCTAATCTTCCTTATACATCTTCTACTCCTCCATCTATCTATCTATCTATCTATCTATCTATCTATCTATTCATTCCTCCCTCAATCCACCATCCTTTCATCCACCCACCCATCCATCCACCCACCATCCCATCCTCCATCTATCCCTATATCCATACATCAATCCCTCCCTCTATTTGTCTGTCCGTCCATCTCTCCCTCTATCTATCCATCTATCCATCCATCCACCATCCCTCTCTCACTCTATCTATCCCTCCATCTCTCTCTCTCCCCCTTCACTGACCAGATCTGTCTGTCTGTCTATCTATAAATAATGATAATGATGATAATAATAATAATAATAATAATAAACAACTTTAATACCCCGCCACCATCTCCCCAATGGGGACATGGGGCAGCTTACATGAGGCCAAGATCTATCTATCTATCTATCTATCTATCTATCTATCTATTCATCCATCTATCTATCCCTCACTGTATATATCTATGCATCTATCTATATATGCATCCATTCCATCCATACTCCCTCCTTCCCTCTCTTTGTATCTAATCTACATATATACATCTATCCCTCCCTCCCTCCCTTTAGCTAGCTAGCTAGTAAGCTAGCTAACTTAATGTTTTATTTACTGTTTTAAACTGTTGCTATTTTTGTTTATATTTGTATTATATTGAGACTTCGAATTGTGGCCGGTTTGTAAGCCGCCCTGAGTTGAGAAGGGTGGGATAGAAATATTGGAAATAAACAAATAAATAAATATCCATTCCATCCAGCCATCCCCCCTCCCTCTCTATCTATCTAATCTTCCTATCTATACATCTTCCATTCCTCCCTTCCTCTCTCTAATATTATAATATAATGCAATATAATACTATATATAATATAATTATATATATAATTATATATATATATAATACTTGGGAGTGTGGGGTATAAATATAGGAAATAAATAAAAATAAATAAATATAATAATACTACTACTAATATAATATTATACTTATATATTTATATTACATGTAATATTATTAATAATATTATAATATAATGGTATAGTACAATATAGTAATATTTAATACTGATATTGTACTATGCTAATAATATAATATATATTGTGTGTGTGTGTGTGTATGTATGTATGTGTGTATCTCTCTCTCTCTATTTATCTATCTTGTAAGCCGCTCTGAGTCTCCTTTGGGGTGAGACGGGCAGCATATAAATGTCGTAAATAAATCATAAATAAATATCTATTCATTCCTCCCTCCTTCAATCCACCACCCTTTCATCCTCCCACCCCCTCCTATTTATCCATCCACCATCCCTTCCTCATTCTATCCATTCCATCCTTTACCTACCTACCCATCTCCCCCTCCCTCTAGCCCTCCCTTATCCTTCTATCTATCAATCCCCCATCCCTACCTCCTCCTAACAACAACAACAACAGCTTTATTTGTGTATCCCACCATGATCTCCCCGAAGAGACTTGGGGCGGCTTATATGGAGACTAGCCTATCTGTCTGTCTGTCTGTCTGTCTGTCTGTCTGTCTGTCTATCTATCTATCTATCTATCTATCTATCCCCCCATCCACCATGTCTCCCTCTACTCCTCCCTGCCCTCCCTCCTACCTGCAAGTCCTTGCTGTAGGCGCTGGGCAGGGCCTTGAGCACCACCAGGAGCTGCACAGTCTGCAAGGAAAGCCAAGGGAGAGGGTGAAGGAATGAATGAATGAATGGCCAGGGGTCTTCTCCTCCTCCTTCCTCCCCCCTTTCCCCTTCCCCTCTTTGCTGACCCGTCCAATGACCAGGCCGGTCTTGCTGCGGATGATCTCCAGGCTGTCTGGGTTCTTCTTCTGGGGCATCAGGCTGCTCCCGGTGCTGGGAACACAGAATCATCATCATCATCATCAAATTATTATTAAATTGTATTATTATTATTATTATTGAGAGAGAGATAATTCCCTAATGCCATGCTCTGCCTGGGTTTAGTTCCCGTATTGCATCGCTGGCAGAGAAGGAAGACACCACCTGATCCCTCCCGACAGATGGCCATCCAGCAAAAGATATGAGAGAGAGGAGGAGAGAGAAGATTGAGAGAGACATAAAGGACATAGCATAGAATCCTAGAGTTGGACGGGACCCCCTAAGGCCATTCAGGTCAACCCTCTTCTGCCAGACGCCATCTGATCTCTCCCAACAGATGGCCATCCAGCCAAAGATGGCCACAGATATGATAGATAGATAGAGAGCACACAGATAGAGTACACAAAGAGATGACTGAGAGACACATATAGAATACAAAATCCCAGAGTTGGAGGGGACCTCTAAAGGCCATTCAGCCCAACCCCCCTTCTGCCAGACACCATTCGATCCTTCCCAATAGATGACCATTCAGCCATAGATGGCCATAAAGATAGGTACAGAGAGAGAGATGATGATTGAGAGACACATACATGTTATAGAATCCTAGTTAGGACCCCCAAAGGCCATTCAGTCCAACCCTCTTCTGCCATAAAGACACCACCCGATCCCTCCTGACAGATGGCCATCCAGCCATAGATATGAGGGAGGAGGAGAGAAAAGATTGAGAGAGACATAGAGGACATAGCATAGAATCCTAGAGTTGGATGGGACCCCCTAAGGCCATTTAGTCCAACCCCCTTCTGCCAGACGCCATCTGATCTCTCCCAACAGATGGCCACCCAGCCATAGATAGATGGCAGACATATAGGCTAGATATAGAATCTCAGAATTGGAAGGGACCTCTAAAGTCCATTTAGTCCGATCCTCTTCTGCCATAAAGACACCAACCGATCCCTCCCGACAGATGGCCACCCGGCTCTGCTTGAAAACCTCCATGATTCTATTAAGTACTGACCAGAGTGAATCGGGGAGGCTGATGAGTCCCAGCTCCTTTGTGGAGGCCAGCAGGAGATCCTCGGCTAACCGGCTCAAGTGGATCATGATCAGGGAGGAAGTGGAGAGCAGCTCGACTGGGGGGGAGAGAAGAAGGGGTGCGTGAGGGCTCTGCCAAAGCAAAGGCATCAGCCAAAGCGAGGAGGAGGAGGAGGAGGAGGAGGAGGAGGGACGGAAGCAAGCCCTGGCTCACCCACAAAGTCCCGGTCCCCGACGGCATCGATGCTGTTGATGCTGATGGCGCCCAAGTCCAGCTCTGCAAGGCATTCAAAACAAAGTGAGAAGTCAGGGAATAATAATAATAATAATAATAATAATAACAACAACAACAGGAATCCCAGCGGCCATTCAGTCCAACCCCCTTCTGCTTTCATGCAGGAAAAACACATTCAAAGCACTCCCAACAAATGGCCATCACGCCTCTGTAACAACAATAATAGTCATAAATAATATTTAATAATAATAAATAATAGGAGCAACCCCATGGGCCATCCAGTCCAACCCCCTTTATTCTGCCATGCAGGAAAAGTACAGTCAAAGCACTCCCAGTAGATGACCACCCAGCCTTTGCAATAATAATAAGTAATAATTAATAATAACAAGAACCCCAGGGGCCATTCAGTCCAACCCCCTTCTGCCTTCATGCAGGAAAAACACATTCAAAGCACACCCAACAGATGGCCATCCAGCTTTTGCAATATTAATAGTAATTAATAATAATAATAATAGGAGCAACCCCAAGAGCCATTCTGTCCAACCACCTTTATTCTGCAATGCAGGAAAAGCATAGTCCGAGCACTCTTGACAGATGGCCACTCAGCCTTTGCAATAATTAATAATAATAAATAAATAAGCAGGAACCCCAGGGGCCATTCAGTCCAACCCCCTTCTGGCTTCATGCAGGGAAAGCACAATCAAAGCACCCCCCTCTCCATAGATGGCCATCCAGCCTTAATAATAATAATAATAATAATAATAATAATAATAATAATAATAGAACTAATGAGTAAAGAAGAAGAATAGCAATGGAAATAATAATGAAATTAATAACAATGAATAACAGGAACCCCAGGGGCCATTCAGCCCAACCCCCTTCTGCCTTCATGCAGGAAAAGCACAGTCAAAGCAACCACAACAGATGGCCACCCAGCCTCTGCAATAATAATAATAACTATAAATAGTGAAAACCCCAGGGGCCATTCAGTTCAACTCCCTTCTACCTTTATGTAGGAAAGGCACAATCAAAGCATTCCCAACAGATGGCCACCCAGCCTTTGCAATCATCATCTTCTTCATCATCATCATCATCATCATCATCATCATCATCATCATCATCATCATAGTGGGAACCCTAGGGGCTTCGCAGAGAAACTGAGAGATCCTCTGTGTTGGGCCCAAAACTGGGAAGGGATTTCACTCCTTGGACTCACCTTTGCGGAGGAGTTCCCTGTCCAGCCCAAGGGGGTTTCCGGCAATGGCTCCACTGCAAGAGAACAAAGCATTGGTCCCAACAATCCCAGTGAAGGGACCCTTGGTGGTGATTGCCCAAAGGAAACGGCCAAACTGACCTTCCCAGAGTCAAGACGTTAGTTCTCTTCTTGACCTCGAGGAGGCGCTCAGAGTCGCGGGTCAAGGCCACGGCATGGCTGTGTCCGGAATAAGGCCAAGAGAAGGTTAACGTGGAAAACAAAAAAAAATATAGAAGGACAATATAATGTATAATAATACCAATAATGATAATAATCATATAATTTATAATAGTAACAATAGTGCAATATAATAATTTATAAAGGCAATATAGTTTATATCAATATATTATAAGTTATTATTTTAGTATAATAATAACTATTATATAGTAATTATATAATTCATACTGGTACTACTACTTGTTATATTATATTAACAGCTTATGGTATAATAATAATAATAATAATAATAAGGGATTTCCAGAGAAGATCTCTTGCTCTCTTTTCTTATGGTTTCAGATCCTATAGATGGGCTTCTCACCTGAGTAAGAGCTGGCTGAGTCGGATGGGCTGGGCCTTCTGCAAGTGGGTGAAGCCCGGGATGATGATCTCGATTTCCCTGTGGGAAGGAAGGAAAGAAGACAAGACATGAAAAGTGCCCTCCTCCTAGAATCCCCCAAACAGTCTTCAGTTTGGGTTGCTGTGAGTTTCCCAGGCTGTATGGCCAATGCGTTCCAGTAGCATTCTCTCCTGACATTTTGCCTGCATATGTGGCTAATGGCATCTTTATAGGATCTGATGTAAATCAAGCAAGTGAATGTGTGTGCATGTATATATGTGTGTGTGTGTGTGTACAAACACACACACACACACACATATATATACATATACAAACACACACATACATAGAATCATAGAGTTGGAAGAGACCTCATGGGCCATCCAGTCCAACCCTCTGCCAGGAAGCAGGAATATCGCATTCAAAGCACCCCTGACGGCCATCCAGCCTTTGTTTAAAAGCTTCCAAAGAAGGAGCCTCCACCATATATGTGTGTAATACACACACACAAACACACTTGTGGGATAATGTCCAGGGTGGGAGAAAGGACCCTTGTCTGTTTAAAGAAATATACATTTTGCAATGAGCAAGCTTGAATAGCATTAAGTAGCCATGAAGTTTGCAAAGTCAATCAGTGAGGGTATCTGCATAGAGGCAGCCTCGCCCCTGTAGACTGGTAATAATTATAATAGAATATAATATAATAGTTATAATAGAATATAATAATATAGTACAATACTATTATAATAATATAACATGGAAATAACTATAACAATATAACAATTATATAGTAGAATAATATTATATAGTAATAATAATATGGCAACAATTATAATAATATAATAATATAGTATAATAATATTATAATATAATATGGTAATAATTATAATATAATGGCTACTCAATGCTATTCAAGCTTGCTCATTGCAATACACACACACACACTGCACTTGCTTCACTGCCAACAGACCCCTGAAGATACCATTCATCACAGATGGAGGCCAAATGTCAGGAAAGAATGCTGCTGGGACGTGGACAGACAGCCTGAAAAACTCACAGCAACCCAGGAAAGCCTTTTGACAACACAAACTTCATCTTACGTGGAGGCGCGCTCAATGAGGGTCCGGGTGAGTTGCTGCACCAGCGAGATCAGCAAAGTGATGGAGCTCTTCAGCAACAACCTCAGGTCGTTCACCACCTGCAAAGGCAGCAGCCACAAGGGATCTTGGGACATGTAGTCCCCGTCACCCTGCAAAGTCCCTTTCCCTATCCATTATTAAAATCCCTCTCTGTATATAGTATCTACGGCACTGTTTCCAAGGCCTTGCATTCAAAACTTGACTCAATTCAATTGGTTTGAATGGTGATGGGGAAACAACTCTCCAAACTCCGCTGACAAAAAAAGAGGAAGAGTTGGTGACTTTGGAGGCCTGTCTTTCTCCCATTTCAGGTGGAGTGTCCCTCTGCCATGTGACTGGGGAAGAAAGGAAAAGAAAGGAGGGAAGGAAGGAAGGAGGAAAAGAAGGGGAAAGGAAAAAAGGGAAGGAGGGATGGGGAAGTAGATACAGGAGGGAAGGAAGGAGGAAAGAACGGATGGGGGAAAGAATGAGGAAAGGAAGAGAAAAGGAGAAAGGAAAGGAAGAGAAAGAAAGAAAAAAGAAAGAAAGAAAGAAAGAGGAGATGTAGGAATAGAAAGAAAAGGGGAAATGGTCTGAGGAGAGGGAAGAAAGAAAGAAGGGAAGAATGAAGGAAGATTAAAAAAGAAGGAAAGATCTGAGGGGAGCAAAAAAGAAAGAACAGAAAAGAGAAGGAAATAAAGGAAAAGAAGGAAAGAAAGAGAAGGGGAGGAAAGAAGGGAGAGATGAGAGAGAAAGAAAAGGGGGAAAGGTCTGAGGGAAGAAAGAGAAAGGAAGAGAAAAGAGGAAGGAAGGAAGACAGACGAAGCGGATGGAAAAGAAAGAAAAAGGGGAAAGATCTGAGGGAAGGAAGGGAAAGAGAAAAGATGAGAAATAAAAGGAGAAAAACTTTGAAGGAAGAAGGAAAAAGAAAAAAGAAAAAAGGAGGGAAGAGGAAAGAAAGCAAGTAAGAAAGGAAAGAGATAAAGGACAGAAGAGAAAGAAAAGGGGGAAAGGAAGAAGGAAAAAAAGAAAGGAAAGAGATAAAGGACAAAAGAGAAAGAAAAGGGGGAAAGGAAGAAGGAAAAAAGAAAGGAAAGAAGGAAGGAAAGAAAGTAGAGAGACAGAGAAGGAAGAAGAAAAAAAGAAGGGAAGAGAAAAAAAGAAGGAAGGAAGAAAGACGAGACGAAGAACGGAAGAGGAAGAAAAGGGGAAAAGACCTGAAGGAAGGGGAGGATAAAGAAAAGGAAGAAAGGTTGAAAGAGAAAGAAGAAAGGAAGGAAGGAAGGAAGGAAGGAAGGGAGGGAGGGAAAGAAAAGGTGAAAAGAAGGGGGGGGGGGGAAAGGAAGAGAAAAAAGGGAGGGGAGGGGGGAGGAAGACAAGAAGAAGAATGGAAGAGGAAGAAAAGGAGAAAAGACCTGAAGGAAGGAGAGGATAAAGAAAAGGAAGGAAGAAGACACAAAGGAAGGGAAAGAAGGAAGAAAGAAGAGTGGAGCCCCTTGACAAAAGAGAGAATTGTCCAAGGGCCCTTATCCTCAAGCCACCTTTCTGGGATCCATAGATAGGGAAGAGGTTCTCAGACTTTTTGTATCTGGGTGAACAGAAAGGAAAAAGTGGTGCGGAGGTGGTAGGTACCCCTTGTGTGCGGACGGAGCCGTACGCGGCCACCCAACGCGCGCAAAAGCAGGACTGGGACCCCCGCTGGCCCTCGGAGATGCAGACAAGCTCCTTGAGCACCAGGTGACGCTCCACGGAGGCTACGGGCTGAAGGAGGGAGAGAAGGCTATAGGAAGAGTCAGCCGGAGCCATCCTACTCCCCACTCTCGAGGGGGGACATATGTCTAAGTCGCCGGACAAGACTTCCAGCACTGATGGGGCTTGGGACAGGCAACTACATTATAAGATGGGCATGGGCCAACCTCAACACTCCCTCCAGGTGTTTTGGACTCCAACTGCCACAATCCTTAACAGCAAACAATAATAATAATAATAATAATAATGAAGATGCACAGATATAGGGGCATGGGCTAACCAGCACTCCAAATGCATTGAGTCATCCCCTCAAAATGGGGGCTCGTCCGGGATATAAACCGACATCTCTGCCCCTTCATTATTATTAATACATATCATATAAATATTATATTATATAATAATATAATATAATAATATAATAATATAATAATAATAGAAACACACTGAGAGCTTGCCTACAATGTTATAATATATTTAATATTATATTACAATACTATTATAATTATTATTATATATATTAATATCATATAAATATACTATATTATGATAATAATATAAGAATTATAAGAAAAAGAAGAAGAAAACAACACATTGGGAGTTTGCCTACAATAATATTGTAATATATTTGATAATATTAAATTATGAAAAAATAATATTATAATCATAATAAAAAAGGTAAAGGTTTCCCCTGACATTAATTCTAATCGTGTCCAACTCTGGGACTCTGGTGCTCATCTCCATTTCTAGGCCGAAGAGCCAGCGTTGTCCATAGACACCTCCAAGGTCATGTGGCCAGCATGACTGCATGGAGCACAGTTACCTTCCCGCTGGAGTGGTACCTATTGATCTACTCACATTTGCATGTTTTCGAACTGCTAGGTTGGCAAAAGCTGGGGCTAACAGCGGGAGCTCACCACATTCCCTGGATTCGAACCACCGATGTTTCGGTCAGCAAGTTCAGCAGCTCTGTGGTTTAACCCACTGTGCCACCAGGGGGCCATATACATACATATATATATAATTATATTAATTTATAATATATAAATATTATAATATACATCTATAATATATAATAATAATAATAATAATAATAATAATAATAGAAACACATTGGAAGTTTGCCTACAATACTATTATAATATATCTGATAATATAAGTATAATAATATATGTATTGCAATATAATATAATGATATTAGTACATAATATCATATAAATATTATAATATATTATGATATTACATTATCATCATTATAATAATAATAGAAACACATGGGATGTTTGCCTACTTGATCATTTCTGCTCCGTCCGGTGTTCAGTTTCCCTGCCACATCTCCGATCAGCTCCTGGAAAAAGGAAGAAAAGGAGGAATTTTGGGGAATATTTGCGGAAATATTTAGAAAACGTGCAGATTTCTGAACCAACAGTCAGAGGACTAAACAAATAGCATCATGAGGACAGCCTAATAATAATACGGACCTTGAGCCGGCGTTCAACGGTGGTGTGGATGTCTTCGTCGGTCTTCACGATCACCAGCTCACCCTTCGAGATCTCCTCCAGGATCTACCCAGGCGTAAAAAAGGAAAAGCCCCGTTAGCCATTAACAAGACCTGCTTGATCCAGAGTTCAAGGGCCAGCCATGCGTTTCCAAAAAGGACCCTTTGGAACGGGGACAAAGTCTAAACCTGGCCCCATTAACTAGATGGAATCCCGGGCAGAAAACTCCATTGGAGATGCTTTCCAAGCCCAGGGTCACCTTCCTATAGATCTATATAGGAAGCCCTATAGATGTAGCCGGGAATCGCGTTGGCCTTTTTGGCTGCAGCATCACACTCTTGACTCATGTCAGGAAATATATACCAAATAATAATAATAATAATAATAATAATAATAATAATATCCTATATGAATGCAGTCTAGGATTGCACGTGTGATGACAAACTGAATGAAGAAGGATGGTGAGTACGAATGAGTGAATGAATGGATTAGGAGTGAGTGTGAGAGTATGTGTGATGATGAACTGCATGACGAACGGTGGAGAGTACGAAAGAACTCTTCTACGCTCGCAGACCAAGCCTACAATGGCTCTCGCACCCCGCTTACCTTCTCGAGCCCGCTGAGGATCTTCTCTAGCTCAGACTTGGAGATGATGCCGGCCTTCTCGAGGGCTTTGGCGTAGGCGATGCTGGACTGGACGTCCACCTCGGAGAGGCGCTGGTCGATCTCGATGGAGGAGTTGAGGGCTTCCAGCACGGGGTCGATGGTGCCCACCAGGCGCCCGCTGTACAACTTCTCGCTCTGCGGTGGCGGCAAGAGGGAACATTCCTTCCGGGTTCAGCAAGAACGTGAGCGGCCCCCGGGTCCGGGCCCCAAGCGGGCCGCCACCTTGAACAAGGCCCCACCCAGGGCGTTCAAGATGGCGGCCCACTGCAGGAGGGGGGGAGGCCTGGGCAGGGGGCAACGTCAACAACAACAACGAAAACAACAGGATGCCTCTCCTTCAATTCCCTGAAGATACCGAATAATAACAATAATATCTGCTTCTCCTTCAACTCAACAAGATGCCTCTCCTTGAACTCCCTGAAGATACATAATAATAATAATAATAATAATAATAATAATAATAATAATAATTATTTATGTGCCTCTCCTTCAACTCAATAACAACAGGATGCCTCTCCTTCAGGTCCCTGAAAATACCTAACAATAATAATAATACAACACAACACAACAAACATCACAATTGTAGGAAAGAAAAAAGTCTGGATTATTGATGTCGCCATACCAGGTGACAGCCGCATTGAGGAAAAACAACAGGAAAAAATCAGCTGCTATCAAAAACCTCAAAATTGAACTGCAAAGGCTCTGGCATAAACCAGTCCAGGTGGTCCCAGTGGTCATCGGCACACTGGGTGCCGTGCCAAAATATCTCAGCCGGCATTTGGAAATAATAAACATCGACAAAATCACAATCTATCAACTGCAAAAGGCTACCTGACTTGGATCTGCATGCATCATTCGAAAATACATCACACAATCCTAGACGCTAGGGAAGTGTTCGACTTGTGATTTTGTGATACGAAATCCAGCAAATAGATCTCGTTTGCTATGACATACTGTGCTTTTCTGTCAATAATAATATAATATTATCTGCCTCTCCTTCAACTCAACAACAGATGCCTCTCCTTCAACTCCCTGAAGATATCTAATAATAATAATAATAATAATAATAATAATAATAATAATAATAATAAATGTGCCTCTCCTTCAGGTCCCTGGAAATATCTAATAATAATAATAATAATAATAATAATAATAATAATACCTGCCTCTCCTTCAACTCAATAACCACAACAAGGTGCCTCTCCTTCAACTCCCTGAAGGTATCTCATAATAATAATAATAATAATAATAATAATAATAATAATATAGAAATAATAATAATAATAATACCCATCTCTCTTTCAACTCCCTAAGAACCCAATGGTCAGGAAATATGGGAGATACTAAATAATAATAATAATAATAACAACTAATAATAATAATCTCCTTGCTGATCCTATACCAAGCCAGAGAACCCGGTGCTGCGGGTTCAGCTTCCCCTTTCCTCCCTTTAGCACATGACTGAGCTGCTGACCAGTCTCTCCCTGAGAAGCCAAAGGTCAATCCCTTGTCAGTCGGCCTTCTTCCCTTGCCTCCTTTCTTCCTTTCCTTAACTTCTTTCCTTCTCTTTTTCTCTCCCCCCCCCATCTTCCTTCCTTCCGCTTTTCTTCCCCCCCCCCTTCCTTCCCTGTCTCCTTTCCTTCCTTCTCACTTCTTTCCTTCCTTCTTTCCCTCACTTCTTTCCTTCCTTGTCTCTTTTTTCCCTTTTTTCCTTGTCTTCCTTCTGCCCTTGTGTCCTTCCTTGCTTTCTTCCTTTTCCTTCCTTCTCTCACTTCTTTCCTTCCATCTCTCTCTCGCTTTCCTTCCTTCTTTTCCTTCTTTTGTTCTCTCTCCATTCTTTCCTTCCTTCTCTCATTTCTTTCCTTCCATCTCTCTTTCCTTCCTTCCTTCCTTCTTCCTTTTCCTTCCTTCTCTCACTTCTTTCCTTCCATCTCTCCCTCGCTTTCCTTCCTTCTTTCCCTTCTTTCATTCTCTCTCCTTTCTTTCCTCCCTTCTCTCATTTCTTTCCTTCCATCTCTCTCTTTCCTTCCTTCCTTCTTTCTTTCCTTCCATGTCTATCTTTCCTTCCTTCTTTCCCTTCATTTCCTTCCCTCTCACTTCTTTCCTTCCATCTCTCTGTCCTTCCTTCTTTCTCATCTTGTTTTCTTTCTCTCCCCTTCCTTCCTTCTATCTTCTTTCTGGCTCTTCTTTCTTTCCTTGCTTCTTCCCTTCTCTGTTCTATTTTTCATTCCTTCCTTCCCTTGCATGTCCTATTTTCCTTCCTTGTTTCTTCTTCCCCTGTTTCTTCTCTTTCATTCCTTCTTTCACTCTTGTCTTTCTGCCTATCTTTCCTTACTTGTCTCTTTTCCGTCTTCCTTTCCTTTCCTTCCTCCCTTGTCTCCTTTCGCTCTTTCATTCCTTCCTTCCCCCCTTTGTTCCTCCCTTCATTGTCTCTTTACTTTCTTTCATTCCTTCTTTCCCTTCTTCCTTCCTTCCTTTGTTTCTTTCCTTCCTTCCTCTTTTTCCTTGGCATAGAAAGGGCTCTGGTTTGCTTTCAAACTGGAGAACCGTGTTGCCAAGGGCTGCCTTTCTCTCCATGCGAGATTTCTATTCATTTAATGCCAGGCATGGACTTGGGAGGCCGATCCCTTGCCTCTCAATGAAGTGGTCAAATCAAATCCAATTAAATTAAAATACTTTAAAAAATAGTATTTCTGGCTTTTGCAAAAAAAAAAAAAGAAAGAGAGAGAGCATTGGAGGAGGCTTGCAATCCATTCAGAAGCTGAATTTTTTGCTTTAGAAGCCCTATTTTATTATTATTTTTTCATTATTATTTTTTCTATTTTTATTTTTATTTTTTTATCTTTTTTTCCCTTTTTTCCTTCGTTTTTCAATTTTTGTAATTTTTTCTAAATCTTTTATTATTTCCTACTTTGCTATCTTCTTCAAATTATTCCCCCTCTTTCGTTGTAGTTTGTGATATTTCAATAAAAATTTATTTTAAAAAAAAGAAGGCTGTAACTAAGTAATAATAATAATAATAATAATAATAATATAGACACCCATGAGGATGGGCAGAAATAATAATAATAATAATCCCCACCAGGGTCAAGAAAGGCAGGATATAAATATAGTAAATAAATAAATAAAAATAATATATTGCCAAAGGCTTTTGTTGCCAGAATCACTGGGTTGCTGCAATTTTTCCGGGCTGTATGGCCATGTTCCAGAAGCATTCTCTCCTGATATTTTACCCACATCTATGGCAGGCATCCTCAGAGGTGGTGAGACCTCACAACAACCCAATAATAATATAGACACCTATGGGGACTGGCAGAAATAATAATAATAATAATAATAATAATACTTCTAATAATATAGACACCCATGGGGATAGGTAGATATAGTAATACTAATGCTAATAATACTAATAGTAATATAGACACCCATGAGGATAGGCAGAAATAATAATAATAACAACAACACTAATAATATAGACACTAAAGGAGATTGGTAGATATAATAATAATTATTATACTTCTAATAATATAGATATAATAATACCAATACTAATAATAAGAATATAGGCACCCATGGGGATAGGCATCATTGATGTTGCAATCCCAGGTGACAGTAGGATTGAACTGGAAATGCTGACATGATACGAGGATTTAAAGATCGAATTGCAAAGACTCTGGCACAAGCTAGTAAAGGTGGTCCCAGTGGGGATCGGCACACTGGGTGCAGTGCCTAAAGACCTTGGCCTGCACTTAAACACAATTGGCGCTGACAAAATTACCATCTGACAGCTGCAAAAGGCCACCCTACTGGGATCTGCACGCATTGTTCGCCAATACATCACATAGTCCTGGACACTTAGAAAGTGTCCGACGTGTGATCAAATACAACAACCAGCATAGTGATCTTGTTTGCTGTGCACCAATCTTGTTGTGTATCTAATAATACAGACAACCATGAGGATAGACAGAAATAATAATAATACTAATACTAATAATACTAATATAGACACCCATGCAGATAGGTAGATATAATTGTTATTTTTACACTTGGAAGGAAATCATACTCAGCCATGAGTGATAGCCTATGAATAATAATAATAATAATAATAATAATAATAATAATAAATAGCCTTACAAGCTAGATCTTGGGCCCCTTTATATCCTTTTGGGGTGGTTCTCCCGCAAATATTCATAGATCTCTCTACCAAATATTGTTTTTCTAGGAACGATCAACATATTACGAAACCTAACCCATCGAAGATCATAGAAGCAACCTTAAGATAGACTGCACCTAACACTGGAGGCTCTACAATAAAACCCTCCCTATAGGAAATGGGACATGGGTATTTTTTTTGGAGGGAGGGAAAAGTCTGAACATTTCGCTCACCTCGGATGCCATGTCTGGCGACGGATGTTCTGTTCCTTTTCAATGGGAGAAAATAATAACCTGCAAAAATAGGGAGGGAAATATATATATAGAAAAGGGGTCTCATGAATTAGCCTTTCTTTTTAATTGCAAAATAATTATATATAATTAAATCTATATATGTATATATAGATTGCAATTGTTGTTTCCTCTCACCTGCTTCAATGCCAGCCGAAGCTCTGCTGCTGCTACTGCTGCTCCAAGGCTCAGGGGTCTCCCTTTTGAAGGGAATGCCCTGCACAAGCCACGCCCCCAAGAGGCGGGGCCAGGAGGAGGCATGAATGGGAGGCCACGCCCCTCCCTCCCTGGCCACGCCCCCTCCCTGGGCCATACGACTGGGTTCTAGCCTTCAAAATTGCACACACAGCCCAATTGTAGGGAAAGAATACATACGCTTTCCAAGCAAGAAAAGGTCTTCGTCATCATAATTCCATCATCATTATCATAAAATAGGAATGTCCTGGCCCCCGATTTTGGGTTATTTTGGAGAGATCTAGGAATCAATAAAGAGAATTATCCTCATTGGCCATCAATGTCATAAGATGGGGGGAAAACAGGAATGGTCCTGCGTTATATTGAAGAGATCTGGATAATACGAATAATAATAACAATTGCAATTATAATTATTGGGAGAGAAATTGAGCGTGTACAAAATTATTATTATTATTAATATTAATAATAATAATAATTACCTTACCTTGGTAGAGAAGTGGATAAATAATAATAAATAATAATAATCACTTGGTAAAGTAGAGCTGATTAAGAAATTAATAATAATAATAATAACATTAACTTGGTAGAGAAGTGGATAAATAAATAATAATAATAACTTGGTAAAGTAGAGCTGTGTAAGAAAATAATAATAATAATAATATTAACTTGATAGAGAAGTGGGTAAATAAATAAATAATAATAATAACTTGGTAAAGTAGAGCTGTGTAAGAAATTAATAATAATAATAATATTAACTTGGTAGAGAAATTGGTAAATAATAAATAAATAAATAACTTGGTAAAGTAAAGCTGTGTAAGAAATTAATAATAATAAGAAGAACATTAACTTGGTAGAGAAATTGGTAAATAACAATAATAATAATAATAATAATAATAATAAATAACTTGGTAAAGTAAAGCTATGTAAGAAAATAATAATAATAATAATTTGGTAAAGAAGAGGTGGGTAAATAATAATAATTAATAATAATCATAACTCGTTGGAGAGGAGGTATGTAAGAAAACAACAACAACAACAACAACTTGGTAGAGGAGGTGTGTAAATAATAATATTAATACTACTAATAATAATGTGGTAGAGAAGTGGTGGAATAATAATAATAATAATAATAATAATAATAATAACAACTTGGTAAAGAAGAGGTGTGTAAGATAATAATGTTAAATTGGTAGAAAAGAGGTCTGTAATATTTTTTTTTCGTGTCAGGAGCAACCTGAAAAATTGCAAGTCGCTTCTGGTGTGAGAGAATTGGCCATCTGCAAGGATGTTGCCCAGGGGACGCCCAGATGTTTTGATGTTTGACCATCCTTGTGGGAGGCTTCTCTCATGTCCTTGCACGGAGCTGGAGCTGACAGAGAGAGCTCATCTGCACTCTCCACAGATTCGAACCTGTGACCTATAGGTCTTCAGTCCAACCAGCATAAGGGTTTAACCCACTGCACCATCGGGGGCTCCTGTAATAATAATAATAATAATAATAATAATAATAATAAAAATAATGTTAAGTTGGTAGAGGTGTGTATGAAAATGATGATGATAATAATAGTAGTAACAATAAAGATAATAATTTGGTAGAGGAGAGATGGGTTAATAATAATAAATAATAATTTGCAAAGGATGATAGTAATTATTATTATTTGGTAGAGAAGTGTGATAATATAACAATAATAACAGCAATAATAACATAGAGAAGAGGTGGGTAAGAAAATAATAACAACTTAGTAGAGAAAAGGTTAATAATAATAATAATAATAATAATAATGTGGTAGAGAAGAGGTGGATAAGAAAATAATAATAATAATAATAATAATAATAATAATCATCATCATCATTATCATCCGGTAGAGAAGAGATGTGTAAGAAATTAATAATAATAATAATAATAATAATAATAATAACTTGGTAAAGAAGAGGTGTGAAAGAAAATAATAATAATGTGATAGAGAAGTGGGTAAATAATAATAATAATAGATGCTGATGATAGTAAGAAGAGGAAGAAGACAGCGAGGAGGAGGAAGAAGTGCAGTTTAGAAATCTGGAAGGGGAAAAGCAGGTTATTATTATTAATATTATAAATAATAATAATAATAATAATAATGGCAGCCCAGGAATCTGGAGGTCCACGTGATGGCCACCCATTTTCTCGTGTCTTCAGCAACCTCTTTCTATGGATAAGCCCTTTGTGTGATACGTGTTATTCTTACATTGACGTATAGAAAAACGGTTGCCCCGCTCAATGGGGGGAAAGCAACAAAAAGGGAGCCAATAAAGGAAAGGGTCCAGTCTGCATTTCCTGCGTGAATGGCAGGGTCAGCGCCCTCGTTTCCAAAGCAAGGATGACAAGGGAGCCAAAAAGACAAAGCCACCCATGAGGCCGCTGGGCATTGTGTTTCCTGAATGAGCCAGAAAGAAAGGAAGGAAGGGATGAAAAGAGAGGAAGAAAAAAGGGGCTTCTCTCCAGCCCTCCATCTATCTATCTATCCATCCATCCATCCGCTGAGTTGGCACACTTTCCCCAGGCATGAATGGGGGCCCCCCTGCATGCGTGTGCGCTTTCCAATTCTGTCCCTTGCACGCACGCACAACACGGAAAGACTTTGGAGCCATCAGCAAATACTCCTACTAATAAAAAGGTAAAGGTCAAGGTTTTCCCCTTGACATGAAGTCCAGCCATGTCCGACTCTCGGAGTTGGTGCTCATCTCCATTTCTAAGCCAAAGAGCCGGCATTGTCCATAGACACCTCCAAGGTCATGCGGCTGGCATGACTGCATGGAGCACTGTTACCTTCCTGCTGAAGAGGTACTCACATTTGCATGTTTTTAAACTGCTAGGTTAGCAGAAGCTGGGGCTCATAGCGGAGCTCACCCCAATCCCCGGATTTGAACCGCCATCCTTTTATTCAACAAGATCAGCAGCTCAGCGATTTAACCCGCTGCACCACTGGGGCTCCTATTAATACTACTACTAATAATAATGGCACTATCTTTCATGAGAAAGAGAGAGGTGGAAAAGGGCACAAAGGTGTGTAAGAAGGAAGGAAGGAGAGAGAGAGAAGGAAAGAAGGAATGAAAAGAAGGAAGGAAGGAAGGAAAGAAAGAAAGGAGGGAAGAAAGAAGAGAAGGAAGGAAAGAAGGAAGGAGAGAAGGAAGGAAAGAAGGAGGGAAGGAAGGAGAGAAGGAAGAAAGGAGAGAGAGAAGGAAGGAAAGAAAGAAGGAGAGAAGGAAGAAAGGAGGGAGAGAAGGAAGGAAAGAAAGAAGGAAAGACAAAAGGAGGGAAGGAAGGAATAAGGATGGAGAGAAGGAAGGAAGGAGAGAAAGAAGAAAAGAGGGAGACTAGGAAGGAAGGAAGGAAGGAAGGAAGGAAGGAAGGAGAGAAGAAAGGAAAGAAGGAGGGAAGGAAGGAGAGAAGGAAGAAAGAAGGGAGAGAAGGAAGGATGGAAAGAAAGAAAGACAGAAGGAAGGAAGGAAGGAAGGAAGGAAGGAAAAATTAAGGATGGAGAGAAGGAAGGAAGGAGAGAAAGAAGAAAGAAGGGAGAGAAGGAAGGAAGGAAAAAAGGAGGGAGGGAAGGAAGGAAGGAAGGAAGAAGGAAGGAAGGAGTGAAGGAAAGAAAAAAGAAGGAAGGAAGAAGGAAGGAAGGAAGGAAGAAAAGAAGAAAGGAGAGGAAGGAAGAAAGGAGGGAGAGAAGGAAGGAAGGAAGGAAGGAAGGAAGGAAGGAAGGAAGGAAGGAAGGAAGGAAGGAGAGGCTCCTTTCCCTAAAGCCGGAAATACACATGATATGATATGGTATAATAAGATACGATAAAGGAGCCCCCAGTGGCACAGTGAGTTAAACCGCTGAGCTGTTGAACTTGCTGAGTGAAAGGTTGGTGGTTCGAATCCAGAGAGTGGAGTGAGGTCCTGCTGTTAGCCCAGCTTCTGCCAACCTAGCAGTTCGAAAACATACAAATGTGAGTAGATCAATAGTACTGCTTCAGCGGGAAGGTAAGGGTGCTCCATGTAGTTATGTCAGCCACTTGGCCTTGGAGGTGTCTACGGATAACTCTGGCTCTTCGGCTTGGAAATGGAGATGAGTACCAGCCTCCAAAGTTGGACACAACTGGACTTAATGTCAGGGGAAAACCTTTACCTTGTACTAAGATATGATATACCTATGAATTGGACCTCCGTCACAGATGCTGAAAGGCCTGGACCATCTAAAAGGGAAGAATAGCAGGCCTCCTCCTCCTCCATGGGCGCTCAAAAGCCTTAATAATATAAAAGGAAATAAGAGGTGTTTGTTAATGCCCTTAGACCACAGTTCATTTGCATACAAAACAAGTCAACACAACACAACACAATTGGCATCTAGATCTGGCCTAGTAACCTTCAATGGCATGAAAGGTGGGAGAGATGCCAATGTTTTGCACTGATTCGCTGCCAAAAAGGGCTGCTGCCAAGTCCGACCTCTTCCATGGACGCTAAAAGGAAATCATAGGAGAGTTCTTAAATGTTCTTAAAGGCCATAGAAGTCAATGCAAGGCAGCAGGCTCTCCCTTCATTCAAAGTATCTATAGGGTTAAGTAGATGGAGTAATAATAATAATAATAATAGTCTCTTAATTAACTGCCCCCCATGGGAATTGGTAGATATGCAATAATAATAATAATAATAATAATAATAATAATAATCTTTCAATCAACTGGCCCCCATGGGAATTGGTAGATATGACACAATAATAATAATAATAATAATAATAATAATAATAATAATAGTCTTTCAATTAACTGGCCCCCATGGAAACTGGTAGATATGCCATGATAATAATAATAATAATAATAATACTGTTTGGATCGTCGATGTTGCAATTCCAGGCGATAGCAGGATTGAAGAGAAAAAAAATGAGGATTTAAAGATCGATCTGCAAAGACTCTGGCCGAAGCCAGTCAAGGTGGTCCCAGTGGTGATTGGCACACTGGGTGCAGTGCCTCAAGACCTTGGCCTGCACTTAAACACAATCCGCGCTGACAAAATTATCATCTGCCAGCTGCAGAAGGCCTTTGAGGGGAATTTACCTTGATTTGAGGGAGTTGTAGTTCACCTATATCCAGGGAGCACTGTGAACCCAATGATGGATCTGGACCAAACTTGGCATGCATACCTGATATGCCCAAATTTGAATATTGGTGAGTTTTGAGGGGAATTCGTCTGTGTACTTTGGAGTTATAGATCCTGGGATTTATAGTTCACCTGCAATCAAGGAGTACTCTGAACTCCACCAATGACGGAATTTGACCATACTTGGCAAACAAAGCCCCCATGACCAGCAAAAAAAAACACTGGAGGCTTTGGAGGGATATTCACCTTGATTTGAGGGAGTTGTAGTTCACCTACATCCAGAGAGCACTAATGGATCTGGGCCAAACTTGGCACACAGACCTGATAGGCCGAAATTTAATGGCTGGAGGGGTTTGGGGGGAACTGACCTTCCTTTCTGCGGATTGGTAGATGCTATAAGAAGAAGAAGAATATATAATAATAATAATAGATTGTGAAGTGGGGCTTCTGATAGAAGTATCACAGCCCTAGACTCCAGTGGCTATTCTCCCGCCAAAAGTCTTGCAAGTGAAAGGCATTCTGGGAGTTGTAGTCCTTGAAGAAAGCGCCCTCCCTTCAGCCGGCCGTCTTCCCTCGCAAGGGCCACGCCTTCCCGCCTTCATCTCCCGGCGTCCTTAGCGCCTCGCTTTCTGCCTCATGCTTGAAGCCCCGCCCCCTTTCCTACCCTGCTTGTCTCCGCCCCCTTTCTCCTCTGTCTCGAAGCTCCACCCCTTTCCCAGTCTCCGCCCCTTTCCTCTCAGTCTCCTCCTCTTCCGGCCTGAAGTCCCGCCTTTTCCCTAATTCTCCTCCTGGGAAGCGAGATGGAAGTGTAAGTTGGAGGGAGGGAAGGAGGGGAAATGGCAGGAAAGCCAGGCCCAGGAGGCGAACCCGAGGGAATCTGAATTATTAATATGTATGTTTTGTTGCTTATAGAATTATTCATATTAAGCTATAGAGAGGAAATAGGATATATTAAGCCATAGAGAGGAGATGATGCTTCTACTATATATACATTTATATGTTCTATTTATATATGTATAACAGATTAAAATACAGAAATGTATATATTAATATATAATACATTATATATACTATACACATGTTAATATATATAGAGAGGTATATTACTTATATGCTTATATAGAATTCATATATATATATATATCACATTATATTAATATAATACTAAAATAATGTATGCAATATTATTTATATATGTATAACATTAAAATAAAGTAATGTATATATATATATAATACATAATATATACTACACACATATAAATGTATATAGAGAGGTATATTACTTAAATGCTTATATAGAATTCATGTATATACATATCACATTATATTAATATAATACTAAATATATGCAATATATGCTTTAATATATATTATATTAATCTGTATTAGAGAGGGATATTGCTTATATATGCATACATATCACATAATATATGCAATTATGTGATATCTATATATATAAGACATACATTATTTTAATATTAATATATAAAAATAATGTATCATATATATATATATACTTTAATGTATAGAGGGGATATTGATTAGATGCATATATATACACACACACACACACACACATACACATCACTTAATATATATTTATAATATATTAATATACATATATTAAAATAATGTATGTATAATATATATTGTTTAATGTACAGAGAGGGCTATTAATTAGATGCTTATATACATATATATTAATATAACAAAATAAAGTAATGTATGTATAATATATGTACTAACATTTATACATACATGTCACATATATATTAAAATTATATATATATATATATATATACACACATACATACATATACTGTATAGAGAGGGAGGGATAATGCTTATATGTCATATTATATATATACTATATTAATATATTAAAATGTATGTATTATATATATATATATACACTTTAATATATAGAGAGGGATATTGATGAGATGTTTACATACATATATGTACATATATATACACATACATATCACTTAATATATTAATATATAAGATAAAGCAATGTATGTATAATATATATATATATATATAAATTTTATATTATTAATTGTAATATCAATAATATGTAGGTTTTGTTGGTTCTTTTGCCGACCAAAAAGCCAACCACACACACACAGACATATATATCTATCTCCCCATAGGATTCCTCTTCATTCGAGCTTCCCAAGACTCCCAAAGAATTAAATATACAGTATAACATATATGGAGCAAAGCCACTGCTACGGCTGACGTGTCTTTGGGGTCAGCACAAAAAACGAAAACTCCCTTCTCAGCATATTTCCGGAAGGGGAGCCCCTCTTTTTTTTTGAATCCCCCCGATTTGTTTTTTTTAAAAAACAAAACACCAAAACAATGCGCCCAACCTGTGGAAGTTTGTGGAAGAGGCGGCGTGGAACTTGCCCCGAAAGTGATGAGCGCAGCGGGTTCGATTCAGAACTAAATCAAATACATTGTGCTTTTAGGTACGTGCGGGGCCCCCCGAGAAGCGCTTTTTGTGGCCGCCGCACTGTTGTTGTTTCTGCGCTCTTTGCTGGCTCAGCAGAAAAAAGGCCTTTGTCTCTGGGATGTATGGATGGATGGAGGGGGCCCTTCCGCACGGCCCTTCGGTGTTTTTGTTAATAGATAGATAGATAGATAGATAGATAGATAGATATGAACAAGATTCAGTTATGAACAAGATTCAGTCGGTTTGTTATTAAGGTGATCCATCATCTGTTAACTATCTATCTGTATCAATCCTCTCTCAACTATTTACCTTCTGTTAACTATCTATCTATCACCTGTCCGTCAATCATCTGCCAACTATATGTATCATCTGGTTTATTAATCATCTGCCAATTATTTATCTGTCTATCTTTCTATTATCTATCATCTGTCCATCAATCATCTACCAATTATCTATCTATGTATCTATCATCTGCCAACTATTTATCTATCATCTATCTATCATATGTCTATCAATCACCTGTCAACTATCTATCTATTAGTGTTTGTCTTCTCTCAACTCATTTTTCTATCTGTATTAATCATCTGTCAATCATCGAGCTATACAGATAAATCATCTCATATATCATCTATATCAATAATCTCTCAACTATCTTATCATCTGTCAACTATCATCTATTTATCAATGATTTGCCAACTATTATCTGTCTGTTTATCAATCATCTGTCAACAGTTTATCAACTATCAATTATCTGTCATCTATCTATCTATCTATCTGTTATCTATCAATCATCTATCGATTATCTGTCATCTATCTTTCATCTGCCTATCAATCTCCTGTCAACTATATTTCTGTTATGTTTCTATAACCTATCAATTATCTGTCAACTATCTATCTATCCATCTATTTATTATCTATCAATCATCTGTCAACAATCTGTCCTCTATCTTTCATCTGTCTATCAATCTCCTGTCAACGATCTTTCTGTTATGTTTCTATCATCTATCGATCATCTGTCAACTATCTTATCTTTCTATCTATAATTCTATTATCTTTAATCATCTGTCAACTATCTGTCATCTATCTTTCATCTGTCAGCTATCTTTGTTATGTTTCTATCTATTATCTATCAATCATCTGTCAACTATCTGTCAACTATCAATTATTTGCCAACTATCTATCATCTATCAATCATTTGTCTATCAATCACTTGTCAACTGTCTATCATCTATCTATCTTTTCATTTGTCTGGATTTTCCCAGCGTTCCTCTGGACACACATTATCTGACTTCAGCAAAATCTGGCTCGAAATGAGGAAGCTGCCCTTTAAGAAAATATCTCCTTTGGGCTTTGAAAACAGTCTGTCTTCTTGAGCCAGGATCGCCTGCATAAAGGCCTAATCCTGCCTGTTTGTTTTGTTGTGCAGGAAAGACGGAAATGCAGCCCTTCTGAGCAACTATGAGGTAAAACCATTTGTGGCATAATTAATTGGACTTCTGATGCCTTGTGTTTCATCTCTGCTCTGTGTATTTTCATATGCATTTTATCAAAGTACATTTCTATATGTGCATTTATAAGTTTTTACTATGTTTATGTGTTTTGATTATGCCGTAACCTGCCTTGAGCCAGGTTGCCCAAAGGCCCTCTCATAGAATGGCCATTTTGGAGCGTTTCGGATTCCCGGATAAGGGAGCTTCACAGTTGAAATGGGACCAAAGCGCTCTAAAAGTGCCATGCAGAACGGTCCCAGCAGAGGGTGGGAAACTCAACGGCGCCTCTCTTTTCCTGGCTTGGTTTACATAGCAATCGCGGATGGGAATGTTGTTGGAAAGTGCTTTGCGGCCCCCGTGAAAGAGCAAATCGGGTTTCCTTTCAGGTCTACCAGCTGCTGATGGACCTGAAGCAGCAGCGGCGAGAGATGGGGAAGAGCAAAGCGAGCGCCGGGCAGCAGAACCTGAACACCATCATGTACGAAGTGAGTCCTTTCGGGGGGTTCCTGGTATCCGTGGACATAGAAAACCCTCTGGTTTTGTTGCCTCTCTCTCTCACGCTATGTTTTCTTCCCTTGGAAAAATCCCCATTCTGACATGTGCGTATTCTTCCCGTTGATGACAGCATGCTTGTGCCGATGTGTTCGTTGTGAGCATCGTTGGGCACTTTTCTGTTGTCTCAGAAACTCCCTGCCATCCGAGTAAATGTGGGCGTCCTTGAACCAAGTCTTGGGAGGTTTAGAAAGTCTGCCTTCAGGAAAAATAATGAACCCAGCGAAAGCCCTTCCCATTTTTGGACATCAATACGCTTAAAAGTTTCAACTTCTTCAGGCCCCCTTTTCCTTCCTTCCTGCTTCATTCATATATATATTTCTTCCTTACTTACTTTATTTCTTCATTTCTTTTTCCCTTCTCTACCTTCCTTCCCTTTCTTTCATTGTCTCCAACATACGTATTACTCCTTTCCCCCCTTCCTTCCTTCCTTCCTTCCTTCCTTCCCTCCCTCCCTCCCTCCCTCCCTCCCTCCCTCCCTCCCTCCCTCCCTCCCTCCCTTTTTCATTGTCTCCAATGTATGTATTTTTTCCTTCCTCACTCGTTCTTCTTTCCTCCCTTTCTTTTCCCTTCCTTCCTTCCTCTCTCTCTCTTCTCTTTCTTCCATTGTCTGCAATGTATGTATTACTTCCTTCCTCACTCATTCTTCTTTCCTCCTTTTCTCCTTCCTCCCTTTCTTTCATTGTCTCCAATGTATGTGTTGCTTCCTTCCTCACTCTTCCTTCCTCCTTTTCACTTTCTTTTCCCTTCCTTCCTTTTCTTCCATTGTCTCCAATGTATATATTGCTTCCTTCCTCACTCATTTTTACTTCCTCCTTTTCTTTTCTCTTCCTTTCTTTGTCTGTCCGTCCTTCCTTCCCTTCCTTCCATTGTCTTCAAGCGACTTAGTTTCTCAAATCACTCCTGACATGAAAAAATTGCCTTCAATATATGTATTGCCTCATTCCTTCCTCACTCATTCTTACTTCCTCTTTTTCTTTTCCCTTTCTTTTCTCTCCCCCCTCATTTTCCTTCTTCCCCTTCTTACATTGTCTCCAATGTATTTTTTCCTTTTCTTTTCCCTTTCATTTCCAGTCTTTCCTTCCTTTCTTCCATTGTCTGCAATGTTTGTATTGCTTCCTTCCTCACTCATTTTTACTTCCTCTTTTTTCCCTTTTTTCCCTCCCTCCCTTTCCTTCTTCTCCTTCTTACATTGTCTCCAATGTATGTATTCTTTTTTCCTTTTCCTTTTCATTTCCAGTATTTTCTTCCTTTCTTCCATTGTCTGCAATGTTTGTAGTGATTTCTTCCTCACTCATTCTTACTTAATCTTTTTCTTTTCCCCTTCTTTTTCCTCCCTCCCTTTCCTTCTTCCCCTTCTTACATTGCCTCCAATTGCCTCCTTCCTTGTCTTTTCCCTTTCATTTCTAGTCTTTCCTTCCTTTCTTCCATTGTCTGCAATGTTTGCATTGCTTTGTTCCTCACTCATTTTTCCTTCCTTTTTCTTTTCCCCTTCTTTTCTCTCCCTCCCTTTCCTTCTTCCCCTTCTTACATTGTCTCCAATGTATGTATTCTTTTTTCCTTTTCTTTTCCCTTTCATTTCCATTTTTCCTTCCTTTCTTCCATTGTCTCCAATAATTGTATTGCTTCCTTCTTTCTTTCCTTCTTTTCTTTTCCCTTCTTTCCTCCCTCCCTTCCTTCCTGTTGTGGGAATTCTTTCCACCTCCCAATAGAACAACAAATGCTGCAGCTTCTCTCTCGCTGAATCAATTTGCAGTTCATTTGGCTTGAGAGGCAGGAATGGGGCTGAGTTTTGCCTTTCTCCCCATCCTTTCAGACCCTGAAATGCATTTCCAAGACGCCCTGCAAGTTCCAGAGCCCACAAGTGGTGAGCGACTTCCTCGCGGCCATGAAAATCCACAAGTTGACCAAGTAAGTGAGGAAATGGGAATGACTGAGTCCTTCCAGGTGAGCCGAAGCAGGTATGGAGATGCGGGATTGCCTCTCACGCTGTATCTGGTGCTCAATGGGATGCAAAGGATGGTCCCGAAAGAATGGTCCTATCAAAGCAAACATGAGCTGAGAAAGCTCAGCAGCCAACCGGGCCTGATGGTTCCAGGGAGCAAAGTGCGTGGTTCTTTCCTCGTCCTTTGGCCAGACAGAAGGCATTGGGGAAAACGACACTGTTTACATAGAAGGACGCAGTGATTGCTTAGGATTAAGATTGTTTGTTTTGAGGTAGTCTTATTGCCTGGAATCTCAGCCTTTGGTCCTTTTTAACTCCTGAATACGTCAGCATTTGGTGATTAAGTGTCAGTTTGCCTGTGTATTTTTTTTTTGTATTGATATGGTCAGTGGGCCCATTAATAAGCAAATTGATCTATCTGTCTATCCACCATACCTTTCTTGGAATCTAATGATCCCCTTTTGGGTCTCAATGATGTCCCCAACATTAGGGTGCACATCAGATTTGCATAATTCATGTTTATATTTAATTCTGTTTTAATGTTTGTATAATTGTATACTCTAAGCATTCAACCACTGCAATGGCCAAGTTGCAAAGAGGGCCCTTTATGCGATTGCGCGTTTCCTTCGGCAGCAAATCCTTTTTTGTGGTTTCGAGGTATTGGAAGCTGGGATCCGATGGCGTGTTGGACTCAGGTCAATACAGTAATCACAGAGAAAGGGCTTTGGGTGACGGGGCTGTAAAGACACTGTCGTTGGAAGGGGATCATCCTGGATTAGCCGGCGTTTATCTCCGAACCGCTTAAGGGCCAAGATCGCAGGCAGACAGGCATCCGGTTGCTGTTTTTGTCCTTTACGAAGCATCATAGAATCATAGAGTTGGAAGAGACTGTACGAAATATTAAAAATTAATTGGTTAATTGGCTCCTTCTTTGGAAGCTTTTAAGGAGGCTGGATGGTCATCTGTCAGGGGTGATTTGAATGCAGTTTTCCTGCTTCTTGGCAGAGGGTTGGACTGGATGGTCCATGAGGTCTCTTCCAACTCTTTATTCTATGATTCTAATTTGGATTACAAAAGTGTGGGCCAAGCACTGAAACAGTGAATAGGCTGAAGCCTGTTAGAGTCAGTGGGCCAATGCTAGTGTCATCCTGAGGAGAGTGAATAGGCTGAAGCCTGTTAGAGTCAGTGGGCCAAAGCCAGTGTTGTCTGATAAGAGTGAGTAGGTCAAAGCCAGTGTTGTCCTGAGGAGAGTGAGTAGGCCGAAGCGTGTTAGAGTCAGTGGGCCAAAGCTAGGATTGTCCTGAGGAGAGCGAGTAGGCCGAAGCGTGTTAGAGTCAGTGGGCCAAAGCTAGGATTGTCCTGAGGAGAGTGAGTAGGCCGAAGCGTGTTAGAGTCAGTGGGCCAAAGCCAGTGTCGTCCTGAGGAGAATGAGTAGGCCGAAGCGTGTTAGAGTCAGTGGGCCAAAGCCAGTGTCATTGAGGAGAGTGAGTAGGCTGAAAGCTGTTAGCGTCAGTGGGCCAAAGCTAGTGTCGTCCTGAGAAGAGTGAGTAGGTTGAAGGCTGTAAGAGTCAGTGGGCCAAAGCCAGTGTTGTCTGATAAATGTGTAGGCCAGAGCCTGTTACAGTTAGTAGGCCAAAGCCAGTGTCATCCTAAGGATACTGAGTAGGCTGAAGCCTATTAGAGTCAGTGGGCCAAAACTAGTGTCGTCCTGAGGAGAGTGAGTAGACCGAAGCCTGTTAGAGTCAGTGGGCCAAAGCCAGTGTCGTCCTGAGGAGAGCGAGTAGGCCCAAGCCTGTTAGAGTTAGTGGGCCAAAGCTAGGGCCATCCTGAGGAGAGTGAGTAGGCCGAAGCCTATTAGATTTAGTGAGCCAAAGCCAGTGTCGTCCTAAGGAGAGCAAGTAGGCCGAAGCGTGTTAGAGTCAGTGGGCCAAAGCTAGGGCCGTTCTGAGGAGAGTGAGTAGGCCGAAGCCTGTTAGAGTCAGTGGGCCAAAGGTAGATGCACCAGAATTATATGGAGAAATCCTTTGTTGACAGCAGAGGGAGCTGCTTCCCGTTAACAGATATTGTTCCAGATGTTCATTTCCTAGCTAGAAGGAAACCCATTTTTTGGATGTAGGGCTGGCCTGAGGTCTCCCATAATGATGGAGCCTTGTTGTGTCTGTTGCTTTTTGTGCAGGGCAGAAAAGCTGCAACTCCTCAACCACCGGCCGGTCACTGCTGTCGAGATCCAGCTGGTAAGTTGGGAAGATCCAGTTGCGGGATCGTTTCCTTCCAATGCATTTCGTGTTATACTCCATTCCCGTTCTATTTGTTTGGTTACTGCCTTGGCCGGAAACACGTGTTTCAGACGACAGAGCTCAGGCAGGCCCTTGCTGTCAGTAGTGTCACAATGAAGAAAGCAATACTAATACTCGCCTCTCCTTACGGCTCAATGTACAGAGAATAGTAGACAAAGTCTCCCAATTCAATGCCCAATGCAGAAGCAAATAATAATAACGGGGCCATTTTGCACATTTGGTGCCTTTTAAAGGTTGTTTAAGCCTCTTTAGAGTCGTCCAGGGCCTGTTGTGCCCATTTAGTGCCTTTTAAAGGTTGTTTAAGATCTCTTTAGGTCTTAAACAACCTTTTCCAGAGCCCGTTTTGCTGATTTGGTGCCTGCTATTAGGAATTGTGGGAGTTGAAGTCCAAAAGACCCAGAGGGCCAAAGTTTGCCTGGGCCTGGTCCAGACTGATGAATGAATGGACCAAACGTCTTGTGCTGTGTGCAGATGGTGGAGGAGAGCGAGGAGCGGCTGACAGAGGAGCAGATCGAGGCCCTTCTGCAAACAGTGACCAGCATCCTTCCTGGAGACCCATCCAAAGAGGAGCCTCCTGCTGTCCAAATGGAGGAAGACACAGATCATGCCTGAGCGGGACAGTGTTGGGTTTGTGGAATCCGTCATTGGGTTGCTAGGACAATTGGGAGCAATTTTCCACTGTTTTTAAAATTATTATTGTGTAATTGTTGTCAATTGTATTGTGTACAAGTGACAAACAAAACCAGATGCTGTATTGTCGAAGGCTTTCATAAAACAGATATTACCATGCTATAATGATGTCAGTTTTAACTATGACATCCCCTGGTGTGCGGTCACAGAGCATATGGACAAACAAGGAAGGTGTCATCTGTCAGAAATATTAAAAATTAACTACTGTATTTTCCGGCATACAAGGTGACTGGGGGTATAAGACGACCCCCCCCCCCCAACTTTTCAACACAAAATACTGAGTTAGGGATATACTTGCCGTTTAAGATGACTACACATGTCCCCGCAGCCCCCGCCGCTCTACCCACTCTACTTTCAAGGCCCTCCTCCTTTCAAGGCCCTACCCACACTACTTTCAAGGAGGGAGGAGAAGGAGGGCAGAGGAGGGCCATGAAAGTAGAGTAGAGAGAGCGATGGGGGCCGCAAGGACAGCCCAGCGGGTGATTACCCCCAGCCGGTCTCCATGGCAATACAACCTGCCGCTCCTCCTCCCTGTGCCCTCCCTCCTCCCTCCCCCCTTAGTTGTATTTTATTTTTTTCTTTGAATTATTATTATTTTAATTTTACACCCAGCGTACTAGACGACCCCTGACTTTTCGTAAGATTTTCCAGGCCTAAAAAGTCGTCTAGTATGCCGGAAAATACAGTAGGTATTTTTAATTACAAAAATGTGAGTCAAGCACTGAAAGGGTTAAATGAATGCTATGACTTAGCGAAGTTGCGGTTCAATATAAGCAGGCTTGCCTGTTGCTTAGTAATGCCTCGTTCTGTGAGAGCTCTCAGTGTGAAAGAAACCTCTCTGTGTGAGAGAGCTCTCAGTGGGAGAGAAGCCTCTCAGTGGGAGAAAAGGGCTCAGTGGTAGTAGGCCTCACTCTGGGATAATAGGCCTTATTGTTATTACGCCACACAGTCCTAATAAGGGATAGGCAGTGGGTGAGGTCATGCAAATTCCACACCAATGAAGAGAGAGAAAGAAACACTGAGATGTCTGTGGTGGAGGAAACACATTACATCTCGGATCTTACTTGGGTGGTGGGCAGTATACAAAATGCCCATTTGTCCTCAGTCTTACAATATTCATAAGAGAAATAACACTATGCAACGCGATTCTTGTTTCTGAGTTATAAATGTCCTCATTCCTAACTGGTTCTGCATTTTCTCTCGTCCCTTAGTGAAGGTCAACCCCATTGTTTCACCCCTTCTGATTTCTCCCCTCAGACACACACTACTCCATTTACTTATCTCACCCAGGGTTTTATCAATCTTATCCTGTGCAATTGTCCCACCCACTGTGTTTTTATTCCTCTACCATTTTAATTTTTGCATTTGTTTATTGTACATTCTGCTATTTTTGTATTTTACTTTGATGTTTATTATTTGTTTGTTGTATTTTACTTTGCTCTATTGGAATTCTGGGCTTGGCCTCATGTTAACCGTCCCAAATCCCCTTTGGGGAGATGGTGGCAGGGTATAAATAAAGATTATTATTATTATTATTATTATTATTATTATTATTATTACATGGGGGAAGTATATTAAACTGCAAGAACTTTGTCTTTGTGGGAGGGACATCCTGCAGCACCACCTTTGGCTCTAGTTTTGCAATGAATCTCTCATCATCGAGTGTCGACCAATTCAGTTTCAACAAAAATGAAGTTTCAGGAGCAGAACAACGTCTTTCAAAGTAAGGACCGCACAACTAAATAGGAAACCACAGTTTCGGACCAGGAACAGAATTTGTTTTTTTCCAAATGTTGTTATAGATTCAGATCCCCGGCTTGTAGGCCTGTTGCATGGTTGTCTCCTCCGCAAAGATTTTTCTTCTTCGGAACTGTTCCTCGAAAGCGGAAAAGGAGTGTCCTCTGATTGGAACGGCATTTATTTTTCCATGCCATGCTTAGTGGCACCGATCCTGGGACTGGATCTGTTTTTCTCATTTACCCAACAAAGAAGGCTCAGTTGGGAACAGGTTGCAAATCCATTTTGGAGTGTAGACGTGGGAAGGAATGCCATTTATGGTTCAGAGGCACACTTCCAACACATATGCATTTCTCCCGAAAGTGGCTGCTAAGTACAGCCTTAAGCAATACCTAAAAGTTGGGTGCACCGCCAAAGGCTATCCACATTCTGCCAGGCAGGAAGATAGAATTACAATTATGTTATTATCTATTATTATTATTATTATTATTATCTATTATTATTATTATTATTATTATTTTACTGACACAAAAACACAGTATGTCACAGCAAATGAGATATATATGCTGTATTTCATATCACAAAATCACAAGTCAAACACTTCCCAAGCGTCTGGGACTGTGTATTGATGATGATTATTATTTGAAACACAAGATGTGTCCACAGCAGACACTCTGCTGGCTGTTGTATTGGATAACACGTCAGACACTTCCCAAGTGTCTAGGAATGTGTGATGTATCGGCGAGTAATGCGTGAAGATCCCAGTAAGGTGGCCTTTTGCAGCTGACAGATGGTAGTTGTGTTTAAGATAGAATTATTATTATTATTATTGTATTGTACATTATTATTATTTTTAGACTCATAGAGTTTGGAGGGACCTCCAAAGAGCATCCAGTCCATCCCCAATATGCATGCAGGAAGACTGAATTATTATTATACAGGGTTAGTCAAAATGAATAGGCCAATAAGAAAATTAATTGTACCCGAATTGGCCTATTCATTTTGACTAACCCTGTATTATTATCCTTTATTATTAGACTCCTGGAGTTGGGAGGGATCTCCAAAGGCCATCCAGTCCACCCCTGTTCTGATATGCAGAAAGACAGAATTACTATTGTATTACTATACATTATTCCTATCACCATATTTGCCTATTATTATTATTATTATTATTATTATTATTATTATTATTACTGTATTATCATCTTTGCCTCTCGGGCTTTCCCCCTTTGCCCTTCATAGCCAGAAAGGCAAACAACTCTATTTGCCTTTGGAAAAGGAGGGCGAAAGTAGCGTGAAATCCTTTGCGTGTTTATTTTCTGATTAAAAGCCTGAGTAGCGGACCGTGGCGACAACAAAGGGACCCACGCAAAGGGATTTTGACTTCGTTCCTATTTCTGGAGTTTGGTTTCCTGATCATTCATTCGTATACCTCCCTAGGCGACATTTGACGTGGGATGGCTTTCAAATAATGTGCTGCAGGTGCAAAAGGCTTCCATCCCCCTCCAGCCTTTCTTTCTCTCTGGACCTTTCAGGTGCTGCGGAGAAAGGAAGGCAATTCTCACTTCTTTCCTATAATAACAGGCCTCGAAGGGGAGGAATCTCAGGGTAAGAACGCCGTCTTGAAAGACAAACTTATTCCCAGATTTTAATCATTCATGGATTTGATTGAAATGTTTGCTTAAGGAATCTCCTTCCTTCTCTGCTTCCTTTCTTCCACCACTTTTTTCCTTCCTTCTCTTCCTTCTATTTCTTTCCTTTCTGCCTTTCTCCTCTCCCTTGTTTCTTTCTTCCTTTTTTTTTCTTTTTCTTTCCTTGTTCTCCTTTTCCTTTCCTTTGTTTTTCCCTTTCTTCTGTTTCTTTCTTCTCTTCCTTGTTTCCTTTCTTTCTTCTCTTTCTTCTCTTTCCTATTTCCTTTCTTTATTCCTTTCTTCTTTTTTCTTTTTTTCCTCCTTTCCTTTCTTCTCTTCACTTTTTTATTCCTTTCTTCGCTTTTACTTTTTTTCCTTCCTTCTCTTTCCTATTTCCTTTCTTTATTCCTTTCTTTTTTTCCCTACTTTCTGTTTCCTTTCTTTCTTCTTGTTTCCTTTATTCCTTTCTTCTTTCTTTCTTCACCTTTCTTCCTTCCTCTTTTCATTCTTCTCATTCTTCTTTATTCCTTCTTTCTTTCTTTGCTTTTTTTCTTCATTCCCTTTCTTTTCTACTTTCTTTTCTTTCTTTCTCCTCCATGTTTCCTTTCTTCCTCCTCTTTTTCCTTCCATCTCTTCCTTTTTCCGCTTCCTTTCTTCTATTCTGCACCTTTTCTTTTCTTCTTCCTCCTTTTTTCTTCTCTATATCCTTTCTTCCTCACTTCCTTCCCTTTTTTCCTTTCTTGCTTTCTTCCTTCTCCACTATTACTTTCTCCTTTCTTTCTTTCTTTGCTTTTCTTTTTCTTCCTTTCTACTCTTTCGTTTCTTCTGTTTCCTTTCTTCTCATTTTTCTTCCTTTCTTCTCTTGCTTCCTCTGCATTATATTATTATATAATAATATAAATGTGAGTTTATGTAATAATAATAACCTTAATAATAATAATAATAAATCTGTGTGATAATAATACTTACATTATTTCATAGATTTATTATTATTATTATTATTATTATTATTACTTATGTGGAGCCCCCGGTGGCACAATAGGTTAAACCTTTGTGCCGGCAGGACTGCTGGCCTGAAGGACAGCTGTTCGAATCTGGGGAGAGCAGGGTGAGCTGCCGTCTGTCAGTTCTAGCTTCTCATGCAGTGACATGAGAGAAGCCTCCCACAGGATGGTAACACATCCGAGCATCCCCTGGGCAACATCCTTGCAGATGGCCTAGTCTCTCACACCAGAAGCAACTTGCAGTTTCTCAAGTCATGACACACACAAAAATATCTCATAATACACTATTATGTAAAAATAATAATACACTTATGTAATAATAATCTTAATAATACACTTAGGCGCAGGCAGCTGTGATAGACCTCTTTATAAATTATTATTACTATTATTAGCCATGAAACCAATTTGAACAATCTCGCAAGCCCTTGAATCCAAGTGAATGGGGACAATCTTAATTTAAATTAAAAAGTCCAATTATTGCTAGCAGATTGAATGCATATTAGGAGATATACTGAGGGATACACTAAGTGCTATTTACACTCTTGAGGAAATTCAATTCTAATCGGTGGGACCGCCTTCAAAGTCAATTTGCACAAGGATTAGAGAAAGCAACGCCTAGGAAACAAAGAGGATTTGTGCACCAGTTTTGGCTCTGGGACTACAACTCGCATCAGCCTGAGCCCCATTAATAATATAATAATAATCAATATAAAAGGTAAAGGTTTTCCCCTGACATTAAGTCCAGTCATGTCTGACTGGGATGTGGTGCTGATCTCCATTTCTATGACAAAGAGCCGGCGTTGTCCATAGACACCTCCAAGGTCATGTGGCCACTGGCATGTCTGCCTGGCACACAGTTACCTCCCCGCAGAAGTGGTATCTATTGATCTTCTCACGTTTTGCATGATTCCAAACTGCTAGGTTGGCAGAAGCTGGGGCTAACAGCTGGGGCTCACCCCACTCCCCAGATTCGAACCTGTGACCTTTCAGTCAGCAAGTTCAGCAGCTCAGTGGTTTAACCCACTGTGCCACTGGGGGCAGTAATATATACTAGTAATATATACTAGATAGAATAATATCATAATAATATATAAATATTATATATACTAATATAAATACTAGAACAATAATATATAAATATTACATATTCTCTAATATAAATACTAAAATAATAATAATATATAAATATATATTCAAATAAAATACTAGAATAATAATATACAAATATATATTCTGATTAAATACTAGAATAATAATATATAAATATTACTTTATATTCTAATAGAAATACTAGAAAATAATAGAATATATATATATATATATATATTATTTTCTAGTATTTCTATTAGAATATAAAGTGATATTTATATGTTACTAGTATAGAAATACTAGAATAATATATAAATATTATTTTATATTCTAATAATACTAGAAAATAATATAAATATTATTTATTCTAACAGAATATTAGAATACAAGATAAATATATATATTGCAATTGAAATTCTAGAATAATAATATATTAATATATATTATACTATAAATACTAGAATATAAATATAATTAAATAATTTCTAACATCAATACTAGAAGAAGAATAATATAATATAAATATTATTATATATTCAGTACAAGAAAAATAACATTATAATAAATCAGGAGAATGATGACGGTCATTATAATGAATGGGAGGAATGGTTTTCCTTCCCTGTGCGAGTCTGCGCAGGCGCAGGAAGGGGGCGGGGAACCTCAAAGCACCGCCTCGCCGTCCATCAAGCGTGCGCGGCCAATCATGAGTCGGCGAGGCGAAGTGACCAATCCGGGGCCGCCTGTGTGGTTTCCATAGCAGCCGGGAGGGCGGGGCTTCCTGGGCTGAGCCTCACAGAAGAGCCAGAGGAAGGAAAGAAGGAAGGAAGGGAAGGAGGAGAAAAGGAGGGAAGAAAGAAGGCCATGGCGGCCCTCGCAGGTAAGAGAAGGCCCTCCTGGGCTCTCCTTTGCTACTGAGCATGCGCAGAAGGCCTCCCCTCCTTGAGGGCATGGCCCCGCTCTGGAGAAACAAGAGGAAAAGGCCTCGACTCCGCCCCTTTGCTCTAACCACGCCCACTCTGCGCTAGCCACGCCCACTCCACATTGGGACTCCGCCCACACCCCATTGGCAGTCAGGAAGTGGCATACCTTGCAAGGTTGTTGGGAAGGCTTCAGAATTTATTATTGTTGTTATTATTCCATCAGCTTGAAAATACTATTATTATATTTTATATTCTTGTTTTATTGGCTTGAAAATAATATGATTTTATCTGCTTGAAAGTATTATATATATATAATAAATATTCTATAATTATATTTTTAATTTGTTTTATTGGCTTGAAAATAATATGATTTTATCTGCTTGAATAAATTATTATTATATAATACATATTATATATTATAATTATTATATAATTATATTTTAATTTATTTTATTGGCTTGAAAATAATATGATTTTATCTGCTTGAATATATTATATATTAAAATTATATAATTATTATATAATTATATTTTGAATTCATTTTATCAGTTTGAAAATATTATTAGTATATATTATATAATATTATTATATATTATATATAATAATAATTATATATTATGTTTTAAATGTATTTTATCAGCTTGAAAATATAATTGTGATGTATATTATTTTATTTGATTGGCTTGAAAATATCAGCTTGAAAATATATTATTGGGTTGCTGTCAGTTTTCTGGGCTGTCTGGCCATGTCCCAGAAGCATTCTCTCCTGATGTTTCACCCACATCTATGGCAGGCATCCTCAGAGGTTGGGTGGTCTTTTGGAAACTAGGCAAGTGAGGATTATATATATATCTGTGGAATTATGTTCAGGGTGGGAGAAAGATCTCTTGTCTGCTTGAGGCAAGTATCATGTTGCAATTGACCAGCTTAATTAGCATGGAATAGCCTTGCATCTTCAAAGCCTGGCTGCTTCCTGCTTGGGGAATCCTTTTTTTGGGAGGCGTTAGCTGGCCCTGATTGTTTCCTATAATAATATTACCAGGTCAGACTACACAGAGAAGCCATTGAAATCCACAAGCATGTGGACAACTTCAACAGAAAGGAGGAAACCATGAAAATGAACAAAATCTGGCTACCAGTATTAAAAAAAACTCTAGAATCAGAACAGTAAATACTCAGGAACATTAAAAAAATAGGGGGATTCCAGACTGGAAACAATCAGGGCCAGCTAACACCTCCCAACAAAGGATCCCCCAGGCAGGAAGCAGCCAGGCTTTGAAGCTGCAAGGAAATTAAATGCTAATAAAGATTGCGAATTGCAACATTTACACTTGCCTCCAACACACAAGAGTTCTTTCTCCCACCCTGGACATTCCACAGATATATGAACCCCACTTACCTAGTTTCTTCACAACTTCTTATGATGCCTGCCATAGATGTGGGAAAAACATCAGGAGGGAATGCTTCTGGAACATGTCCATACAGCCCGGAAAACAGCAACCCAATGTGATATCTGTTTGTAAAGGCTTGTTGGCAACATTTGTCTTGTGCAGGAAGCAGCCAGGCTTTGAAGCTGCAAGGCCATTCAATGCAAATCAAGCTAGCCAATTGCAACATTCATTGTCAAACTCATTTCTCCCTGGACATCACTCCACAGAAATATAAACCTCACTTCACAACCTCTGAAGATGCTTGCCAGAGATGTGGGCGAAACATCAGGAGAGAATGCTTCTGAAACATGGTCAGACAGCCCGAAAAACTCACAACAGTCCTGTGATTCTGACCATGAAAGCCTTCGACAATACAAAAATCATGCATAAATCTCAACAAATATTAGGAAATACATTTATTACATTATGAATACCACTTTAGTAATAATTATTTCAGAATAATAGGAAGAAATATGAATAACTTATAATAAAGATTTAGATAAATTTATGATATTATTAATATTACATTCGTAATTGTTTTATTTCAGAATAGTATTAAGAGATCTCATATAATAAATGATAATAAATATTAAAAAATAAAACTGATAATAATGATGAAGTTATGACAACTCACAGCTGGTTTGGCTCATCCTTCCTTGCCAATCGGGACAGCTTTCTGGCTTCAAAAGTGACTTTCTTGGCCCCAAACATGCCTTTCGCACTTCGAATTTTGGCTTCAAAGATGCCAAACGAAGCCTGGAAACTTTTGGCTGCAGGAAAAGAGAGTTATGTACACAAATTTGCCTCTGACCCAGATCTGGATTTCCAAATGGAGCCGACCTTCGAGAGGTTTCCTGGAAATATAAATGATGTTCTGTTATTCCAGAATGGTATTTGAATCCTGCAATGCAGTTGAGTGTTATTATAGTATTATTATTATTATTATTATTATTATTATTATTATTATGACTCCTAGAGTTGGAAGGGAATCACAAAGACCTTCCAGTCCAACCCACCTTCTTTATTGTATTATTATCCATTATTATTACACTCCAAAACATAGCCATACAGCTTCTATACTCTATAACTCCACTAGGGCCTCAAGGGCCCTCCAGTCCAACCTCGGAAGACAGAATTACTATTATAATATTATTCATATTGTTGTTATTGTTGTTGTTATTATATTCCTAGAGTTGGAAGGGACCTCAAGGGCCATCCAGTCCAAGCTTGCCAGGAGGGAGGATAGAATTACATCACCATCATCATCATCATCATTATACTCTTAGAGGTGGAAGGGACCTCTAAAGGCCATCTAGTCCACATCCCTTCTGCCATTCTGCAGTCCACAATGCCTTCTGAATCCTGTCTCTTTCTCTCCCCCCAAAAAGGTTGTGTCCCGTTGCACCGGAGACCTTCTTCGCGGCCTGAGCATCCGTCGTGAGCCAGTGATTCCACCGAGATCAGATCCGCAATGTTTGGGAAGCTGAAGCAGAACCTGCTGCTGGCCTGCCTGGCACTGAGCTCGGCCACAGTCTTCTACTTGGGTCGCCACGCCATGGAGTGCCACCACCACCACGACCAGCACCGCGTGGCTGAGCGGAGCGTCTCCTCGGAGGATCTAGCCTCCACTCCCCTTTGGAAGGAGAATGTCACTTCGTCAGGGGGGGCGCTGCCATCGTCCTACGGAAAGGACACTCCGCTCATCTTTGTTGGGGGCGTCCCTCGCAGCGGGACCACGCTGATGCGCGCCATGCTGGACGCCCACCCGGCCGTGCGCTGCGGGGAAGAGACCCGCGTCATCCCCCGTTTGCTGGCTGCGAAACAGATGTGGGCGCGCTCGGGGAAGGAAAAAGCCCGTTTAGATGAAGCTGGGGTGACAGAGGCGGTGCTGGACGCGGCGGTGCGGGCCTTCCTGCTGGAGGTCATTGTGCGCCACGGGGAGCCAGCCCCCTTCCTCTGCAACAAGGACCCCTTTGCCCTCAAGTCTTTGTCCTACCTCTCCCGCCTCTTTCCCCGGGCCAAGTTCCTGCTCATGGTGCGCGACGGCCGCGCCGCCGTCCACTCTATGATCTCCCGCAAGGTCACCATCGCTGGCTTTGACCTCAACAGCTACCGGGACTGCCTGGCCAAATGGAACCGGGCCATTGAGACCATGCACGGGCAGTGCATGGAGGCCGGGCCGCGGAGGTGCATGGCCGTCCCCTACGAGCAGCTGGTCCTGCACCCCGAGCAGTGGCTGCGTGCCCTCCTGCGCTTCCTGGGCCTGCCTTGGCACCCTGCTGTCCTGCACCACGAGGATATGATAGGAAAGGCCGGAGGGGTCTCTCTCTCCAAGTGAGCACTTTTATTATTATCATTATCATTAACATTACTATTATTAAGGAAATCTGCATCCCATTGGAGGGGTCTCCCTCTCCAAGTGATCACTGCTGTTGTTGTTGTTGTTGTTAAGGAAAGGGTTCTCCTATTCAAGTGAGTGCCAGTGTTGTTGTTGTTAAAGAAATCTGCATCCCGTCGGAGGGGTCTCCCTCTCCAAGTGAGCACTAGTATTATTATTGTTGTTGTTTTTGTTGTTGTTAGGGAATGGGTTCTCCTTATCCAAGTGAGTGCCAGTATTGTTGTTGTTGTTAAGGAAATCTGCATCCCTCTGGAGGGGTCTCCCTCTCCAAGTGAGCACCATTATTATTATTATTATTATTATTATTATTATTATTATTATTAAGGAAACCGGCCTCACATTGGATCTGCATCCGTCCGGATGATACTTCCTGTTGGCAGCTGAGCCACAGAGGAGAGGAGATAAAGCTGGCGCCTTAGAATGTATTATTATTACATTATTAGTATTGTTATTATTACCATTATTATTATTATTGTTATTTTCATCTTTATTAATATTTCATTATTGTTATTATTGAGGAGCCCCTGGTGGTGCAATGGGTTAAACCCTTGTGCCGGCAGGACTGAAGACCGACAGGTTGTAGGTTCGAAACCGGGGAGAGCATGGATGAGGTCCCATCTGTCAGCTCCAGCTCCCCATGTGGGGACATAAGAGAAGCCTCCCACAAGGATGGTAAAACATCAAAACATCTGGGCAACATCCTTGCAGACGGCCAGTTTTCTCACACCAGAAGTGACTTGCAGTTTCACAAGTCGCTCCTGACATGAAAAAAATTTATTACAATTATTATCATTATCTTTATTATTCTCATTGTTATTATTACAATTATTATTATTATCATCATCATCATCATCCTCATCATCATTATTGTTGTTGTTAAGGAAATCTGCATGCTTTTGCCTGTTTCCTGTTGACCAGTTAAGCCAGGGAGGAGAGGAGCTAGCCAGGGCTTAGAATTTATTATTATTCTCATTCTCATTATGGATTATTATTCACGTTTTCATTATTATTATTGACGTTTGCATCCCACCAGATGCTTTCCTTTGGCCAGCTTAGTCAGGAAGGAAATTCCACATAGCCATTGAATAATATTAATATCAATGATATTAATAATATTATTAAAATTGAAATCTGCACCCCTCTGGATGTTTCCTGTTGGCCAGTTTAGCCAGGGAGGAGAGAAGATGTATCCAGGGCTTAGAATATTTTATAATAATACTAATAATAAAATAAAATATCCTTCTCCCTCTTCTTCTCCTCCTTCTTGGCAGAGCCATGGAGAGATTAGATTATCTCTTGTTCTGCTTGAGAGCCTTGAAACCCACTCAGTCAGCTCCCTCGACCTTGGCGTTTCCTGGCTTTTCAGGGCATCCTGCCAACTTTGGTGTGAGGAACCGGTCCAGGGACTTTGGAGGAGGCTTGCTTGGCCCTCCCTGGCCCTGTTTTCATGGGTCCTCTGCCAGCACGGCTCTTGGCGGGGATTTGGGGAATGTCACCCTCTGGCTCTTTCCCGGTCCCTTGATGGGAACCAGCTGCGGAGAACGAACAGGGTCCTTGCCGCGTGCAAGGCTCTTCTTCTTCTTCTAGGCCCAGATCCCTCCCTCTCTTCTTCCTTGTGGGGAATCCAGGAACCAGAACCAGGAAGGACAGCGGCCCAGTGAAGCGCCACCTCTCTTCCTGCCTTCAGGGAGGCATTTGGACCTCTGACGGGATACAGATGAACCAAGGGAAAGGCAAAGGCTCAAAGCACGGCTTGCCCACCTTTCCTCTCTTTATGTAGGCCTTCCCCTCCTTATCTATCCACTCACTCTTTTGGGTCAGACTGGATGGCCTTTGTGGGTCCCAACTCTAGGATCCTATCTATCTAGTCATCCATCCATCTGCCTATCTATCTATCTATCTATCTATCTATCTATCTATCTCTCCATCCTTCTGTCTGCCTGTCTATCTATCTATCCATCCATCCTTCTATTTCTCTCTCTCTCTCTCTCTCTCTCTCTCTCTTGTGGATCAGGCTGGACAGTCTTTGGGGGTCCCTTTCAAGTCTAGGATTCTCTCTCTCTCTCTCATTCCATCTGTCTGTCTGTCTGTCTATCTATCTATCTATCTATCTATCTATCTATCTATCTAGCCATCTGCCCATCCATCTAGGCATCTGGCTACCCGCCCACCCACTCATCCATTTTTCTATCTATCTCTTATTGGTCAGACTGAATAGCCATTGGGGTCCCCTCCAACTCTAGGAATCTATCATCTCTCTGTGTATCATCTATCTACCATTTAGGTATCTATCATCTCTCGATCATTCCTTCTATCATCTCTGCCTATCTATCTATCTATCTATCTATCTATCTATCAATCAAACAATCATCTATCTCTTATTTGTTGGACTAGGTGGTCTTTGTGGGTCCCTTCCAACCCTAGGAACCTATAATCTGTCTGTCTGTCTCTTTATCTATCTATCAATCTATCTACTTGTCTGTCTGTCTTTTCTATCTATCTCTTATGGGTCAGACTGGATGGCCATTGGGATCCCTTCCAACTCCAGGAATCTATCTGTCATCTCTCTGTGTATCATCTATCTATTTATCTATCGCCTATGTATCTATCTATCTATTATTCTCTCTAACATCTCTGACCTATTTGTTGGACTAGATGGTCTTTGTGGGTCCCTTCCAACTCAGTCTGTCTGTCCGTCTGTCTGTCTATAATAATAATAATAACAACAACAACTTTATACCCCTCTCCATCTCCCCCAGGGGGACTCGGGGCGGCTTACATGAAGCCATGCCCATCAACACAATAGGCACAATACACACAAAACATAAAATGCAAAAACCAATATAACAAACAACACAGCAATAAAAATCAAACACAAAAATTCCACAGGGCAGGGCCACTTCAAGAAGAATTTTAATATTTTAAAAACACTGGGAGATAGGCAATGAAAGATTGTCGTGAAGATTATCTATCATCTATCTATTTGTCTGTCTGTCTATCTATCAATTATCTATCTATTAATCTTTCTATATGTCTATCTATCATTCTCTCTCTTATTTGTCAGACTGGATGGCCTTTGAGGGTCCCTTCCAACTCTAGGACTCATTCCATCTATTTGTTTCTCTACCTACCTACCTACTTACCTATCTATGTATCTCTCTCTCTCTCTCTTATGGCTTGGTTTGGACAGCTTCTGGGGGTCTCTTCCATAAAGAGCCCCCCCCCCCCCCGTGGGTTGACCTCTCAAGGTTGTGATTGTCTCTTTCCTCAGGGTGGAGCGCTCGACGGACCAAGTGGTGAAGCCGGTCAACGTGGCGGCCCTGAGCAAGTGGGTGGGCAAGATCCCACCGGACGTCCTGCGTGACATGCCAGCCATCGCCCCCATGCTGGCCAAGCTGGGCTACGACCCTTATGCCAACCCCCCCAACTACGGCAAGCCTGACCCCGCTGTCCTAGAGAACACACGCAGGGTAAGAGGAGGTGGAAGTAGAGGCTGCATCCACAGTCCAAATTTCCAAGGGGAAGGAGGGGATGGCAAAGTGCCTTGGAAGTCTGGATTCATGCCCTTATCATGGCTTGCTTTGAAAGTGGTCTCTAGTATCATTTATCAAACTAGGAACTTTGGAAAGTTTTTTTCCCCATAAGTGTTATCATATCAATCACTTAAAAAAGTAGAATAGATCATTAATGGGTACTTTTTTCTTTTTCATTTTTCCCTTCTGCAGGTCCATAAAGGTGAATTCCAACTCCCCGACTTCCTGAAAGAAATGCCTCAGGTAAAAATAATATAATATTGACCTAATACTTATATGTTTTCCCCCCACAGACATCACAGTGTTTCTTTTTTTTTCTCCAAATATTTTTATTATTTTATCATGGTTTAATACATTTGTTATACATTTGTTGTACAGCAGATACATATTATTCAATACAACCTAACATACCTTTGACATCTAGTGTTATTTTTCTGCTTATACATATTGTCTATATCTCATCGCTGTGCTCCTTACCCCGCTCCCAAGCCACAGCTATCCCAGTGTTTCTGACTTTCTCCATTGGTGTGGAATTTGCCCACTGCCTCTCCCTTAACCCTTTCCTATTCTTTTCTATGCCACACAGAGGAACTGATCAGCAACTGAACATAGGTTTCCTCCACCACAGGCATCTCAGTGTTCCTTACTCTCTCCACTGGTGTGGAATTTGCATGACCCCCGCCCATTTCCTCTCCCTTAACCCTTTCCTATTATTTTCTATGGCACACAGCAAACAGGAATTGATCAGCAACTGAATATACTGGAGAGGTTCGGGAAGAATTCATTGTGATTTATAGGAGTTGTAGGTCCTGGGATGTATACTTCACCTGCAATTTAAGAACATCCTGAACTCCACCAAGGATGGACCTGGAACTAACTTGACACAAAGAACCCCCATGACCAAGAAAACATACGGGAGGTTTTTGGAGGGATTAATAGGAGTTGTAGTTCACCTACCTCCAGAGCCTAACTCTATGAACCTAAACGAATGGATCTGGACCAAACTTGACATGCACACCCAATATGCTGAAATTTGATTACTGGAGGAGAACTGACCTTCTTTTCTGGGAGCTGTAGTTCACCCACAACCAGAAAAACTGTGAGCTCCACCGATGATGGACCTGGACCAAACTTGGCACACAGAACCCCCATGACTAACTCAACCTACTGGAGGGATTTGAGGGGACTGATCACCATAGTGGGAGTTGTAGTTTACCCTACAGCCAGAGAGCACGCTGAACCCTACCCATTAAGCATCTAGAGCAAACTTGCCAGACACAACAAACTTTAAGTACTGATGGAGCTTCTTGGGGTAAACCTGGCATGATGGGAGTTGGTGGGGGCCTTCCCTGAGTAAGGAAGCAATGCCCTGCTCTGATTAATTCTCTGCAGTTGTCCTCAGAAGCACTTTACTATCCGTTGGGTTGGTCTCCCTAAATTATCTTTAAAAACCCTCCTGCTTAAATACATCCTACCTCTGTTCACGCCCAGTGTTTATTTTAAAAAATTTAATTTATTACATCTGGCATGACCCTAAGGTTTTAAATTCCCTGTGTTGTTTATATGTACTGTTTTATTTGCTTGCTGTTTTGTTTTTACTGATGTGTTGTTGGGCTTGGCCTCATATAAGCCGTCCCGAGTCTCCTTTGGGGAGATGGTGGTGGGGTATAAATAAAGTATTATTATTATTATTATTATTATTATGAAACAGGGCAATAAAGCAGCAATAGGAAAGATTACTAGGCCGATTACATTTGATGTGAATGACTAGGACAGTTTTAAATGGTGTATTTTAATATTTTGATAAATGTTTTTAATGTTTATGTATGTATATAAGAATTTGTGACCCGGCATTGAATGTTTGCCGTATATATGCTGTGCTCCACCCTGAGTCCCCTTCGGGGTGAGAAGGGCGGAATATAAATGTTTTAGATAAATAACTAAATAAATAAATAAGAAATAATAGTAAAATAATCATAAGAATAACAGTAAAAGAATAATAAGAAGAGTAAAATAGCAATAATAACAACATGAAAAAACTACTACATAATAAAAGGGAATCCCAATGCCCCGGAGAAATGCCTGGCATTTCCTGTGTTGCCAGAGAATCTATATCATCTGCTGCCACAAAGTTACAGCCTTTTCGACTTTGAATTAACCCTTTTTTTCTCTTGACAGACAGATGGCGTGAAATAGATGAACGGCTGTGGGATCTCAAGTAAGTAAACAACTGTGGGTTTAATGTAACTGCATTTCTAATGGGAATGTATTCCATATATTATTATTATTATTATTATTATTACAGTAGAGTCTTGCTTATCTGACATGAATAGGCCAGCAGAACGTCGGATAAACGAAAATGTTGGATAATACAAAGTCACTTACTGATACCCATCCGACATGTCAGATAAGACGAAATGTCGAATAAGCGACAGTCGGATAAGCGAGACTCTGCTGTATTATTATTATTATTATTATTATTATTATTATTATTTTGTTTATTATTCTTATTATTACCCTGTTTTCCTCTCCAAATAAAGGGAGACTTGAACATAGCCAAGTCATGGCTCCTGCTTTCAATCTTCTCCCTTTTTTCTCTTTAGGAACGGAAAACTGCCTTTGGGAAGAGAGCGTCAGCGATGGATTTCTCCAGGTTGCTCTTTTCCCTCCTCTGGAATATATTCCCGTTTCATACTGTGGTCTCTTTGATTTGTATTTTATTTTTATGTTTTTTTTTGGGGGGGGGGGAGCAAAAAAGTCTTTTTTGGCCTTCCACGCAAAAAGTTTAGTAGGACATTTCGGGTGAGGTTGAGGGCCCTTTCAGTACATAGAGTTATATATATATAGCATTATGATCCCGCTTGAATGGGGAGCATCCCATCGAATGGCTTGCAGGACCGATCCAATTCCTAGGGAAAAAACACAGGCCAGTCAAACCGCAGATAATGGCTTATCTGGGTTTTACGTTATTGGGGCTTTTTTTGCTCTTGCACTTTAGTTCTTATTTAAACCCGATCCACAAAAGCAAGGTGTGAGCAGCAGGCTGTGATCACGCTCCTCCAAAGGGGGCTGGACTTCATCTCCCATCAGTCCTGAGCACAACAGTAGGGAATTATGGGAGTTGGTGTGATTTTGGAGCTCCACTCTTCTCTCCTCCCTCCTTTCTTTTTCTGAAGGCAAGGCTAGTATAAAAATCATAACACTGAGGTCTCTAGAGATCCACTCTTCTCTCCTCCCTACTTTCTCTGAAGGCAAGGCTAGTATAAAAATCATAAAACCAAGGTATCTAGAGATCCACTCTTCTCTCCTCCCTTCTTTCTCTGAAGGCAAGGCAGTTGAAGAACTATAAAATGGAGGACTTTAAAGCTCCACTCGTCTTTCCTTTCTTTCTCTGAAGATAAGGCTAGTATAAAAATCATAACACTGAGGTCTCTAGAGCTCCACTCTTCTCTCCTCCCTACTTTCTCCAAAGGCAAGGCTAGTATAAAAATCATAAAACCAAGGTATCTAAAGATCCATTTTTCTCCCTTCTTTCTCCGAAGGCAAGGCAGTTAAGAACTATAAAATGGAGGACTCTAAAGCTCCACTTTTCTCTCCTTTCTTTCTCCGAAGATAAAACTAGTATAAAAATCATAACACTGAGGTTCTCTCCTCCCTACTTTCTCCAAAGGCAAGGCTAGTATAAAAATCATGAAACCAAGGTATCTAAAGCTCACTCTTCTCTCCTTTCTCCAAAGGCAAGGCAATATACAATCTGTCAAACTGAGGTCTCTGGAGCTCCACACTTCTCTCCCTTTTTTTCTCTGAAGGCAAGGCAGTTTAAGAACTCTAAAATTGAGGTCTCTTCGGTCCACTCTTTTCTCCTTCCTTCTTTTTCTGAGGGCAAGGCAGTATACAACCTATCAAAAGGAGTTCTTTAGAGCTCCACAGTTCTCTCCCCCTCCCTCCTAATTTCTCTGAGGGCAAGGCAGTTTAAGAACTATACAGTGGAGATCTTTGGAGCTCCACAATTCTCTCATCCCATCTTTCTCCAAAGGCAAGGCAGTATACAACCTATAAAATGGGGTTTAGAGCTCCACTGTTCTCTCCACTTCCCTCCTTATATCTCCATAGTCAAGGCAGTTTAAGAACTATAAAACAGAGATCTCTGGAGCTCCACTCTTCTCCCCTCCCACCTTCCTTTATTCATTGAAGGCAAGGCAGTATACTGCCTATCAAATGGGATTCCTTAGAACGCCACTCTTCTCTCCTCCCTCCTTTCTCCAAAGGCAAGGCAGTATACAACGTATTAGGAGTGGAGGCCTCCTTGTAAATGACCTTGCCGTCAGAGAAAAGGGGAGGAGAGGAGAGGAGAGGAGAGGAGAGGAGAGGAGAGGAGAGGAGAGGAGAGGAGAGGAGAGGAGGGGGAGAATAAAATCACTGATAGTAAAATCTACAAATGGAGAGAACCAATTTGAGTTAGAATTGCCCATCAAATTCCTCTCAATAAAAAATACAGGAAAGCTCCCTTTTTTCCTCTCAATCTAACTCCCATTTCAGTGGTTCTACCTATTCCCTGTTCTAGATGACCGTCATCCAAAAGACAGAATTTGGTTTCTTTTTCCAATTAATGATGTGTTGTTGTTGTTTTTTAAAAAAATGTGGCAAATAAATTTTCGTGCCTGTTTTTATCAGTTTTATGGATAGGCGAACATGATCTTGCGTGTAACTATATTTAAGAAAAGGAAATAATGTCTGAGGCACAGAGAAAAAGGACTTGTACGTTTCCAATCCGACCACCTTTTGTATTTTATTTTTCAAAATAAATGCTTTAACTGTGGACCCTTTTTGACATTATTATTATTATTACTATTATTTTATTTTAATAAATAATTATATAATTTATTAATTATTATTACTTACTTAGGTGATCCCTTGTAGGCCATGGATGATGGCCCTCCAAGTTCAGTGTCTTGGCGGTGGATACGTAGGTGGCTGTGGAGCCCTATTTTTGATCTGCATGTTCTCCCGCAGTGAGAGCATCGGTTTCCAGATGGAAGATAGTCCCGGTCAGGGTTGGCTTGACATGCCTTCCTCTTGGCACGTTTCTCTTTTACCCTCCATTTGTGCCTCATAGAATTTTGCAGCACTGCTGGTCACACCTGACCTCCAGTTAGAGCGCTCAACAGCCAGGGTTTCCCAATTCTTGGTGTCTATGCCACAGTTTTTAAAATTGGCTTTAAGCCCATCTTTAAATTGCTTTTCCTGGCCATGTCCCAGAAGCATTATCTCCAGATGTTTCGCCCACATCTATCACAGGCATCCTCAGAGGTTGTGAGGTCTGTTGGAAACTAGATTACTGTATCTGTGGAATAGTCTCCAGGGTGGGAGAAAGAACTCTTGTCTGTTGGAGGCAAGTGTGAATGTTGCCATTAACCACCTTGATTAGCACTGAATAGCCTTGCATCCTGGCTGCTTCCTGCCTGGGGGAATCCTTCATTGGGATGTGTTAGCTGGCCCTGATAGTTTCCTTGTCTGGAATTCCCCTTTCTGATGAAGTTGCCCACACACCTGTGGATTTCAGTGGCTTCTCTGTGTAGTCTGACATGGTGGTTGCAAGAGTGGTCCAGCATTTCTGTGTTCTCAAATAATCTTCTGTGTCCAGGCTGATTCATCAGGTGCTCTGCTTTGGCTGACTACTCTGGTTGAATCAGTCTGCATGTTCTCCAATTTATGTTTTTTTAAAATTTATTTATTTATTTATTTATTTATTTGTCGCATTTGTAGCCCGTCTTTCTCAGCCTTACGGCGACTCAAGGCGGATTACAGAATTGGCAGAATCTGATGCCATACATTCATAAAAGTACAGGTAAAAACATTCAACCATATAAAACCATTGAAAACATGTCACCACCAGTATGATGGTTAAAATCGTTATCCAGCAGCATCGTCAGAGCTGATGTGGTCTATCCAATGCAGTTTTCAGAATCTGCACCCCAAATAACTAAACCAAATCTGAAGTTGACCAAAAACTGATTCATAACCTTTTTGGTACTAGTTATCCCTGATCAAAAGAAGGTTGGAAACCACTGCTTTACACTATTTGAAATACTTGCCAAAATATAGAAATACATAACTGAACATGAGTTAATTCATTCATACAATCCTTTTCCTTTTGAAAGCCATTATGCAAAGTATGGCAAGGAAGAACAACTGGTCTCTGGATAAGATGTGTCTGACTAGAGACGTTACCAAAAAAAGTAGAGAGAATTATGGTCACCCTCCAAGGGAAGGAGCATATATACATATATGGTCTTTTTATGGAAGGTAAGTTTATTAAAGTTATACAACACCATTTGCACCTATGGGAAATTTAGTATTGAAATGCCCATTGAGAGGTTAACACATAGAAACAAGATCTAAAATTCAAGTTTAGCTTTTATTGGATCAACTACAAATGTTATAAGTTTTGGGACTGCCATCGACAGCCTTATTATAGAGTAACTAGCCATCCCCTGCCACGCGTTGCTGTAGCCCAGTCTGTGTATATGTGTTGTGTGTGTATATATTTGTGAATATATGTGTGTTTGCATATATATAAAGGTAAAGGTAGTCCCCTGACATTAAGTCCAGTCATGTCTGACTCTGGGGTGTGGTGCTCATCTCCATTTCTAAGCCGAAGAGCCAGCGTTGTCCGTAGACACCTCCAAGGTCATGTGGCCGGAATGACTGCATGGAGCGCCGTTACCTTCCCGCTGGAGCGGTACCTATTGATCTACTCACATTTGCATGTTTTCGAACTGCTAGGTTGGCAGAAGCTAGGGCTGACAGCGGAAGCTCACGCCGCTCCCCGGAATCGAACCTGCAACCTTTCGATCAACAAGCTCAGCAGCTCAGTGCTTTAACCCACTGCGCCACCGGGGGCTCCTTGCATATATATATATATATAGTGTGTGTGTGTGTATATGTATGTGTGCATGTATATATGTGTGTATATATTTGTGTGTTTATATGTGTACATGCATATTGTGTATATGTGTGTGCTTGTCTATATGCATATTTGTGTGTATGTATGTGGATATGTGCATGTGTATATGTATATATGTATGTGTGTATGTGTATATTTGTGTGTTTCTGCATATATATATGTGTGTGTGTATGAATGTGTGCATGTGCATATGTATATGAGCATGTGTATATGTATATATATTGTGTATTTTGGGGGGTTTGAAGTCTGTTCCGCTGGGGTTTTGTGTGTGTGCATGTGTGTTTATGGGTGATGGACACTCATTGGATTGTTAGGTGTATTGTGTCCAAATTTCGTGTCAATTTGTCCAGTGGTTTTTGAGTTATGTTAATCCCACAAACGAACGTTACATTTTTATTTATATAGATTTATATAGTAAGGGGTTAAGTTGTATTGCTTTTCTCTTGTTGTGCTTCAAACATTACATGAAAGGACTGAATGACAGCAACTGTAAGCAGCTTGGCCAATGTTCTCTTTCACTAAAGAAAATAGTAAGGCCTGAAACAGATTGGTAGTTTATTGCTGTGTGCCTTCAAACTGTTTCCAATTTATGGTGACACGAAAGCAGCACTTATCATGGGGTTTTCTGGGGCTGACGTGTGATTCCCTGGCTGAGCAGGGTATTGAACTGTAGCTGTTTGGACTTTGCTGCATTTGGGGGTCCCTATGGAGACAGCTGCATGGTATATGGGAGACTCCTCCAGAGGTGAGATCCACAATCATGTGGACAATTTCAACAGAAAGGAGGAAAGCATGAAAATGAACAAAATCTGGCTCCCAGTATTCAAAAACTCTAAAACCAGGATAGTAAATAAAGATCAACACTCAGAAAACAAGGGAATTCCAGACAGGAAACAATCAGGGCCAGCTAACACCTCCCAACAAAGTGAAGAAGCAGCCAGGCTTTGAAGTTGCAAGACCATTCAATGCTTATCAAGGTAGCCAATTGCAACATTCACACTGGCCTCCAACAGACAAAAGTTGTTTCCCCCACCTTTGACATCATTCCACAGATATATCAACCCAATTTTCCTAGTTTCCAACAGACCTCACAACCTCAGATAATAATGATAATGAATAATCAATAAGTGGTTGAAGGCTTTCATGGCCATAATCACTGGGTTGCTGTGAGTGTTCAGGGCTGTCTGGCCATGTTCCAGAAGCATTCTCTCCTGATGTTTCGCCCACATCTATGGCAGGCATCCTGGGGATGCCTGCCATAGATGTGGGCGAAACGTCAGGAGAGAATGCTTCTGGAACATGGCCAGGCAGCCTGGAAAACTCACCGCAACCCAACCATAAAAACATACGGATCTATTAAAATTCAACCAAAACTGTACTTAAAAATACAGACTGGTCTAAATCCTACTAAATGAGCCTGAATTTCCGCAAATACTGCAGAGGAAAGGAATCCCAGGAATGAACGGAGAGAAGGCCATTGAGGAAAAGAGAGGGCAGAGCGCCCTCTGGTGGCAGGAAAGGAATACGAGCTGGAAAGGGTCCCCTAGAGGCCATCTAGTCACTACTATTATTATATTGTATTATCAATATTATATACAATTATATTATTATTATTATTATCTGCCTTGATTCCCTCTATTATTGGGAGGACTCAAGGGAGGTAATAATAACATATAGAATATTAATAATACAATATAATACATTTATTTAAATTACATTTCTACACCTTTATGTTTTTAGAAATTTAGGTATTCCTTTTTATATAAATATCAAAACATATATATTTTTTAAAACCACCCATTGGCCAGGAAATAAAACCTTTGGCCTGCCTCTTGTTGCCATGGCAACGGCCCTTTCGCTTGGCGATCCAAGATGGCGCTCGGTCCCGCCGAAGAGATGCCTCGAGGGGGCGTGGCCTCTCCGTCTCCATGGTGACCCTAGAAGACTGGCAGGGCCCTCACGAGAGAAGCGACCAATGAAGGGTCCCGGAGTCGAGGAGGGGGCGGGGCTTGCCTCAGGCACGCTCTTCCCATTGGTTCACTCACTCGCGGAGATACCCGGATGATGGGCGACCGAAGGAGGCTGAAAGGCGGCTGCCAAGTGCAGCAATAGCGTTCCCGCTCCTCTAGGAAGCGGAAGCGGCCGTTTCCTCCCGAGTCGGAACCAGAAGGGGAAGCAGGTGAGGAAAGAGCGAGGACGTTTCAGGCCTTTGGTCCCGCCCCTTTCGGAGGGTGGGCGGGGCCAGGGAGAGAAGGAGAGCTCCCATTGGAGGGGAGGCAGACGAAGCCACGCCCTTTGGTGTAGTCCCGCCTCTCACGCCTTTTCCTTATCCCCTCTCCCTTTGTCCTGGCACGCCCTCCTTTTCGAATCCCGCTTAGATGTAGCTCCTCCCCCTTTAGGCTCCTCCCCTTAGCTGTAGCTCCGCCCCTTTCATGCCATGGCCCCGCCCACTTTGTTGTGGCTCCTCCCCCTCCGCAGACCATGCCTCTCTTTCTCCTCCCTTTAGCTGTAGCTCCGCCCATACAGGCAACTCTTCCCCTTTTATGACTCCTCCCACTTCACTCCCTCCCTGACCTTGCCTCCCTTTCTGAAAATGGCTCCTCCCCCTTTGGTTGTAGCCCCGCCTCTTAAATATAAACCCCTCCCCCTTAGCTGTAGCTCCGCCCAGGGAGATCCTCCCTTTTATGCCATGCTTCTAGAACATGGCCATATAGCCAGAAAAACCTACAAGAACCCAGTGACTCCTGCCATGAAAGCCTTGGAAATCCTTCCCATTTTGTTTCTCACGATGGCCCCTCCCCTTTGCGTTGGCCACTCCCCAGACCACGCCCCTTTCTCCCTGTGCCCCTCCTCCTTTGTATTGGCTCCTCCCCTTGGTAATAATAATATAATAAACTCTATTTATACCCCGCCACCATCTCCCCAATGGGGACTTGGAGCGGTTTATTTATTTATTTGGAGTGCTTCTACCCCGCCTTTCTCAACCCCCTAGCAGGGACTCAGGGCAGCTTACAAAAGGCACAATTCGATGTCCAACAATTCACAAAATACAATATACAATTTACAATATAACGACTACAGTTATAACTAATTAAAACAGTCAAATTAAAACAACAGCAGCAATAAAATCATCTTGTGGTCAACGTTCGTCAATTCATAATCCATCCAGCATTGTCATTGTCCTTTCCTACTCTGGTCGTCATTGACTTTTATCCATCTGCCAGCTTACCCAAAGGCCTGGTCCCATATCCAGGTTTTTAACTTCCTTCTGAAAGAGAGGAGGGATGTTGATGACCTAATTTCCCCAGGGAGCGCATTCCACAGGCGAGGGGCCACCACCGAGAAGGCCCTGTCCCTCGTCCCCGCCGGTCTCACTTGTGATAAAGGCGGGGCCGAGAGCATGAGGCCAAGCCCAAATGACAATTACAATAAAGAAAAACCAAAAACACAAACCAAAAAAGCGAACAATAAAGAATAACAATAAACAATAACATAATAGTTACATAAAACATATAAATACATAACAATATAAATACATAACAATATAATGGGCAGGCTACATGTAGTGATTACAAAAACAAAGTGATTAAAACTAATTAAAAACTCGGGCGAGAAAAAAGAGAGTGCAGATAATTTACGGAGGAGGGCTCATTTCAGCGGGAGTTGTGGAAGCAAGCTTTCCCATGAAGGGGGGGACGGGACATATACTCCAATGACAGAACTTTGAGGCAGAGCAGTCAGGTGGGATTATATACCTACTCATCAAAGGCGCAGCAGAAGAGCCAGGTTTTAAGGTTCTTTTTGAAGATTTCTAGGGAAGGGGTTTTCCTAATTTCTCCAGGCAGTGAGTTCCAGAGTTGGGGAGCCACAGCGGAAAAGGCTCTCTCCCTTGTACTCACTAGGCGAGCTGGAGAAACTGGCAGTTGCGAGAGAAGGGCCTCCCCAGAAGATCAAAGGGCCCGAGATGGTTCATGAAGGGAGATGCGGTCACAAAGGTAGGCGGGTCCCAAACTGTTTAGGGTCTTATATAGTCTCTTATATAGGCCCCTCCCCTTTAGCTGTAGCCCCTCCCACTTTTATACCACCTCCCTTTTCTGTTGCCCCCTCCCCAGACCATGAATCCTTTTCTCCCTATGGCTCCTTCCTTTTTTTTATAGTTCCTCCCTCTTTTGATATAGGCCCCTCCCCCTTGTCTATTGCCCCCTCCTCTTAGCTGTAGCTCTGCCCAGGCACATTCTCCCACTTTGTTATTCTCCCCATTGCTTTGGCCTCTTCTCTACCTGCCCACTTTTTTCCTATGGTCCCTCCTCCTTTGGTTGTAGCCCCTCCTTCTTTGTATTGGCTCCTCCCCTTTGGCTATAGCCTCTCCTCCTCATCCATACGCATAATAATATGTGTGTGGCTGGGGTGCCCACCTCCACAGACAGGTTCCCACTTCAACAAACAGCTTTAACGCACAAGGCTGAGGAGCCACCAAAAGCCTGCCCTCCAGTGACATTTTGGTTTACAGTGAACATGTAGCCCAATCCCTGCCAATGTCCTCCCTGAACAATAAACTGCCCACCACCCAAGGAATGCTTTCATTCAGGGACAATTTCATCCTAAATTGTATGTGTTTCCTCCACCACAGACATCTCAGTGTTTCATTGGTGTGGAATTTGCATGACCTCACCCACTGCCTTAACCTTTTCCTACACTTTTCAACTCCGTTGAAACAGAGAAGAACTAAACAGCAACTAAACATATAGGAGGAGTTTGGGGGATTGACTCCACATGATGGAAGTTGTAGTTCACCCTGCATCAAGCCAGAGAGAGCACTGTGACCCCCCCCCCCACCACCACCACCACCACAATGGACCCGAACCACATTTGACACACAATCAAAAATACTGGACAGGTTTTAGCAGAATTGACCTTGATTTATAGCTCTTGTAGGTACTGGAATGTATAGTTCACCTACAATCAAAGAGCACTCTGAACCCCAGCAACGATGGCCCTGGACCTCCCTTGGCACACAGAATTACCATGACCTACTGAAAATCATGGAGGGGTTTGTGTGGAACCAACATTCCTTTCTGGAAAATTGTAGTTCACTTACATCCAGAGAAACCGTGACCACCTCCGATGATGGATCTGGACCAAACTTGGCACACAAAACACCCATGACCAACCGAAGCTACTGGAGGGATTTGAGGGGACTGACCCACCATCATGGGAGTTGTAGTTTACCCTACAGCCAGAGAGTACGTTGAAACACACCCAATGATGCATCTAGAGCAAACTTGCCCAACATAAGCTAACAAACTTGAAGTACTGATGGGGTTAACCTGGCACGATGTGAGTTGTGGTTCACCCACAACTTATGCATTTTAGATAATTAAAACACTGACTTTTTCATGTACCCAAGCTAGTACATTGGGGTCTTGGAGGATCCTGGGGGCCAGCAATAGCCTCTGGGATAACCCCCGACCCTAGAGCCAGGGATTTCCAGTTTATCCTTGCTGCTTCCCCACCAGCCAGGCCAGTGAGATTGTCCTAATCCTTACTTGCTGGGATTTGTGTGCAAGAGGATCACCCTCCTCCTCCCTCCCGAAGGCATTAATTCTGACTTGCCTTTATGGTAATTATCTTGTAAACATGCAGGCCGACTCCCATCGGACGGACGATCCTTGTTTGTGATGCTCACGTCGTGGCCTGATCCGCGCGGCCATGTCTCCTGGTGAGCCGGCCACCGACTGAGGAAGACTAGCTTCGGCCAGCTCTGCATCCTCTTCCCAATCCAGGTTTGGAATAAATGGCTCTTTCCCAATTAGATTTGTACATTGTTTACAACTAGGGTATACGTTGTCCGGGTTTGCATTTTCTGTATAATATAATATATTGTATATACATATAATATTTATAATATTATAATGTAAGACAATATACTAATACTAATGCTACTACTAATAATAATACAATATTATAATTATATATTTTATATTACATGTAATATTACTACTACTAATAATAATATAATATAATTGTATAGTACAATATAGTAATATATAATACTGATATTGTACTAGGCTAAAAATATAATGTATTGTAAGCTCCTCTTACTTACTTATTTACTTACTTACTTAGTAAGTAAGTAAGTAAGTATAAATGTCGTAAATAAATAAACAAATATATATATAGGGCGTTCCTCCCTCCCTCCCTTTCCCTCATATTACTTCTCCATTTTACTTTCCTTCTTCTCTTGCTTTCCCTCCTCTTCTTCCTTCATTTCTTTTCTCATCCCTTCTTTTTCTTTCTTCCCCACTTTCTTCCTTTTTTACCTTCTTTTCTCTCTCTCTCTCTCTCTCTTTTTTTTGCCTGGCAAGGAACAGGGGAATTCCAAACAGGAAACAATCCGGCCAGCTGACACCTCCCAACAAAGGATTTCCCCAGACAGGAAACAGCCAGGCTTTGAAGCTGCAAGGCCATTCAGTGCTAACCAAGGTGGCCAATGGCAACATTGCCTCAAACAGACAGGAGTTCGTAGAATCCTAGAGTTGAAAGAGACCTCATGGGCCATCCAGTCCAACCCCCTGCCGAGAAGCAGGAAAATTGCATTCAAAGCACCCCAGACAGATGGCCATCCAGCCTCTGTTTGAAATCTTCCAAAGAAGGAGCCTCCACCACACTCTGGGGCAGAGAGTTCCACTGCTGAACAGCTCTCACAGTCAGGAAGTTCTTCCTAATGTTCTGATGGAATCTCCTTTCTTGTTGTTTGAAGCCATTCTTCCATTGCATCCTAGTCTCCAGGGCAGCAGAAAACAAGCTTGCTCCCTCCTCCTTATGACTTCCTCTCGCGTATTTATACATGGCTATCATGTTTCCTCTCAGCCTTCTCTTCTTCAGGCTAAACATGCCCAGCTCTTTAAGCCGCTCCTCATAGGGCTTGTTCTCCAGACCCTTGATCCTTTGAGTCACTCTCCTCTGGACACATTCCAGCTTGTCAATAACTCTCTTCAATTGTGGTGCCCAGAATTGGACACAATATTCCCGGTGTGGTCTAACCAAGGCAGAATAGAAAACAGAACTGAATAAACAGTATATCTGTTTTATATTTTCTTCTCTATAGTCATTTCTGTTAGGATCAGCTGAGTAATGTCATTGCTCAACTGAGTAGTCATTACTGCTAATAGCAGTATTATTATTATTACTGCTGTATTCATTATACACCACATTTCTTTCTTGCTCAAGACCCAAAGCATCTCATGACATTATCATTATCATATTCATTTATACTCCGCATTCCTTTCTTGATTGAGATTCAAAGCATCTGATGACACTACTACTATTATGGGTTGTCGAAGGCTTTCATGGCCGGAATCACTGGGTTGCAGTGAGTTCTCCGGGCTGTCTGGCCATTTTGCAGCTGACACATGGTAATTTTGTCAGCACCGATTGTTTTTAAGTGCAGGCCAAGGTCTTGAGGAACTGCACCCAGTGTGCCGAACCCCACTGGGACCACTTTGACTGGCTTGTGCCAGAATCTTTGCAGTTTCATTTTTAAATCCTCGTATTGTGTCAGCTTTTCAAATTGCTTCTCTTCAATTCTGGGATTATTATTATTATTACTATTATTAGTCCAAACATTGAAACCAAGCCCTGTCTCCTTTATTGGGGTCAGTTTGGGGGAAGGCCTTCATCTATTAGTGGAAGCAACCGGCCAATCAGAGAGCAGGGGATGATTGACAAGCTTAACAGTGGCCCAATGGGAGCTTGGCGATTTCCCCGGCAGCTGATTGGATGCCTAGAAATGACAACAATGCTGGCCTTTGGAGCTTGTTGAGCCAGATCTGTGGCCTCTTCCAGGCAAGGGAATGAATAACAACAGCTTAGAATAAATCACAACAACAACAACAACAACAACAACAACGTGGCCCTGAGTCTCTCCTTGATGAGCCATGGATTCCAAAGAGATTCCACCTCTTTGGAATCCATGGCTCATCACCTCTGGATTAGAGCCGTGTGATGGAGGTGTGAATCTCTCATTGTAGAGTCTCAGCCAATTCAACATACCGGTACGTTGTGGCAGCCATGAAAACAAAGTTTCCAGAGTAGAACAACTACTTTCAAAGTAAGTACCGCACAACTTAACAGGAAATAACACTTTCAAACCAGGAACTATAACACCTTCAAATGTTGTGACATAGTGCTATCCTCTCTCTCTCTCTCTCTCTGTCAATCATATGCATCATGCCTAGGGATGGATGGGCCTCTGTCGGGAGGGTCCGGATTGTGTCTTCCTTTAGGGCAGAAGGGAATTGGACTGGATGGACCTTTGCGGGGTCTCTTCCAACTCTAGGATTCTAATAATAGTATGATGATGGTGATTATTATTATTATTATATAATAATAATATAAATTACAGTAATAATATAATAATGATATAACAGTAATAATATATGAAATAATGATAATTATTTATATTACTATATTATTACTGTATTTTATTATTATATAGTAATAATAGGAGCCCCTGGTGGCGCAGTGGGTAAAAGCGCTGAGCTGCTGAGCTTACTGATCGAAAGGTCACAGGTTCGATTCCGGGGAGCGGCATGAGCTTCCACTGTCAGCCCTAGCTTCTGCCAACCTAGCAGTTCGAAAACATGCAAACGTGAGTAGATAAATAGGTACCACTCTGGTGGGAAGGTAACGGTGTTCCATTCAGTCATGCCGGCCACATGACCTTGGAGGTGTCTATGGACAACGCTGGCTCTTCGGCTTAGAAATGGAGATGAGCACCACACCCCAGAGTCAGACATGACTGGACTTAATGTTAGGGGACAACCTTTACCCTATAGTAATAATAAGAAAAATTACAGTAATAATATATTTATGATATAATAGTAATTATAATATATTAGATAATTATCTATATTATTGCTATTATATTATTATTATTTTTATAAATATTAAAGTAATAATATAATAATGATATAATAGTGGCACAGTGGGTTAAAGCGCTGAGCTGCTGAACTTGCTGATAGAAAGGTTGCAGGTTCAAATCCGGGGAGCGGGGGGAGCACTTGCTGTTAGCCCCAGCTTCTGCCAACCTAGCAGTTCAAAAACATGCAAATGTGAGTAGATGAATAGGTACTACTCCAGTGGGAAAGTAATGGTGTTCCATGTCGTCATGCCAGCCACATGACCTTGGAGGTGTCTACAGACAACACCGGCTCTTCAGCTTAGATGTAGATGAGCACCAACCCCCAGTCGGACACGACTGGACTTAACGTCAGGGGACAATCTTTATCTTTACCTACCTAATAACATAATAATGATATAATAGTATTAAGATACTAAATAATAATAATTTATATTATATCATTACTGTAATTTTTATTACCGTAATAATATAATAGTTATATAGTAGTAATAATAATAATAATATATTAAATAATAATAATGTAAGGGATTTATGGCAGCACTGGTCAGCAATGGGGCTTCCCATTGACCATATACATGGGCCTTCCTCTGTTTCTCTTGCAGGCAGGCCCCGCAGAGCCAGCGGCATGGTGGTAGTCACAGGGCAGAACAAAGCCAGCGGACGCCCCTCCGCCGGTGGTGCCATGTCCAGCTCCGAGGCCGAGGAGGACTTCCAGGAGCCGGCCACCCCGACGGCCACCCAACCCCAGCACCCCCTGCCCCTACTGCCCCAACAGGTAAGCGCTTCCATCCAGGTGGGAAGGGCCCATGCGATTCCAGTCTGCCTCCATTCAGAACATAGTGTCCTATACCCCACTCTATTCTGTGCATTCAACCTTATTATAAGTAAGTGAGTCAAGGGCGTGATGTGGCAGTGGAAGAGGCCAATGCCATTCCTGCCAGGCATTCAGGGGTTGCACTGAATGGCCTTTGTGGGAGGTGTTGCACTGAATGGCCATTGACCATGCATGTGGTCAATGGGACGCCCCATTGCTGACCAGTGCTGCCATAATCCCTTCTATGGAATATGTAGACTGCCTTGTGGTCTGGCTGGCCATCTACTGGGAGGGCTTGGATGGTGTCTTACTGGCAAAAGGGGGCTAGACCGGATGGCCCTTGGGAGCCCCCTCCAACTCTAGAATTTTATGATAGACTGTCTGGCCATCTGTTGGGAGGGATCGTATTGTATCTTTCTTTGTGGCAGAACAGGATTGGACTGGATGGCCTTTGTGGGGAGGGAGGATCCCTTCTATGGAATATAGACTGCCTTGGTGTGGTGCGGCTGGCCATCTACCGGGAGGGGTTGTATGATGCCTTTCCCTATTATTATTATTATTATCACCACCAACGTGCTCTCCCCGGATTCGAACCTCTGACCTATTGGTCAGCAGTCCTGCCAGCACAAGGATTTAACCCTTTGTGCCACCAGGGGCTCCTAAAAATAATAATAATTGAATAATATTATATTATTATTATTAGGGGGGTTGGATGGCCAGGAGGACTTGGTTGGTGCCTTCCTTTCTGGCAGAAGGGGGTAGGACAGGATGGCCTTTGTGAGTCGGTGGGTGGAGTGACCCTTCTATGGAACATAGACTGAGATCTGGCTGGCCATCTGCCAGGAGAAGGGATGGACCAGATGGCCTTTGGGGGTCCCTTCAACTCTAAGATTATATGATTGATTGGTTGTCTGGGAGCGTTTGGATGGTGCCTTCCTTTCTGGCAGAAGGGGGCTGAACCGGATGACCTTTAGGGGTCCCTTCCTGCAGTTCCCGGAGGTGGTGGCGCTGAACGTGGGGGGCGTGCCCTTTGCCACCCGACTGTCGACGCTGCGGCGCCACGAGGACACCATGCTGTGGGCCATGTTCAGCGGGCGCCACTACATCCCCACTGACGCAGAGGGCAGATTCTTCATTGACCGCGATGGGACCTACTTCGGGTGAGCGACCCCACAGAGTAAAAGGCCTCCATCCTATTACACACTCCGATATTTGTTCCTGGGTTATCAATAGACAGGCAGCTAGATGGATGAGTGATGGATGATGGACTGATTATAAATGGATGGGTGAATGGATGACAGATAGATGGATGGAGGAAGGATGATAGACTGATTATAGATAGATGGATGACTGATGGATGGAGAATGGATGATTGATAAATGGATAGATGGAGGATGGGTGATAGACAGATAGCTAGATGAGTGATGAATGGGTGATCTATTGGTGAATAGAGGATAGACTGATTATGGATGGAAGGATGACAGACAGACAGATGGAGGATGGATAGATGGATGATAGATGGATGGAGAAAGGATGAGAGATCGATTAGAAATGAATGGATGGATGACAGATGAATGAAGGGTGGAATTTTTTTTGTCGTGTGAGAGAATTGGCCGTCTGCAAGGACGTTGCCCAGGGGACGCCCGGATGTTTTGATGTTTTATCATCCGTGTGGGAGGCTTCTCTCACGTCCCCGCATGAGGAGCTGGAGCTGATAGAGGCTCATCTGCACTCTCCCCGGATTCGAACCTGCAACCTGTCGGTCTTCAGTCCTGCCGGCACAGGGGTTTAAGCCACTACGCCACCAGGGGCTTCTGGAGGGTGGATGATAGATACAGATATCTATCTATCTATCTATCTATCTATCTATCTATCTATCTATCTGCAGGGTGGATGATAGATACAGATAGATAGATAGATAGATAGATAGATGGATGGATGGATGGATGGATGGATGGATGGATGGATGATAGACAGACAGATGAATAATGGGTGGAGGAAGAATGATATACTGATTATAAATGGATGAGTGGATGACTGATAGATGGGTGGAGGAGGGAAGATAGATAGATAGATAGATAGATAGATAGATAGATAGATGGATGATAGCTTGATTATAGATGGATGGATGGTTGATAGATGATGGATGGAGGGTGGATGATAGACAGGTAGCTAGACTGATTATAAATGGAAGGATGGATGAGATAGATGGATGGATGAATGGATGATAGACAGACAGATAGATGGATGAGTGATTATAGATAGATGGATGATAAATAGATGATAGATGGATAATAGATAAATAGATGATCAGGAGGATGGAGGATAGACTGATTATGGATGGCTGGATGACAGACAGAAAGATGGATGGATGATAGATAGATAGATAGATAGATGATAAACAGGCAAACAGGTAGATGGATGGGTAGCTGATTGACAGATAGATGGGTATAGACTGATTGTAAACGGAAAGAAGGATGACAGACAGAGAGATGGATGGATGATAGATGACCTATAGACGGATGGGTGATGGAGGGATGGATGATGGGGGTATGGAAGGGCGAGGCTTGTTTTCAAAGCCTTTCTCCCTCCTTTCTTCCCCTCCTTCCTGCTTTCCTTTAGGGATGTGCTGAACTTCCTGCGTTCAGGGGATTTGCCTCCGCGGGAGCGTGTGCGCTCTGTCTACAAGGAAGCCCAGTACTATTCCATTGGCCCGCTGCTTGAGAGCCTGGAAGAGCTGCAGCCCCTGAAGGGGGAGAAGGTGCGCCAGGCCTTCTTGGGACTCATGCCCTACTACAAAGGTAGGTAGGTCGGGAGGGAGGGAGAGGCCCCCTCTCGAAATAATAATAATAAATTACAGGAACAATATAATAGGAATATAATAGTAAGAATAATATATTAAATAACAATAATAATATAATATAATAATGATATATAACAGTAATAATAATAATATAGTGATGATAATAATAATACCAATGATAGTAACAATTCCTCCAGCAGTTTTCTGCCACCATTTGCAGACCACCTGGAGCGCATCCTGGAAAATGGCAAGTTGCGTCTGGTGCAGCGCAAGGCCATAATAATAATAATAATAATAATATAACTGGAAAAGCTGACACGATATGAGGATTTAAAGATCGAAGTGTGAAGACTCTGGCACAAGCCAGTAAAGGTGGTCCCAATGGTGATCGACACACTGGGTGCAGTGCCTAAAGACCTTGGCCTGCACTTAAACACAATTGGCGCGGACAAAATTACCATCTGTCAGCTGCAGAAGGTCACCTTACTGGGATCTGCAGTAATTATTCGCCAATACATCACACAGTCCTAGACACTTGGAAAGGGTCTGATGTATGATCAAATACAACAGCCAGCATAGTGATCTCATTTGTTGTGTACTAATCTTGTTGTGATTCAAATGATGATGATGATGATAAGGATAATGATATACTTGGACCTAATATACATTGTTGTTATTATGTACAAATCCATCTATAATAATACATGGTCATGGTAATGGTAAATGGTAATAAAATAATTATTATTATATTAATAAAATAAAATAATATCTATTCCCCCCAAGATGCAGACCATCTGGGGCACATCACAGAGATTGTCAATATAATAATAATAATAATAATAATAATAATAATAATAATAAGAAGAAGAAGAAGAAGAAGAAGAAGATACAATTCCTCCCACTGTTCTAGAGGCATTTCTCCTGACGTTTCGCCTGCATCTATGGCAAGCATCCTCAGAGGATCCTCACCTCTGAGGATGCTTGCCATAGATGCAGGCGAAACATCAGGAGAAATGCCTCTAGAACATGGCCATATAGCCCGAAAAAACCCACAAGAACTTAGTGATTCCAACCATGAAAGCCTTCGACAATTCCTCCCACTGTTTCCCACCCCTGTTTGCAGACCATCTGGAGCACATCATAGAGATTGCCAAGCTGTGCGCAGTGCAGCACAAGGCTCTAATAAAATATTATAATATAATATAATAATAATATGATGATGATGATACAATTCCTCCCACTATTTCCCGCTACTGTATGCAAACCGCCTGGAGTGCATCGTGGAGATTGCTAGGCTGTGCACAGTCCAGTGCAAGGCCCTAATATATAATAATAATAATAATAATAATAATAATAATAATAATAATAATATATTATTATTATTATTATTATAATGATGATGATACAATCTCTTCCTCTATTTCCCACTCCTGTATGCAGACCACCTGGAACGCATCGTGGAGATTGCCAAGCTGTGCACAGTGTAGCGCAAGATCCTAATAATAATAATATAATACAGTAATAATATAATTATGATGATGATACAGTTCCTCCCTCTGTTTCCTGCTCCTGTATGCAGACCACCTGCATAAAATATAATAATAATAATAATAATAATAATAATAATAATAATAATAATAAGTGATGATGGTACAATCTCTCCCTCTGCTTCCCACTCCTGTATTCAGATCACCTGGAACGCATCATGGAGATCACCAACATGTGCTCCATGCAACGCAAGATCCTAATAAAAATATAATACAGTATAATAATAATAATAGTATAAAGTATAATATAATAATAATATAATGATGATGATGATACTATCTCTCCCGCTGTTTCCTGCTCCTGTATGCAGACCACCTGGAGCGCATCGTGGAGATTGCCAAGTTGCGGGCGATGCAGCGCAAGGCCCGCTTTGCCAAGCTGAAGGTGTGCGTCTTCAAGGAGGAGATGCCGGTGACGCCTTATGAGTGCCCGCTCTTCAACTCGCTGCGCTTTGAGCGAGGAGGGGACGCTGGCGGTGGGGATGGCGGGGGCCCCCTCTTTGAGCACCACTGCGAGGTGGACGTTTCCTTCGGCCCCTGGGAGGCCGTGGCTGACGTCTACGACCTGCTCCACTGCATCGTGACTGACCTCTCCGCCCGCGGCATCGCCGTCGACCACCAGTGCATCGGGGTCTGCGACAAGCACCTGGTCAACCACTACTACTGCAAGCGGCCCATCTACGAATTCAAGATCACGTGGTGGTGAGGATGACACCAAGGATGCCATCTTGGGAAACACAGACACGCTATGCACCAACGCACCTGCGCCGCCGGGAAGGAAACCTACGGGAGCCTCTTTGGTGCTTTCCGGAGGGAGAACACGTGCACTTCTCCCCATTGCCTTGCACTCGCCCCTCGCCTTCACCACAGGGTCTTCTGCGTCCGAACCGCTTTGTTCAGCCTCCGCAGACAGGAAGTCATACATTTTTAACACAAAAGAGGAGGAACTTGTGGACGATCACATCCTGGACCTTGCGTATTATGTTTTATGTCTTATGGCCGTGACGGACCAGTGCATTCTGGGAGCGTCAAGACCGAAATGAAGGAGCCATGGGCAATTCGATATGCAAATTGCATTTTTGTTTCCCTTCTTGTCTCTTTTCTTTCTTTCTTCTCACCGTCCTTTCTTCGTCTTCCCTTTTTTCTTCTTTCTTTTCATCCCTCTCCTTTCTCTTCCTTCCTTCCCTTTTTCTTTTGTTCTTTTCTTCCTCCTCCTTTGCTTTTTTGCATACTTTCCCCTCTTTCTCTTCCATGATTTTTCTCTTTCCCTCCTTTTTTTGTCCATTTTTTCTTTCTCTGTCTTTCCTCCCCTTTCCTTTTTCTTCCTTCTGACCCTTCTTTTTCTTTCTTCCTCCCCTCTTCTTTCCCCCCTTTCTTTCCTTTTCATCCTTCCTTTCTTTCTTCCCTTGCTTTCCCTCATATACCTCCTTCCTTTTGTTTCTCATTCCTCCTTTTTCTTCTCATTCTTCCATTCCTTAGTACCTTCTTTCTTCCATTCTTTCCCTTTCTTTCTTTCCTCTTCTCATAACCTTCCCCCCCCCCTTTTATTTCCTTCCTTCCCTCCTTTTTCACTTTTCTGTTTCTTTTCTGACCCTTGATTTTGTCTTTCATTCTTTCCATCTTCCCTTTCCCTCCTAGTCCCCCTTCCTTCCTTCTCACCTTCCTTCCTTTCTCTTCTTTTCTTCCTTCCTTCTTCCTCTTTCTTTCCTTCCCTCCCTTTGTACCTTTTCCTTTTTTAATTCTTTCTTCCCTTTCTTCTTTATTTCTTTCTTTATTTATTTCTTATCTTCCTTCCCTTCATACCTTTCCCTGTTTCCTTTCTCTTCTTTCCTTCTTTCTTCCTTTTTCTCCCCCCTTTCCTTCTTCCTTTTCCTTCCTTCCCTTCTTTTTCTTTCTTCCTCTTTCCCTTCTTTTTCCCTTTCTTTCTTATTCTTTCCTCCCCTCCCTTCATACCATTCTCTTCCTTTCTCTTCCTACACTTTATTTTTCTTTCTTCCTTTTTCTCTTCTTTATTTCTTTCTCTATCCTTCCTCCCCTCCCTTCATCTTTTTCCCATTCTTTTCTCTTCCTTCCTTTCCTTCTTTTTCATTCTTCCCTTTCCCTTTTTTTCTTTCCTCCGCTACCTTCATCTTTTCCCCTTTCCTTCTTTTCTTCCATTTTTTTCTTTCTCCTCCCTCATTTCTTTTCCTTTTTCTCGAAACCTTGCAGTTGTTTTAAGCAGACTAATAGAGAATGTGTTTTTCCAAGTTTTGGTCCAAATCCTTCAAACCGTGCAGCTTGATGTTTATTTATATGAAGAATTGATAAAACTGCTCACTTGTATAAGCTGACGACTGTTATTTATATAAGTATAATTATTTAACACTTTCACTAATCAAAATAAATCCCATAGGCTTCAGTGAGGCCTAGTCACCAAGAAAGTATTATTATTATTATTATTATTATTATTATTATTAATAATAATTTGGAAGGGATAAGATGGTGATAAACCCATTGATTTGTCAAGATATAAAGTGTTTTTTAATTGCTTTGTGTCAGTGTCGTGCAATAAATCCTCTCACTCCATGGACGTATTTTTTATGAATGAATTACAATTTTAGGGCAACTGATGCTCCACATGTTAGTAGGATGAAGACTCCATCTCATGTTTCTGATGGTCTTAGGAACCCCTTTGGCAGAGAAGGCTGAAGATCTCTCCGCCTGTCCTTCTCTTCCATTTAGGAAAGAGAGGGCGAATCCTCCCATTAGAAGCCCTCCTCCACTGTGATTGGCTGGCCTCTCAATTGTAGGTGAACTTTAAATCCCAGCAACTGCAACTCTCAAATGTCAAGGTCTATTTCCCCCAAACGTCACCAGTGTTCACAGTTTGACATATTGAGTGTTTGTGCCACGTTTGGTCCAGATCCATCCTTGTCTGAGTCCACAGTGCTCTCTGGATGTACGTGAACTATAACTCCTAAACTCAAGGTCAATACCCACCAAACCCAGTATTGTATGTTGGTCATGGGAGCTCTGAGTGCCATGTTTGGTTCAATTACATCATTGGTGGAGTTCAAGATGCTCTTTGAGTGTAGATGAACTATACATTCCAACAACTACAACTCCCAAATGACAAAATCAATCCCCTCAAACTCAAATGTGGGCACATCGGGTATTTGTGCCAAATGTGGCCCAGTGAATGAAAATACATCCTGCATATCAGATATTTACATGATGATTCATAACAGCAGCAAAATGACAGTTATGACGTATCAATGAAAATAATGTTATGGTGGGGGTCACCACAACATGAGGAACTGTATTAAGCGCAAATGCATTAATTATTCAATTAGCCTTGTCGCAAAAAAACCCAACACGTGATAAGAAAAGAACCCCATCTGAATTCAGCACAAAAAACCCCCTGTGAGAATGATCTAAAATAATGTTTGATGAAAAATACTTGTTGGCTTGTGATTAATTAAAATCTATTGATATCAATGAGCAAATGCATTATTTATTTATTATTATTAATATCTAATAATAATATTAATTATTAATTATGCGATTTGCCTCGTTGCGAAAACGACATGTGATAAAGAGAAAAAAAAACACAGATCTGAATTCAGTGCAAAAAAACCCCCAAACTCTATAAGAATGACTTAAAATAATATCTTGATGGCTTGTGTTAGGGCTTAAGTTTGCCCTGGGTGGTGAATCTGCCTTTCTTTCCTAGCCACGCCTCCTGGCTCTTAGGCCACGCCCCTTTTGGCTTGTGTTAGGACTGAAGTTTGGTTTCTGCCTTTCCTTCTTAGCCACGCCCCTGGCTCTTAAGCCACGCCCCCTTTCTGGCGTGTGTTAGGGCTGGTTTGGTCTCTGCCTTTTTTTCGTAGCCACGCCCCCTTTCTGCCAGATGCCAACTCAGCCCTCGGCGCAGGCGCAGTGTCTCCTGACTCAAAAGGCGGCCCGGCGCAGGCGCGGGCTTGACGCCGCCACGCAGGGCGCCCCCTCCCTCTTCCGCGTGTGACGTCACGGCGCGGTGACGCAGCGGCTGTTGCCGGGGAACGCTCGCTGGGCCCTCCCTCCCTTCCTTCTCCTTCAGTCGGAGGGAAGGCAAGGAAGGCAAGGAAGGAGAAGGAGCCGGTTGCCCGCCCTTGAGGCCCGCCATGGTGCTCATCAAGGAATAGTGAGTCCCAAAGAGGGGAGAGGGTTGGCTTGTCTTCTGTGGGGTCACCCCCAAATGGGGCCCTTTTCCTGCGGCAGGGAGTTCCGCAGGGAGAGAGGAAGCCAAGGCCAGGCTGGGGAAACGGGGGAAGGAAGGAGGGAAGGAAGGAAGGAAAGAAAGAAGGCGGTGAAGGTCACTAACTGTCACCTCCCCTCTAGGTGACCCTCTAGGCCAGGCCTGGGCCAATTTGGGCCCTCCAGATGTTTTGGACTACAACTCCCACAATTCCTCACAGCCTCGGGTCCTTAGGCTGTGAGGAATTGTGGGAGTTGTAGTCCAAAGCATCTGGAGGGCCCAAATTGGCCCAGGCCTGGCCTAGGCCCATTTCTCATTCCACTCTCTATGATTTCTCCATTTGTTTATATTTTTAGAGCTTGGACATAGGCCTCTCTGGCTGTTCACAGGCCCTGTAGGGACCCAGTTCTTTCTCCCAAGGCGAGTGGACTACAACTCCCACCATCCTCGGGTCTCTGTGTGTCAAAAGCCAAAGGGAGATTGTTCCTTTCCATCCTTCTCTATCTACTTCATCTCCCATTCCTCTTCCCAAGCCCTGCTTCTCCTCTGCGCTTCCATATCATATTATATACCGAAAGGTTGGCGGTTTGAATCTGGGGAGCGGGGTAAGCTCCTGCTGTTAGTCCCAGCTCCTGCCAACCTAGCAGTTTGAGTCTCCCTCTTATGAATTCAACTGGTGGTAATAATAATAATAATAATAATAATAATAATAATAATCGAAAGGGCACCATGGATTCTCCCTCTATGGATTCGACTAGTAATAATGATAATAATAAGCTAAAGAGTGGTTTGAATTTGGAGAGTGGGATGATCTCCTGTTGTTAGACCCAGCTTCTGCCAACCTAGCAGTTTTGTTCTCCTTCTTATGGATTCAACTGGTAATAATAATCTAAAGGGCACCATGGCAGTTCGATTCCCCCTCTGTGGACCCAACTGGTAATGGTAATAATGATTGTTATCTAAAGGGCTTCATGATTCTTCCTGCCGAAGAGGTATCTATTGATCTCACATTTGCATTTATTATTTATTTAAACATTTGCATGGTTTCGAACTGCTTGGTTAGCAGAAGTTGGGCCTAACAGCGGGAGCTCACCCTGCTCCCTGGATTCGAACCGCTGACTTTTTGTCCAGCAAGTTCAACAGCTCAGCGGTTTAACTCACTGCGCCACCAGGGCCCCCCTAATAATAATAATCTAAATGGTACTGTGGATTCTCCCTCTATAGATTCAACTGATAATAATAACCTAAAGAGTGGTTCATATTCGGGGAGTGGGGTGAGCTCTCGCTGTTAGCCCCAGCTTCTGCCAACCTAGCAGTTTAATTCTCCCACTGTGGATTCAATTGGTAATCATGATGATAATATTAATAATAAGCGTAGAATCCTAGAGTTGGAAGAGACTTCGTGGGCCATCCAGTCCAAACTCATTCTGCCAAGAAGCAGGAAAATCACATTAAAAGTACCCCTGACAGATGGCCATCCAGCCTCTGTTTCAAAGCCTCCACCACACTCCGGGGCAGAGAGTTCCACTGCTGAACAGCTCTATCTCACAGTCAGGAAGTTCTTCCTCATGTTCAGGTGGAATCTCCTTTCCTGTAGTTTGAAGCCATTGTTCCATTGCGTCCTAGTCTCCATTGCAGCAGAAAACAAACCTGCTTCCTTCTCCCTATGACTTCCCCTCACATGGCCCTCATCATGTCTCCTTTCATCCTTCTGTTCTGCAGGCTAAACATGCCCAGTCTTGAAACCGCTCCTCATAGGGATTGTTCTCCAGAGTCTTGATCCTTTGAGTCGCCCTCTTCTGGACGCATTCCAGCTTAGAGTCAACATCTCCCTTCAGTTGCGGTGCCCAGAATTGGACAAAGTGTGATTCCAGTTGTGGTCTGACCAAGGCAGAAGAGAGGGGGAGCATGACTTCCCTGGATCTAGGCACTGGAATCCTATTTAATAATCTTAAGGGCACCACGGATTCTCCCTCTATGGTTTCAATTAGTAATAATAATCATAATAATGTAAAGAGAGGTTGAAATCTGGGGAGTGGGGCGAGCTCCCGCTGTTAGGCTTAGCTTCTGCCAACCTAGCAGTTTGAAAACACGCAAATGTGAGTAGATCAGTAGGTACTGCTTCTGTAGGAAGGTAACGTCGATACATACAGTCATGCCGGTCACATGCCCTTGGAGGTGTCTATGGGCAACACTGGCTCTTCAGCGTAGACATGGAGATAAGCACCATCCCCCAGAGTCAGATTTGACTAGACTTAATTTCAAAGTGAAAGCTTTACCTTTACCTATTATATAATTCTAATAGTATAATGTACTGGTAGTGTATTATATATAAAGGCACCAAATAGTTGCCATATGTAAAGCCGCCTTGAGTCCCCTTTGAGGTAGAGAAAGGTGGGGTATAAATAAAATAAATAAATAAATATTGTAGTATAATAATATAGTATAATATAATTATATATAATAATACACAACTTGTGTATTAAATATTACATTTATTACTACTGATATTACAGTATGTGTTCCTGTTTTTGTCTTGGTTCAGCTTCTCATGGCACTGAAAGTTTTATTTATTTATCATTTGATACACAACAAGATTGGCACACAGCAAACAAGATCACTGTGCTGCTGTTGTATTCGATCCCACGTCGGAACCTTCCCAAGTGTTTCGGACTGTGTGATGTATTGGTGAATAAAGCGTGCAGATTCGAGTAGTGTAGCCTTTTGCAGCTGACAGATGGTGATTTTGTCGGTGCCAGTTGTTGTTAAGTGCAGGCCGAGGTCTTGAGGCACTGCACCAAGTGTGCCAATCACCCCTGGGATCACCTTTACTGGTTTTTATTTATTTATTTATATTTATTTATTATCTTAGTGGTGGCCCCTCGACTGTGGAACTCCCTCCCTAGGGATATTAGATCAGCCCCTTCCCTTCTGACCTTCCAGAATAACGCAAAAACATGGCTTTTTGAACAAGCCTTTGGGAACCTAGTGCAATAGATAAACACAGAACTATGCGAAATCGAATACTGGAACGGCTTAGACGATGTTTTTGGACGACGAGGCTAGGGGCTTTATATGTTTGTAAAGGTTTTAATGTATGCATTATTATAATTCTGTTAAATGTTTATTGTAGTTTTTATGTTATTTTAATGGTATTGAATAACAGCGTATGTTGTAAAGCCACTTTGAGTCACCTTCGGGTTCGAGAAAGGCAGAGTAGAAATATCATAAATAAATAAATATTTATTGTTAGAAACACAACTAGATGAGTCCACAGTAGACAAGATCACTCTGCTGGCTGTTATATTGGATCACATGTCGGACCCTTCCCAAGTGTCTAGGATTGTGTGATGTTTTGGCAAATAATGTGTGCAGATTTATTTTATTTTATTTATGACATTTATATGCCGCCCTTCTCACCCTGAAGGGGACTCAGAGTGGCTTACAAGGTATATATTACATACAATATATTATTATTATTATTATTATTATTATTATTATTATTATTATTTTAAACACAACAAGATGAGTCCATAGCAGACACTCTGATGGCTGTTGAATTGGATCACACGTCAGACACTTCCCAAGTGTCTAGGACTGTGTGATGTATCGGCGAATAATGCGTGCAGATCCCAGTAAGGTGGTCTTCTGCAGCTGGCAAATGGTAATTTTGTCAGTGCTGATTGTGTTTAAGTACAGGCCAAGGTCTTTAGGCACTGCACCCCGTGTGCCGATCACCACTGGGACCCCTTGACTGGCTTGTGCCAGAGTCTTTGCAGTTCGATCTTTAAATCCTCGTGTCAGCTTTTCCAGTTGTTTCTCTTCAATCCTGCTGTCACCTGGGATTGCATATTATTATTATTATTATTATTATTATTATTATTCCCTTCTGAAGAGAGGCCTGGCTTTTCTGGCCTTCAGGTCCCTAGGCATTGGGTCCAGAGTCCCTCCGGCTGCCTTCTGCCCCTGCTTTGGGACCTTTGGCCCCATGCTCTAGGGTGAAAGGAGCCAGAGGGAGTTCCCTGGGAGAGTTTTACTTGTTTGGCACCTTCTTGGCTTGTGACAGGAGGAAGTGCTTACATCAGGAAGGGGGCATTGCCTTGGCGGGTCTGTTTGGCTCCATCGCTTTGTATCAGGAGCCTCCCTGCATGTTGTTTCGTTCCAAAGGGCAAGTGTCTCCCACTAAGCAGGCTTCCCAGTGTCTCTGTGGGCAGTACTGAGCCCTTTTCCCTCTACTTGCTCAGAGGCCTTGGCAAGGACACTGGAGTCGATGTGCTTAACTCCTCGCATGCGTCTCCTAACCTTAGTGTTGCTCCTTTAGCGTCTCTCTGTGACCTACGAGGGAAGCCGGTCCAGTACATATTTTGGTTGCTCTGGGTCTGTTTTCCGATCACTGCGTTTCCTTGTGTGTGTCATCAGGACGGTTTCAACCGGCCAGCTTTGCCAGTGGGATTTCTCCTTCAAGCTGTTCTGATTGGTGCAATATCTGCACCAATCTTATTCTCAGTCTCCTGGCTTTTCTCCTCTGCATTTCTGTGCCAAGCTCTCCTTTCTCATTTGTGTGAGAGAGCAGCAGTTGCGGATCCTCTACGGTCCTTTGAAGGGAAGGGAGAGGAGATGCTCCAGGAAGTAGGCCAAGGGCACGGGGTCAGGGGGAGGTCAGGTGGGGAACCTGGCCCAGAAATAATAATAATAATAATAATTATTATTATTATTATTATTATTTGAAACACAACAAGATGAGTCCACAGCAGACAAGATCACTTTGCTGGCTGTTGTATTGGGTCACACGTCGGACCCTTCCCAAGTGTCTAGGACTGTGTGATGTATCGGCGAATAATGTGTGCAGAATCCAGTAAGGTGGCCTTCTGCAGCTGGCAGATGGTAATTTTGTCAGCACTGATTGTGTTTAAGTGTAGGCCAAGGTCTTTAGGCACTGCACCCAGTGTGCCGATCTCCACTGGGACCACCTTGACTGGCTTGTGCCAGAGTCTTTGTAGTTTGATCTTTAAGTCCTCATACCGTGTCAGCGTTTCCTGTTGTTTCTCTTCAATCTTGCTGTCACCTGGGATTACAACATCAACAATCCATACTTTGTTTTTTAACACGGTCGTGAGGTCAGGATTATTGTGCTCCAGAACTCTGTCTGAATTCAGAAGTCCCAGAGTAGCTTGATGTGTTCATTCTCTGTAATTTTTTCCGGCTTGTGATCCCACCAGTTCTTTGTCGCAGGCAGATGGTATTTGTGGCACAAGTTCCAATGAATCATCTGAGCAACGGTGTTGTGCCTCTGCTTGTAGTCTGTCTGTGTGATCTTCTTGCAGCAGCTGAGGATGTGATCTATTGTTTCATCTGCTTCCTTGCAGAGTCTACATTTGGGATCTCTCGTCAACTTTTCAATTCTGGCTTTGATGACATTGGTTCTAATGGCTTGATCTTGTTCTTGTTGTTATTATTATTATTCATTTATACCCCGATTTATCTCTCTCCCGCAGGAGACTCAAGGCGGCTTGTCATAAAAGGATTAGCATACAATTTATAATACAGTAGAGTCTCGCTTATCCAACCTTTGCTCATCCAACGTTCTGTATTATCCAACGCAATCTACCTCTTGCCCGGGTCCATGGCAGTTTCAATACATTGCGATGTTTTGGTGCTAAATTTGTAAATACAGCAATTAGTACATAACATTACTGTGTACTGAACTCACCTACTCTCCGGATTCAAACTGCCAACCTTTCGGTCAGCAAGTTCAGCATCTCAGCGGTTTAACCCGCTGTGCCACCAGGGGCTCTGATTTAAAATATACGAATATGTAAACCTTAAAATAGAATTAAATATACACTAATATGAAAACACACACATGTGGGAAGAGACCTCCTTTTGCTCAGAGACCCCATGGTTGGGCCCCTGTCATGATCTCTATCTCATGCCATCCAACTATCAGCCCTCCTGACACACAGCAAATGGTCATGGGCCGAAAGGGAAGACGGGACATATGAACCAACCATAAAAGTCAATTGCCCCAAGGTGGGGGTAAAAGTGGGTTCTGGAATGTAGAAAGGAGCTAGCTCCAGGCGCGAGGACTCTTGAGTGGTCTATGATATTGTAGCTAGGCCTATATAGACCGGCAGTAGTGTGAGACTCTTGTATTCTGAACAATAAAGATGTTTGGTATCTTCAGCCTTTGTGCGTCTTGGCGTGTTTTTCCACAGCAACACCATTTGGAACTGAGAAACCTTAACAGCCCCAACTGATTTCCCCTTTTTTCTCTTCTCTTGCAGCCGAGTGCTTTTACCTGTTTCGGTGGAGGAGGTAAGTGTTTGTTCCTTCATTCCTGGGGCCTTCTTTGCCTCGAGCCCAGTTTAGAACCATACCCGTGGAGCCAGTTCCCTCTCCCATCCAGGAAGTGCAATAGTCCAAGGAACCAGTCTCTTTGGGCTTTGCTGGGAAGGGCATAGGTTCGGCTCGCTTGTCCACAGGTTGCTCCTGGTGCCCTGAATGGATTCCAGGCCACCAGTCTGGGCAAATACACACCAGCTCTGCCTTGTCCCTATGCTCCCAGGCCTCTGCCCTCAAGGTCATGGGCTTGCTTTGCAGCTTTCCCCCAACACCCTCTTAGCTGCCTTTCGCTCGCCTTCATTCTCACTTTCAATGGCAAGGAAGAAACTGCTGATGCAAGGAAAACAGTGCGATTGCTGCCAGCCCCTTCTCCATGTCTCTCGTACCAAAAAAAGCAGCTCCTTGTTTTCCTCATTTGGGGTAAACAATGCAGGTTCCTCTGTGCCTCCCTGTGTTTTTGCAGATGAATGAAAGAGGTTTTACACAAGGTTTGCTTTGCCCTTGCTACCTGTCTCTAGACTGACAAGGATGCATTGTAAGTATCCAGGCGGGGAGCCTCAAGCCTTTGCTTCCTTGCAAAGTTGGAGGTCCTTCTGAGGCTCCCCTCAAAGCATCCCTTTGGTCTGTGGCTTGGAGGGCATTTGTATATATATAATACTGATATTTTACTATGCTAATAATTTAATATATTTTGTGTGTGTGTGTGTGTGTGTATATATATATATATATGAAGCCGCTCTAAGTCCCTTTAGGGGTGAGAAGGGCGGTATATAAATGTCATTAATAAATAAATAAATTTGTGTGCTCCAAAGCACAAAAAACAGAGGTCTGCTTTTGCCCAGTTCCAATTAATTAGGCTGGTAAATATGGGGGCTCGCCCTGGATCACTTTGCAGCAGGCATAGGCAAACTTTCTATCTTGGGGGCCACATGGCGGGCCGGAATGGGGTGGCCAGGCCAGTAGGGAGGGAGGATGTTCTCCCCAAGCCCCCTCCCTGCCCTTCCCTTCCCTTCCTTTTCTCTTTCGGAGGAAGAAAGTGAAGGAACGACAGGAAATGTTTGGATCCCAAAAGGGTTGATCTTGGTCAGGATGAGATGGTGGATGGGAGAGAAAAAGTGTATCCATGAGACCTCGTATTGTCTACTCCTGGTCTAGAATCCTAGAGCTGGAAGAGACCCCCAAGGGCCACCCAGTTCAACCCCCTGCCATGCAAGAAGGCACAATCAAAGTACTCCCAATAGACAGCCTCTGTGGAAAAGCCTCCAGAGAAGGAGAGTCCACCCCACTTCCAGGCTGCCTATGCCACTCTGCAGGAAGTTCTTGCTAATCTTTTCAGTTGAATCTCTTTCCCTGCCATTTGAACCCATTTCTTCCTTGTGCCCTGGTCTCTAGAGCAGCAGAAAGTCACCCCCCATGCCCCCCCCCCAAATCTTGAAACATGGTTCTCATGTTCCCCCTCGACCTTCTCGTCCCCCAGCTAAACATCTCCCAGGAGGAAAGGAGGAAGGAAAAAGAGAAGGAAGAGAGGGAGGAAGAGAAGGGTGGATGGAAGGAAGGAAGGAAGGGAATGGAGGGAGGGAAGAGAGAAGGAAGGAAAGACAAATGGGAAGGAAGGAAGGAAGGAGGGAAGGAAGGAGGGAAGGAAGGAGAGGGAAAAATAGAGAGGGAAACAGGGAGGAAAGAGGGAAGGAAGGATGAAATGTTAGAAGAGAAGGGGGGAGGAAGGAGGAAGGAAAGAGGGAAGGAAGGGAGGAAGAGAAGGATGGAAGGAAGGGTTGAATGGAATGGAGGGAGGGAGGGAAGAGAAGAAAGGAAAGACAGGAAGGAAGGAAGGAAGGAAGGAAGGAAGGAAGGAAGGAAGGAAGGAGAAAAAGAGAGGAAAAGAGGGAGGAAAGAGGGAAGGAAGGAAAGATGAAAGGGAGGGAGGGAGAAAGAGAAAGGGAGGAAGGAAAGAAAGAGAGAAGGAAGGATAGAATGGCAAGAGAGAGGAAGGCCTGAGAAAAGAGGCCAAGGGATCACATCCGGCCCCCAGCCCTGGCTTTGCCCATACCTGCCTTGCAGGCTCCAGCTCTGAGAGAGTGCCAATTGTGCCCACGGCTTCCTCAGCCTCAGGTGGGACTGATCCACAGGGGAACTCCTGGGTCCCCACTTAGCCCAATGGAGCGTAAGGGTGATGGGCAGGGCAGTTTGTGTGGGTGGCTTGGTGTTGCCAGGAACCAAAGCCTGGGGACAGTGAAGGGAGAGTGTTTTCTATGCAGGCCATTAGGCTGAATTTCTGTGCTGGGAGCATGAAGGGCCACCTCCCCAGTCCGCTTTAGGGTCATGTGCCCCCTGCTCCATGCCACTCCTTCCTCCCTGGGATTGGAGTCCTTTGGCACTTTCTCTAGAGGATTTCCCCCACCCCTTGGGATCCGCTCTTATTTAACGCACCCGTTTCCGAGGCCTGCCTTCCTCCTCCTTCCAATAGGATTAGGGGATCAGGCATAACAGAGGAGATTAAGGGGTGAAGGTGGCAGTCCCACAGCCTGATCCTCTTAGTGCTTCAGCTCCAACTTGTGAAGCAAGGGAGGAGGACGAGGAGGAGAGAGTGAATGGGCAGTGCGTCAGTGTTGGCGGCACATTCGCCTGTGTCCCCAGGAGACCCCATCACCCGCCCAAAGCCTCTCAGTCTGGCTGGCACTTTCCCTTTCCTGATGCTCAGGGAAGTGAGAGTAGGCAGCAGCGTCCTGGTGCCCAGAAGGACAGGACACTGGGCTGGCCCTCAGGCTTGTAGGCCTCTTTGGGTGCCCAGTGCTCACTGGGCAGAGGCCTTGATCTGTTTCCTCCATTGGGATGGGGTCATGTGAAGACCTGAGTTCAAGATGTACGAGGGTTATCTGGAAAATAAGGTTCAAGTCATGTAGCTCTCACGGGAAGATGGTATCACTGCCATGTAGTGGAAAGCCAGCAGAAGCAAATGAGCTGTGCCAGTCGTCAGTAGCTCATCGACTGGCATTGTGGTGAAGGTTAGAGATGAACGTCCTCATTCTGTTTCCCTCCAAGTGTGAAGTTTGCACTGTGCGAGGGATATCCAGAAAGTAAGGTTATAAGGCGCATAGCTCTCGCGGGGAATTTTTGTGGAGGAAGTTGGTATCACTGCCATGTAGCAAGAAGCCAGTGGAAGTGAACCAACAGTGCCAGTTGTCGGTAGCTCATCGACTGGCATTGTGGTGATGGATAGAGATGAGTGTCCTCATTCCATTTCCCTCCAAGTACGAACTGCGTGCTGTATGAGGGATATCCAGAAAGTAAGGTTACAAAGCACGTTGCTCTCGTGGGGAATTTTCGTGGGGGAACTTGGTATCACTGCTGTGTAGTGGGAAGGCAGCAGAAGCCAGTGAGCAGTGCCAGTCATCAGTAGCTCATCGACTGGTGTTGTGATGAAGGTTAGAGATGAGAGTCCTCATTCTATTTCCCTCCAAATGCGAAGTTTCCTTACTTTCCAAATATCCCTCGTACATCGTGAACTTCGTACTTGGAGGGAAATGTAATGGAATGCTCATGAACATTCATCAGTCGATGAGCTACTGACGACTGGCACAGCTCATTAACTTCTGCTAGCAGCCTGCTACACAGCAGTGATACCAACTACCCCCCTAAAAAATCCCCATGAGGGCTATGTACCTTGTAACCTTATTTTCTGGATAACCCCCCATGAGGAGCAAGCCTGGGGCCCTCACTATCATGTTGCCTGGCCTTCAGCCCCAGGGCTCCCAGCAATGAGAAGTTACTGCAGAACAGGGCAAACACTGCTCTCGTCTGTCTGTCTGATGTTCCTTGGATTCCCTGTTAAAGGCCTGGAAAGGAAAGAAGTGTCTCGGGGACATGTTTTCCAAGCTGAGAAGATGGAAGGACAGTGGGGCAGCTGACCATTAAGCATCTTGTGGAGTGGGTGTCCTTTCTGGCTCCCTCGTGGCCCTGGTGTGATGCACTTCCTCTTCCTTCTCTTCTAGTACCAGGTGGGGCAGCTCTACTCGGTGGCGGAGGCCAGCAAGAATGAAACTGGTGGCGGCGAAGGGGTGGAGGTGCTTGTCAACGAGCCTTACGAGCGTGATGGGGAGCGGGGCCAGTACACCCACAAGATTTATCACCTGCAAAGGTGGGTCATCAAGGGTCCCATGGAGCGGACAGAAGCTTTGCTTTATTGGGGGAGGGGGGGTGGAGGCCTCTTCTTGCAGAAGTAGGCCAGCCTTTCCCTGCATGCATGCATGCCTAATCCCTGGTGTCCTTGTGCCCATGATTGAGAGGGGAACACTGGACACAACACACGCACTCACTCTTGCCAGCTGTTGAGGCTCAGCCCTCTGGAGCGCAGGGAGCTCTCTCTTTCTCTCGCTTGTCCTCTGCACACATTCCCCTCTTTTGGACTTTGTCGCATGATGGGCATTACCAACACTTGTTTTTGTTTCCCCTTCTTCACTGCAGTAAAGTCCCTCCCTTTGTGAAAATGCTGGCCCCAGAGGGAGCCCTCAACATCCACGAGAAAGCCTGGAACGCCTACCCATACTGTCGAACAGGTGCGTTTGGGGGGCAGAGTTGCAATATTTCATCACATAATAGTCACCACCGCATAATAGTCGCACACCATCTTTTGGGGTGCCAAAAATTGTATTTTTGTTTTCCTCAATAGTAGTTGCAGCCTCTATTTGGGGCTGATTCTCCCTTCCTTCTCCAAAGGCCTGAAAACAGTTTAAAACTACCAAACGGAGGTCTTTGGAGCTCTATTCTTCTCTCTTTTCTCAAAGGCCTTAAGGTGGTTAACAGACTAGTGCACAGTATTTGTTTTGTTCAGGTATTCATTTCGTCCCGTCCATTCGGAAGGCACAAAACAAAAGATCAATTTTCAGAAGAAACTAAAGATGAAACGAAAGAGAAAGTTGCATAGTGGGATCTTAAACTGTGTCTTTAAGTTTGGTGGTCCGAAAAATTTTGTTCATTCGGATGAAAGAACAAAACAGCTCATTTGGACAGGCCCCCGTTTTCGGAAGCTGTACTCGAAAACGAAAACGGGGTCATACGAATGAAACAGACAAAAACAGATAGTGATTCTATACAAATGCAAAAGACTAGTAGTTAACATAACCTGAAAGGGAGCTCTCTGGAACTCGGATTTTCCCATTTTCATCCAGAGAACTCCAATCCAAGTTTTGTAAACTGCCTTAAGGTCTTCAGAGAAAAAAAGCAAGGAAGGGGAAATCAGCCTGGAAATGGAAGTGCAGCAATTATGCAAGGAAAACTTCCTGACTGTGAGAGCTGTTCAACAGTGGAACTCTCTGCCCCGGAGTGTGGTGGAAGCTCCTTCTTTGGATGCCTTTAAACAGAGGCTTGATGGTCATCTGTTGGGGGTGCTCTGAATGCAATTTTCCTGCTTCTTTGCAAGGGGTTGGACTGGATGGCCGAGGAGGTCTCTTCCAACTCTGTGATTCTATGATTCTAAAACACAAATACCAATGGGCAGCCTGAGGCACCTTAGCTGTGTGGCCTCCATCTTGGCCCGGAGCCCTGGCTCGCGCCTGGCTTATCGCATTAGTGCTCAACCGGTGCCAGAGATGCGGCTGCAGGACAGGCACTCTTGCAGCTGGCCTCTGCCTGCGGCCACCTGCTCTCCTCTCTATTTCTCAAGGCAGATGTTTTTTATGGGGGGGGGTGTATCCTGTCCTATTTGCAATGCTTTCCTTTGGGGGGGGGGGGTTGCATCCCCTTCTTTCTCACTCTCCTTGAGGCCTTGGCTTTTGCTCGGTTTTGGCTTCTTGCTTTTGGAATGGAAAGCATGAAAGGGCCGTCTGGCCTGGTCCTTCTGGCTGTCACAGAATCTGCCGTGGCTTTGTGTCACTTTGCTAATGAATAATTGAGCCCCACAAGGATCAGGAGACTCTGGTTACTGCCAGCAGTCTGCCCAGTGAGCCTCCCAGCTCCAGTTACCGGCACTCATCCAACTGGATCCCAAGGGCCAAGGGTAACGGAGCAGAACGCTGGGTCTGTGCCTTTTGTAGCCTATGCCGTGGAATAGGTGCTTAGGGCATTACCTGCCTGCCAGCAGGACTGGGTTCTCCTAGGCCAGCGTTTCTCAACCTAGGGGCCACGACCCCTGGGGGTTGTGAGGGGGTGTCATAGGGGTTGCAGAGACCATCAGAAAACACACATTTCTGATGGTCTTAGGAACCCCTTTGGCAGAGAAGGCTAAAGATCTCTCTGCCTGTCCTTCTCTTCCTTTTTGGACACAGAGGGTGAATCCTCCCACCCAAAGCCCTCCTCGACTGTGATTGGTTGGCCACTCAGCAAAGGGGAGAGCTCTTTCTGAGACTCCAAGCAGGGGAGGGGAGAGCAGGCGTGCTCGGCGCATAGCAGCGGGGTGTGCATGTTCAGGTGAGGGAGAGCATGTGAGGCTGAAGGGATGCTCACACCAGCGAGTCCCTTCAAGACATGGTGGTCTCTGTGTGGGAAATTTGGCCCAATTCTATTGTCTTTGGGGTTCAGAATGCTCTTTGATTGTAGGTGGACTATAATTCCCAGCAACTACAACTCCCAAATGTCAAGGTCTATTTTCCCCAAATGCCACCAGTGTTCACATTTGGGCATATTGAGGGTTCGTGCCAAGTTTGTTCCAGATCCATCATTGTTTGAGTACACAGTGCTCTCTGGATGTAGGTGAACTACAACTCCCAAACTCAAGGCCAATGCCCATCAAACCCTTCCAGTATTTTCTGTTGGTCACAAGAGTTCTGTGTGCCGAGTTTGGTTCAATTCCATCGTTTGTGGAATTTAGAATGTTCTTTGATTGTAGGTGGACTATAAATCTTAGCAACTACAACTCCCAAATGTCAAGGTCTATTTCCCCCAAGCGCCATGAGTGTTCACATTTGGGCATATTGAGGATTTGTGCCAAGTTTGGTCCAGATCCATCATTGTTTGAGTCCAGAGTGCTCTCTGGATGTAGGTGAACTACAACTCCCAAACTCAAGACCAATGCCCACCAAACCCAGTATTTTCTGTTGGTTACAGGAGTTCTGTGTGCCAAGTTTGGTTCAGTTCCATCGTTGGTGGAATTTAGAATGCTCTTTGATTGTAGGTGAACTATAAATCCCAGCAACTACAACTTAATGACAAAATCAATCCCCCCGCAACCCTACCATTATTCAAATTGTGCCAAATGTAGTCCAGCGAATGAAAATACATCCTACATATCAGATATTTACATAATGATTCATAACAGTTATGGACTAGCAACAAAAATAATGTTATAGTTGGGGGTCACCACAACATGAGGAACTGTATTAAGGGGTATTACGAAGGTTGAGAACCACTGTCATAGGCAGCGGCCCTATGGCTCTGCGTGGAATTTCACCCTTCTCTGAGTGACAGGAGAGCTGGAGGAGGCTCCACTTGTGGGTCCGGGGGAGTTTCCAGGCATATCACTCTTGCTCCCCCCCCCCCTCCACTGCTCTAAGACCCTGCTTTTTGGGTTGGAAGCTGGAGCTCTGAGAGCATCTGACATTTTATATAGAAAGGGATGGAGGTTGCTAGAAATCTCTGGATGCTGTGCACTCACTGATGTTCTCTTTTTTTTTTTTTACATGCCGTTTCTTATTGGAGCAGTTATCACAGTAAGTATGGCTTTTAGCCCATGCTTGGAAGAGTGTCTGCCTCTGTGTTGTGGGAGGAGGTAGAAGGGGGAGGTGGTCCCGGTCCCCTTAGAAGCCAAACCTGTACCCATTGCTCCAGTTAAGAGCGGGGTTTGTTCTCCATGCTGGCTCTATAAGAAGGTCCTCCATTGTGCATGTGGCAGGGCTCAGGCTGCATTGTAATAGGTGGCCTGTGGTTTGCTCTCCTCCACACTCGCAAGAATTGTGGCCACATTTCTTAAGGTTGGCTCTGCATCTCGTGGTGCCAGAGAGCAGCCTGTTTAGCACCTTCCAAGTCAGCCAGCCATCTGTGTCTCCAAGGGGGAGTCTCTCATTCGATATCAGCCATGGCTTGAAGTTCCGGGTTTTTGGCCTGCCATTTTTGGACTTTTGCTTGCTGAGGTGTTCCTGGGAGTATCTCTGTAGAACTTAGAAAACTATTTCTTGATTTAAGGCGTTGTCATGCTGGCTGATATCCAAACGGGATGGGCCAGAAAGGTCTTTTCATTACAGGCTGCTATTTCCTGATGGATGTCAGGTGATGCAATACCAGCTAATCAGTATAATTTCTCCAGTGGTTTAAGGTGTAGACATCCTGTGATAATGCGGCATGTCTCATTAAGAGTCACATCCATTGTTTTAACGTGGTGAGATGTGTTCCACACTCAGCACCAGAGTATCCAAGCGCAAGGGCAGATGTCTTCACTGTATCTGGTTGTGATCCTCAGGTTGTGCCAGTCAGCTTTTGTATGATATTATTTCTAGCACCCACTTTTTGCTTGATAGTCAAACAGTGCTTTTTGTAGGTCAGAGCACAGTCCAGGGCAACTCCCAGGTATTTGGGTGTGTTGCAATGCTCCAGTGGAATAGTGCTGCATGAATCACCAGCTGACTGATCATCTTCTCTTCCTTGCAGAATGAATACATGAAAGATGACTTTTTGATCAAAATTGAAACCTGGCACAAACCAGACCTCGGGATGCAGGAGAATGTAAGCACGCTTGATAGGGGTGGGCTGTGGTCTTTGCAGGGGTCTCATAGCTGCTCTTTACAAACACAAGCCACTTGCTTTCTATATCTTAGTGGCTCTTTAGAAAGGTTGGTTAGGTGAGTGGGCTTATGAACAAAAGACCCTCCCCATAAATGTTCAGCAGAGTAACTTATCAGCAGCAGCATGACTCAGCACCAGTAGCCTAAGTGATAAAATGAACAAAAACACAGAGACTAATGTCATCTCTTCCATAGGAGGCTTTTCTTTGTAGTAAAATAATATGGTTACACTATTTACAAGAACAAGGGAAACAGCTTTGCTCTCACAGAGCCTCTTCTCACACTAAACTTACACAGGAGCTTTGTACAGTAGCCTTCACACTGGAACTTTACATACAAGGAACTTTACACACAATCTGGGGCTTCTCACACCAGGCCTCTCATACACTGAGGCCTACTAACTCTAGGCCTACCACGCACTGAGGCCTACTTAACACTGAGGTTTATCTCACACTGAAGTTTCTCTCAGACTGAAGTGTCTTCATACTGAGGGCAACTAACTCTGAGGCGTACTGAGCTACAGTACGCTTCCATGCTTGGCTTCTTTCTTATGCAGATAAACAGCTTCACTCTCACAGAGCTTCCTCACACCGAAATTACACAGGACCTTCACATAGTAGCTTTACACACAGCTTTACACACAAGGCCTTTAACCTGGGGCTTCTTACACCAAAGCTTTTCACACACAGAGGTTTACCTCACACTCCTCAGGACAACACTAGCTTTGTCCCACTAACTCTTAACAGGCTTTGGCCTACTCACTCTCCTCAGGATGATACTAGCTTTGGCCCACTGACTCTTAACAGGCTTCGGCCTACTCACTCTTTCAATGCTTGGCTCACATTTTTGTAATTTAAAATACCTAGTTAATTTTTAATATTTCTGACAAGGTCCACACTTTTTCCTTGTTCCCCTGCACAGGTGCATAAGCTTGAGCCCAACGAATGGAAGAATGTAGAAGCCATCTATATTGACATTGCAGACCGGAACCAAGTGCTTTCGAAGGTAAGGCCCAAGAGTGGAGGGCTCCTCTTTGGATGGTGGCCAACTGAAATATGTGGAGAGGTTTGGCTGGAGGCCAGTGAGGGAGAAGAAGGTGGTGCATTGCTTTCTGGAAGAAAATAGTGCTCTCCCTGGTGGCTGTTCTCAGCAGAACAACTAGGCCCTGGACACAGGCACAAATAGCCGCCTGGGATGCATTGGCCAGTGGTGAGGAACAAAAACACACAGACCAATGTTATCTTTACCATAGGAGGCTTTTCTCTGTGGTAAAATAATATGGTGGAACTCTTTACAAGAACAAGGTTTCCATAACACAGATAAACAAATACATAGTAGCTTTACACGCAGCCGCCTTCATACTGGAGCTTTTTTACACGCGGCTTCTCTCACACAGTGGTTTACCTCACACTCCTCAGAACAACACTATCTTTGGCCCACTAACTCTTTCAGTGCTTGACTCACATTCACATAATTATATGGTTGCACTACTTACAAGAACGATGTTTCTATAACACAAATAAATACATAATAGCTTTACACGCAGCAGCCTTCATACTGGAGCTTTTTTACACAAGGCTTCTTTCACATAAAGGTTTAGCTCACACTCCTCAGAAGGACACTAGCTTTGGCCCAGTGACACAGGCTTCAGCCTACTCACTCTTTCAGTGCTTGATTCACACTATTGTAATAAAAAATACCCAGTTAATTTTGAATATTTCTAACAGGTGGATCTGGCCCACTGCTTTTTGCCACTTATTTGTGGAGGCTGAATGAGGGCTTGCCTCATTGGTAAACTGACTGGGGGCTGTGTGCATCTGTGCAGAGACCTTAGAGGGAGCCCCAGGTGCCTTGCGGGGCCCTGGCGTTCAATCCCAAGCAGGCCTCTTCCTCCTCTTGCCCAGCTTTGAGCCAGGCCTGTGTTGGGCTGCCAGAGGACAAATAACGGCGCATGACTGCTGTGAGTGTGTGCCATTCCCCTTCCTGGAGCTTCCCTTTGTGTTTTGTGTGCTGCAGGATTACAAGCCGGATGAAGACCCCGCCAAGTTTAAATCGGTCAAGACGGGACGTGGCCCCTTAGGACCCAACTGGAAGGTGCGGGCCCTGCTGCTCCTGGTTTACAGTGCATGGGATTTTGGGTTGGCAGAACGGCTGAGATGAGGTTTCAGTAGGGAGAGAGCTGGGGTTGGCACCCGTTGGGCTGCAATTGTCCAGGCCCACATTTGGAGGGTGAGAAGCAGGAGCCCCGGAGGCAGTCAGTGTCTCCCTTCTGACGGAGCACTTCTTCCCTCTGCAGAAGGAGCTGGGCAAGCAATCCAACTGCCCCTACATGTGCGCCTACAAGCTGGTGACGGTCAAGTTCAAGTGGTGGGGATTGCAAAACAAAGTGGAAAATTTCATCCATAAGGTGAGGGAAGCAGAGTCGTCGGCTTCAGCAAATGAAGGGACAAAATCCAGACCTTAATTGGCAGCATGAGTTGCCTGGATCTGCCATCCTCTGCTTTCTGGAATTTCTGAACCACCGCCGATGCTTCTTCTTCTTTTGCAGCAAGAGAAGCGCCTTTTCACAAACTTCCACCGGCAGCTCTTCTGCTGGCTGGATAAATGGGTGGAGCTGACGATGGAGGACATTCGCAGGATGGAGGATGAGACAAAGAGGCAGCTGGACGAGGTGAGGCTTGAGAGGGCAGTGACTCAGTTTCCCCGCTCCTAATATGTCAACGACTCATCCACTTTGCTGGGTCAGTGCGTGAAGCAGGGTCAGAGGGAGTTGCTGGGTGCCTTTTGCTTCCAGAGCTGCGAGCTAGTTGCCAAGTGCTATGCTAACAATATAATATAATATAATGTAATATAATATATTGTATATACATATAATATTTATAATATTATAATGTAATACAATATAATACTACTACTACTAATATATTCAGTTCTTGTGGGTTTTTTCGGGCTATATGGCCATGTTCTAGAGGCATTTCTCCTTAGGAGAAATGCCTCTAGAACATGGCCATATAGCCCGAAAAAACCCACAAGAACTGAGTGATTCCGGCCATGAAAGCCTTCGACAATAATAATATATTATTATTATATATTTTATATTGCATGTAATATTACTAATAATATTACAATATAATGGAGACGAGAGACAGGGCCTTTTGGTGGTGGCCCCTCAGCTGTGGAACGCCCTCCCTATAGATATTAGATTGGCCACCTTCCTCCCAAAAAGACGTGGCTTTTTGAACAAACGTTTGCAAATGCAGAGTAACTGACATAGGAAAATGGGGTCCTCAAACTTTTTATACAAAGGGTCAGATCACAGTCCCTCAAACTGTTGGAGGGCTGGATTATAATTTGAAGAAAACATAATTTGAATTCCTATGCACACCTCACATATCTTATTTGTAGTGCAAAAAAGCACAATAATTAAAATGAAGAAGAATTTTAACAAATATAAACTTTATAGTATTTCAATGGGAAATCAGCGTTTGGTTGATGAGATAGGATTGTTGTTGTTGTTGTGTGCTTTCAAGTCATTTCAGGCTTAGATTGACCCTGAATGAGGGCCGAGTAAATGTTCTTGGAGGGCCATATCCGGCCCCCGGGCCTTAGTTTGAGGACCCCTGGACTAGACAATGAGTCCAGACAATGTTTTAACAAGGAGACACTATGAATTTATATTTTATTGATTTGTTTAGTTTTTATTATATGTTATGTTTTTACTTGTATTTATGACATTGTAAGCATTGAATTTTGCCCTCTTAACCGCCTTGAGTCGCCTATGGGCTGAGAAGGGTGGTATACAAATACAGCAAATAAATAAATAAATAAAACAATATAGTAATATATAATACTGATATTGTACTATGCTAATAATATAATATATATTTTATGTATTTATATCTTGTAAGCTACTCTAAGTCCCCTTTGGGGTGAGAAGGGCGGCATATAAATGTTGTAAATAAATAAATAAATAAATAAGAAGACCATAAATTGCCTTTTCTCTGTTGCAGATGAGAGAAAAGGATCCCTTGAAAGGAACGTCGGCTGCGGATGATTAGCGCAGACTCCTCTTGTTGCATGGTAGGTGCCTTAGTCTCGTACAGCAGAGCAGGAACACCCCTGATCTTAAACACCACACCAGCTTGGTAAAATCAGCAAGCAGTTTGTTGTACAATATATGTAGGCAAAGCATTAAAAATTGCAAAACAGTAAAGGTTCAAAAATCCAAAATAGTCCATTGGCTTTGAAGGGAAACAAAATCAATGAATATATAGAAATCCATGAAACTAGGCACTTGAAACCTTGAAACAAAACAGCAGGAAAATCCCATAGGCAAAACATGGGACTTGGGGGGGGGGTGAATAGACCTTGACATTTGGGAGTTGTAGTTGCTGGGATTTATAGTTCACTTACAACCAAAGAGCATTCTGAATTCCACCAACAATGGAATTGAACCAAACCTGTCACACAGAACTCCCAAGACCAACAGAAAACATAAAATACTGGAAGTTTTTGGTGGGCATTGACCTTGAGTTTTGGAGTTGTATTTCACCTACATCCAGAGAGCACTGGGGACTCAAACAATAATGGATCTGGACCAAACTTGGCACGAATTCTCAATATGCCCAAATGTGAACACTGGTGGAGTTTGGGGGAAAATAGACTTGATATTTGAGAGTTTTAGTTGCTGGGATTGATAGTTCAACTACAATCAAAGAGCATTCTGAATTCCACCAACGATGGAGTTGAACCAAACTTGGCACACAATACTCCCAAGACCAACAGAAAATCCTGGAAGTTTTGGAGTTGAGTTTTGGAGTTGTAGTTCACCTAAATCCAGTTTTGTAGTTGTAGTTCACCTAAATCCAGAGAGCATAGGTGAATCAAACAATGATGGATTTGGACCAAACTTGGCACGAATATTCAATATGTCCAAATTTGAACACTGGTGGAGTTTGGGGGTAATAGACCGTGACATTTGGGAGTCGTGGTTGCTGGGATTTATAGTTCACCTCCAATGATAGAATTGGGCCAAACTTCCTATATCGAACCCCCATGACCAACAGAAAATAGTGTGTTTACTGATGGTCTTTGGCAACCCCTCTGACACCTCCAGGGGTCCTGATCCCCAGGTTGAGAACACTTCTGTACTGTATATTGACATTTGTTTTTCATTCATCTTCTCTTCCACCTCTTTAGATTGCAGAAGCGCCAGCAGGAAGGCCCGGACTCTCCAACCTCTTGACCAACGGTCCGTCTCTGGATCTCAAGCCCTCTTCTCTCCAGTCGGCAGAGTCGACTCCGGCCTCCCTTTAGCTAACTCTAGTTGCCCTTAAATCTCCGTGAGCAAACCGGCCGTCCTGGGCCCTGAGTGCGGTGGGCCTTGGCTCCTGGGAAAGGAGGATGAGAAAAGGGGGCCCACGGGGGGGAATGGCTGCCACCGCCTCTCAAGAGCGCCTCGCCTGATCCCTGCGGGGCACTCTTTGAGTTTCTGTCGTGATGTGGTGATTTAGGTTTCATTATCTGTGTATATATATATATATATATTTTCCCCCTTCCTTTGGGATAAACTTGCTGCCTTTGTTTCCTTCCCGTCCTTCACCTTTTCGTTTTTCTTCTGCGGAGAGAGAGTGGGATTCAGTATCAGGGGACCAGGCCTCCCGTTTTACTCCTTCGGTATCAGCAATGGAGGGGGGCCGCTCTTGCTGCTAACAGGGTTTTTGGACACACTCTGCCCCTCACCATTGCTGCTGTGTCGTTGCTTGGGTCAGGGGCTCCGGTGTTGAGTGGGCAGCCTCTTTGAAGGGTTCTGGGCACCCAACTCCTTCTGGAGGGGCCAGAAGGGTCTCCTTTCCCTTGGAGACCACAGAATGGCATAGACACCTCTTCCATCTTGCTCTGAGTCATAACACTCATAAGAAGAGGGGGAGCATGGGTCTTGATGCTCTTGTCACCGTCTTAAGATAATCCCACGAGCAGGATGGGACCGATGTGACTCCGTTGCTGCTGGGCCTTGACGACGGCCACAAACCGTCCCCAGAAGCAACAACTTCTTTCCCCTCCTCATGGAGAGTGTTGCCCCACTGACTGCTGGGAGATGGAAGAATTGGGGAGGCTTTGCTCAGGGAAGATGGGAGGCTCTCTGGCCCTCTTGCTGCGTGCGTTCCTTTGCCTTACGAGGCCCAAGTGCAATAAGCAAACTTCATTTCTGGTGGACTGCGAAAAACAGGGCTTCCTTTTTCTTTTGAGGGGTGAAACTGGGTATTCAGCCTTTGGGAAAGGAGTTGGGGCCAGGAATGCACTAAGACCCCCTTAATGCCTCCTCTCCCTTTGGCTAATCCCAGATACTGTCACGAGCCGGGCATTGGCATTAACGTGCCGAACATATTTTCCCCCCCTTTATGGGTCATGACACGTAAGAGGATTCTTCCGACTTGAATGTGTTATTGTTTCCGCGGCTGTTCTTGCATCGCTCCCACTTGAGAGTTTTGAGCTGATGAGAAGGCTTTTCTAGCCAGCCCAGCCACACATCTCTATGGAAACGGGAGGTTGACATTTCGGAAAAAGAGAGACTCAGGAAAGATTGGAGACGGAGGGGAAAGCGCTGACTTAAAAACACAAAGCTTTCCTGCTTAGCGGTGAGAAAAGACGCAGACGCCCTCCCTCTAGACTATACGCCTTTTGTTCTCACTTAAGTTCTCTCCAAAGTACCCCAAAAAGAGCCTCTCTGACCTTGATTTGGAGCCCCTTTCTGGCAGCCTTCTCTCCCCTCCGCCTAATATTCTGCTTCTCTGCCCTCCTCCCCTCCGACCGGTTTGGATTGGTTTCCTTGTGCTGTTTTTTTCTTTCTATGGCACCCCGACTTTGTAGACTTGGATTAGACGATTCCTTGTTTTCTTTCATGTGAGTTTGTGCCTTTTTTTTTGTCTCCCAATCTTCTTCCGATACAGGCCTATTGGAAGCAAATCTAATAAAATCATAGATGAGAGCCTCTCGGAGTCTCTGCTTGGTTCTTATGATGGCAAGGAAGGGAGGGAGGGTGAATCGTTCAACAGTAGAACTCACTGCCTCAGGAGTCTGGTGGATTTATTTTATTTATTTACCATATTTATATACCACCTTTCTCAGCCTGAAGGTGACTCAAGGCAGTTTACAGTCAGCATTCAATCCCCCTACAACATAAAATATAATTTAAAACATTAACATATAATATAAGCCATATAAAAACAGTAGAATTAATAAAAACAATAATGAACTATTCAACAGTGGAACTCTCTGCCCCAGGAGTCTGGTGGAAGTTCCTCCTTTGGAGGCTTTTAAGCAAATGGCAATCTGTCGTCAGGGATCAAGGTGGTATCTTTCTTTACAGCAGAAGGGTTGGACTGGATAGACGAGTCATTTCCAACTCTATTCAGTGAATGGAGAAAGAGGATGGGGAATGGTGCTCTCTCTACCAGAAAAAAGCACCATCAGTCCCTGCGAAAGTGGGGCTCCCCTTTTGCTAGGTGTTTATAAAGCCTCCCCTAGGCATAATAATTGGGCCCCCTGGTGGGGCAGTGGATTAAAATGCTGAGGTGCAGAACTTGCTGACCAAAAGCTTGGCAGTTTGAATCCGGGGAGTAGGGTGAGCTCCCACTATTAGCCTCAGCTTCTGCCAACCTTGCAGTTTGAAAACATACAAATGTGAGTAGATAATAGGTACTGCTTCTGTGGGAAGGTAACGGCGTTCCATGCAGCATGCCAGAAATTGAGATGAGCACCACACCTCAGAGTTAGACATGACTAGACTTCATGTCAACGGGAAACCTTTACCTTTACCTAGGCATAATAATAATAATATTTATTTATTTATTTATTTATTTTCCACCCTCTCCCCCCAATAGGGACTCAGGGCGGTTCACAACATACAGCGGCAAACATTGAATGCAACGGAATGAGCGCAAACCACTCCTTACTGCAAACCTCTCCTTATTTTTAATTGCTTTTTTTAGTTGTATAATGCGTTGTTTGTTTATGTACGTCTTTAATGTTTGGCTACTTCTTGGTTGTCATAAGTTCTATTGATTGATTGTGATGTGATTTGCTGCTTCTTTTTTTGCCATTGAACGTTTGCCATTTCTGTTGAAAACTGCCCCAAGTCCCCTTGGGGTGATAGGGTGGGTTACAAATAAAGCTTATCATTATATTGTCAAAGGCAAAAAACGGGAATTTCAGACAAGAAAATCAGACAAGCTAATCACTTCCCAACAAAGGATTCCCCCATGCACTAAGAAACCAGACCTTGAAACTGCTAGGCCATTAAATGCTAATCACGGTGGCCAACTGAAACATTCACACCTACCTCCAACAGACAAGAGTTCTTTCTCCTACTCTGGACATTCCACACAAAAAAACCAATCAGGACCAGCTAATCAGCTCCCAACAAAAGGATTACCCCAGCCAGGAATCAGCAAGGATTTGAAGGTGATTAATTGCAACATTCACACTTACCTCCAACAGACAAGAGTTCTTTCTCCCACCCTGGACATTATTCCACAGATATATAAACCTCACTTGTCCTAGTTTCCAACAGACCTCACAACCTCTGAGGATGCCTGCCATAGATGCAGGTGAAACGTCAGGAGAGAATGCTTCTGGAGAATGGCCATACTGCCCGGAAAACTTACAAAACCCAAAGATGATGACGATGATGATGATTATTTATTTATTATTTATTTAATAATATATTTATTTTTATCAAAGGTTATTATTTTATTTTATTGTTTATTATTATGATTTACTTAATAATATATATATTTAATTATTATCCTCAAAGTTTATTAGTATTTTGTTATTTATTATAATTTATTTAATAATATATTCATTTATTATTATAATTATTATCAAAGTTTGTAATTGTTATCTAATAATATATTTATCCTAAAAGTTCATTATTATTTTATTTTATTATTTATTTGTTATAATTTTTTAATAATATATTTATTATCATCAAAGTTTATTATTATTTAATAGCAATATATTTATTATCATCATTTATTATTATAATATTGTTTATTTGTTATAATTTATTTAATAATATATTTATTATTATTATCCTCAAAGATTGTTATTATTTTATTTTATTATTTATTATAATTTATTTAATAATATATTTATTATAATTATGATTATGATCAAAGTTTATTCTTATTAATTAATTAAATCAGTTGGGGACCCCTCCCCCCAGCAACTGCTGCTATGGGGCAGAGTGAAGAGAGAAGGGTCCAGACAAGAGTTCCACCTTGTCTCCCGTGTTATGCTAATAATATAATATAATGTAATATAATATATTGTATATACATATAATATTTTAATATTATAATGTAATACAATATAATACTACTACTAGTGGCCAGAATACCCTCATGAAAAAGCTGGAATGTTAAATAGCCTCTGTGTGTCTGTCTATATATATTGTGTGTCTCTATGGCATTGATTGTTTGCCATATGTGTATGTATATGTGCATTGTAATCCACCCTGAGTCCCCTGTGGGGTGAGAAGGGCAGAATACAAATACTGTAAATAAATAATAAAAATAAATACTAATAATAATATATTCTAATTATATATTTTATATTACTAATATTAATTACTAATATTATTAGTACTTTATATTACTACTAATAATAATGATATATTTTATATTACTAATAATATTACACTATAATGGTATAGTACAATATAGTAATATATAATACTGATATTGTACTATGCTAATAATATAATATGTTGTATGTATATATATCTTGTAAGCTGCTCTGAGTCCCCTTCGGGGTGAGAAGGGCGGCATATAAATGTCGTAAATAAATAAATATTCTTTATTAATGGGGGGGGGGGGTTAGGGCCATTTCCGAGTTCCTTTTGAGAAGCCTGAGAAGGAGAGGAACCAACGCGATCCCGGAAAAGGGACTCTGAATTCCTAAAACCGAACACACCGCATTGAAGTGCTCTTAAGCAAGGCGACTTCCGCCCAAGCTGGAAAAGCGCCTCTACACATGAGTAGCTCTACGTTCGCCGCGCTTTGTTTGCATCACGTGCTCCCAAAGTGGGCGGGGCCATCCTTCTCCCGCTCCGCCCAATGAGGAGGCGCGCCGCTGTCGCTCGCCGCCTTCTGATTGGCTGCGGGGAAGGAGGCAGGAAGTGGCCCGGCCTGGGACGGCTTGGGGTTGCTTCTGCTTGTTTTCCTCGCGCGAAGGATGGAGCCGGCGGCGAAGGGTCAGGAGAGCCTCAGGTGAGGGGCAGGGAAGGGTTTGAGCCTGCGCAGAAGAGCCAACGGGGGAGGTCGTGACGTAAGGAGAGGGAATTCCCTGCCCCGGGGATTAAGCGCCAGGCCGGTTTTGCAAAAGGGGGAAAAGTCACATGACAGGCCTCGGTGGGCATTAAATCCAGTGGAGGGAGGAAGGGAAGGAAGGGAAGGGAGCAGGGCAATGGCGTCCGAGGAAGAAGGGCCTCCCGAGGGGCCCCTGCCGGAAGTGGAGGGCCTGCTGCCTTCTCCCTTCCCGCTTTCGCGTAGCCGCTCTTCCAGCCTGAGCAGCACCGGCTCCGGAGGAAGGGCCCATCTCCGGCAGCGCGTGGCCCAGCTCATGGCCTGCGTGGAAGACGTCAGTTCCGGGGACGAGGAGGTCCAAGAAGAGGTCTCCCGCACCCTGGACGAGGCCTTCCTCCTCTGTGGCAGGAAGACCCGCCACCGGGACAGGAAGGGCAGGCCGCTCAGGTGCTCCCTCAATGGGCAGCTGGAGCTGACGGAGGGAGCTCACCCGCACCCACCCCCAGATTCAACCCTGTAACCCATTGCACCACTGGGGGCTCCTCATAGGAGATATGACAAGGTGGGATGGATGGGAGAGAGGAAAAGAGTTAAAGGACCCTTGGATTGATGGGCTCCCTCTTGTCCTCCCCTTGCAGGCTGCACCTAGTCACCTGGAATGTGGGCACGGCCTCCCCACCACCGGAGGTCACCTCCCTGCTCCATCTCAACTCCCCGGAGCCTTCGGTGGACCTCTATGTCATTGGGTAAGTCTCTGCCCGGCCTCGTAAAGCTGGGACCAAGTCTCCTGTTGGAAACCGCAACCATCTTCCAGCCTCCTCTAGTGATTTCTTACGTTGTTTTGTTAATTTTATGTTATGCTGTTTACTCTGTCTGTTTTGGTGATGTTGCTTGGAAACCACCCTGAGTCCCCCTCGGGGAGATAGAGCGGTATATAAATAATGTTTATTATTATTATTATTATTATTATTATTATTATTATTTGAAATACAACAAGATGAGTCCACAGCAGAGAAGAATACTCTGCTGGCCGTTGTATTGGATCACATGCAGACACTTCCCAAGTGTCTAGGACTGTGTGATGTATCAGCGAAAAATGCGCACAGATCCAAGTCAGGTGGCCTTTTGAAGTTGGCAGATCGTGATTTTGTCAATGTTTATTGTTTCCAAATGCCGGCTGAGATCTTTTGGCACGGCACCCAGTGTGCCGATGACCACTGGGACCACCTGTACTGGTTTATGCCAGAGCCTTTGCAGTTTGATTTTGAGGTCTTGATAGCAGCTGAGTTTTTCCTGTTGTTTTTTCCTCAATGCGGCTGTCACCTGGAATGGCAACATCAATAATCCAAACTTTTTTCTTTTCCACAATCGTGATGTCTGGTGTGTTGTGTTCCAAAACTTTGTCAGTCTGGATTCGAAAGTCCCACAGTATTTTTGTATATCCATTTTCCATGACCTTTGCAGGTTTATGATCCCACCAATTCTTTGCTGCTGGCAGGTGTTACTTGTGACATAAATTCCAGTGAGTCATTTGGGCCACAGAGTTGTGCCTCTGTTTGTAGCCCGTCTGTGCAATTTTCTTGCAACAGCTGAGGAGATGGACCATGGTTTCATCAGCTTCCTTGCACAGTCTGCATTTTGTGTCATCCGCTGATTTTTTGATCCTGGCCTTAATTGCATTGGTTCTGAAGGCTTGCTCCTGGGCTGCAAGAATCAGGCCTTCTGTCTCCTTCTTCAGGGTTCCATTCGTAAGCCATCACCAGGTCTTCTCCTTGTCAACTTTTCCTTCAATTTTGTCAAGGAACTGCCCATGCAATGCTTTGTTGTGCCAGCTGTCAGCTCTGGTTTGGAGTGCAGTTTTCTTGTACTGACTGTTTATTATTGTTGTTGTTGTTATTTGAAACACAACAAGATAAGTCCACAGCAGACACTCCGCTGGCTGTTGAATTGGATCAAACGTCGGACACTTCCCAAGTGTCTAGAACTGTGTGATATATCTGCGAATAATGCATGCAGATCCCAGTAAGGTGATCTTCTGCAGCTGGCAGATGGTAGTTTTGTCAGCGCTGATTGTGTTTTAAGTACAGGCCAAGGTCTTTAGGCACTGCACCCAGTGCGCCGATCACCACTGGGACCCTCTTGACTGGCTTGTGCCAGAGTCTTTGCAGTTTGATCAGCTTTTCCAGTTGTTTCTTTGCAATCCTGCTGTCACCTGGGATTGCAACATCAACAATCCATACTTTCTTTTGTAACATGATTGTGAGGTCAGGAGTATTATGCTCCGAGACTCTGTCTGTCTGAATCCGGGAGTCCCAGAGTAGCTTGACGTGTTCATTTTCTGTAACTTTTTCCAGCTTGTGATCCCATCAGTTCTTTGTTGCAGGCAGATGGTATTTGTGGCACAAGTTCCAATGAATCATCTGAGCAACGGTGTTATGCCTCTGCTTGTAGTCTGTCTGCACGATCTTCTTGCAGCAGCTGAGGATGTGATCTATTGTTTCATCTGCTTATTATTATTATTATTATTATTATTATTATTATTATTATTATTATTATCACAAGTGCTGAACCTGACCTAGCACATAGAAGATGGCTTTGAAAGGCAGCGGATTAAAAGGAGCTGTCTTCATAGACCTGTCAGCAGCTTATGACACTGTGAATCATTGTCTTATCCTGAGAAAAATTGATAACATCACAAAGGATTACCACCTCACCCACTTCATAGGACATCTACTATCAAAACAGGAGCTTCTTTGTTGAATTCCAGGGCCAGAGAAGCAGATGGTGAAAACAAAAGAACAGCCTGCCTCAGGGGAGTGTGCTTGTTCCTTCATGGTTGAACATTTACACAAATAACCAGCCACTGCCAGAAGGGACAGAGAGTTTCATCTATGCTGATGATCGTGCCATCAGTGCTCAAGCAGGGAGCTTTGAGATGGTTGAATAGAAGCTCTAGGTGCTCTTACTGCCTATTACAGGGGAAAACTAGCTGATACCTAATCCATCTAAAACACAGACGTTTGCTTTTAAGAACAGACAAGCATCTTGAGCTCTGAGGATTACCTGGGAAGGAATCCCACTTGAGCATTGCAGCACATCCAAATACCTGGGAGTTACCCTGGACTGTGCTCTGACTTATAAGAAGCACTGCCTGAATATCAAGCAAAAAGTGGGTGCTAGAAACAATATCATACGAAAGCTGATTGGCACAACCTGGAGATCACAACCAGACACAGTGAAGACATCTGCCCTTGTGCTTTGCTACTCTGCTGCAGTGTATGCATTCCCAGTGTGGAACACATCTCACCACGCTAAAACAGTGGGTGTGGCTCTTAATGAGACATGTCGCATTTTCACAGGGTGTCTGCGCCCTACACCACTGGAGGAATTATACTGTTTAACTATTGCACCACCTGACATTCGCTGGGAAGTAGCAACCAACAGCGAAAGGACCAAAGCAGTGACACCTCGGGCCCATCCCCTGGTCAGATACCAGCCAGCATGCCAACAACTGAAATCAAGAAATAGTTTTCTAAGATCTACAGAGACACTCGCTGGAACCCTTCAGCAAGTGAGAGTCCAAAAGCAGCAAGCTCAAACCCAGAACCTCAATCCATAATTGATACCAAATGAGAGACTCCCTCCTGGGCAAACAGAAGACTGGGTGACCTGGAAGGGCTGAATAGACTGCGCTCTGGCACCACGAGATGCAGAACCAACCTTAAGAAATGGGGCTACAAAGTGGAGTCCACAACATGCGAGTGTGGAGAAGAGCAAACCACAGACCACCTACTACAATGCAGCTTGAGCCCTGTCACATGCGCAATGGAGGACCTCCTTATAGCTACACCAGAGGCACTCCAAGTGGCCAGCTACTGGTCCAAGGACATTTAATATAACACCAAGTTTTCAAACTTTGTGTTTTGTTTTGTTTGTTTTTTTAAAAAAAAATACAACAGTTTACCCTTGGTTCACTCCTGATACGATAAATAAATAACCAAAGCCTTCTTTGTTTTTGTCTCTT